>NC_139941.1:23875073-24010073 GCF_963454915.1 Gymnoscopelus microlampas
AGTTCTCAAGTTCCAACTTAAGCACTCATCTCATCTCCACAGTAGAAAATGGGCTTCAACAGTCCCATCGGAGAAAGTAGTTTTGCCATCACCGTCTGTCTGACCTTCCATCGTCTTTGGTGTGCGCCAAAGGGGAGGGCGGGGGGCTCACGTAGTATAGTGAGGGACGGAGAGGTTAGAGATTTGATTATCTGCGTGCTTGTTGTGAGTAAGCATGCGTGCAGATTTATGGTGTACACATGGTATACGCGTGTTCCTGACGGGCCCTATGGCCTATTTCACAAGAGCCAATATAAGTAATGAAAGGAGCGTGCTGGGCATGGGGGGGAAATAAGTTGGTGGGAGGAAGAGAGAGAGAGAGAAGCAGCACTGGGTCCAAATTATAATACAAATCATATCAAGTCAATCATAAAAGCGGCCAGGATTTACTAGTTTCATTTCACTTCCGCGAGATTCTTCCGTTTAATAGGGCATCTGGGATCAGGCGAGCTGGATTGCGTGGGTGAAATAGAGAGAGAGAGAGAGGAGTGAGTGACTCAGTGTGCATTTGCTGACTATGAATAACCTTTTCACTGGTAGTCATGCCAACTCCTGAGCCCAAAGCCCCCCCTAGCTGATGATGGAACAATAACAAACATCCTGGGCCACACCAAAGCCTTGTACTTCTTTAAAACAAGCCCTGGACTTCTCTGTCTCTGTCTTCTGAATGCTGCCACAGACTCCTGTATAGAATGTAAACATACATCGAGAGCCTTGATGAAGGCTTGTTGTTGTGTCTTTCGACCTAATACTCTAAAGATGGTTTCTCTGTGGCTTTGTTACATGTGTTTTTTCCTGTTGTTCCCACTGCATCCAGTTTTGTCAGTGGCGAGACACCATTGGACAAATTGGGTAACAAGGAATTGGGGGGTGTTTTGTGTGCGCGCTCATTGTGCCCACTGCTCAGCATAAAATATCTTGCCTTTTGATAGTCAATTTGTGGTTAGGATATTTACATTGAGCTGTGAGACTTGCATTACTGTAAGCTCATTCAGGCTGCCAGAGAGATGCAGAGACGCTGGGTTTTGTATTGAAATTAGATGAGATTGTGTGGTCTGTGTATAGGGAGTGTTTTCTGTATGCTCGGCCATGCCTTGGTTGTAAACACATTTATTAGAGTGTGGTGCTGTAGCTAAAGCGCCTGGTTCATAATATTGGACCAAACTAGTTTTAACTTAGGCGTTCATTAATTAGTTTTCACAATTTCCCCGCTATGCTAATTTGTTTATTTTAGGATTCTCTTGAGGACTTGTTGCAAATGGAAATCATTTGGCAGCTGGTGTTACGCTTAATTTACTTTAAAGAACAAAAAGTGTTTTGAACAGTTTGTTCAAAGCAGTTGTTTTGAGTCTGACCTTCAATGGGCCTGCTGTTTAAAGACTATTTTGTTCTACATGTTGTTGAACAGATACTGTAATAGACTAATGGGTGTTATCAATCCACTTTCCCAAAATAGATTAAAAAACACTGCATTTGTGTGCAGGTGCTTGTGTATCCCTGTCTCTGTCTGTATACTTGGTGTTTATGCGTGCACCTCATTTAACTTCAGTCTTTGCTTCATAAGTCATAATATATATTGTGATGCATTGTGAGCTTGTAGATCTGCTGTAGTTATTTTTGAAGGGAAATACATGATTGTCTTTAAACAATGCCCAAAACAGGGACGCCAGGGTTAAAGTGCTTAAAAGAACTCAAACAAATAACAAATAATAATACAACAAACTCTCTTTGTGTGTGTGTGTGTGTGTGTGTGTGTGTGTGTGTGTGTGTGTGTGTGTGTGTGTGTGTGTGTGTGTGTGTGTGTGTGTGTGTGTGTGTGTGTGTGTGTGTGTGTGTGTGTGTGAGTGAGATATTTTGATGTTAAGATGTCAGGACATTTTGACGTTGTCAGAATTGTTGCGTGTGCAGTAGAGGTGGACATCTGTCTATGTGACAGCCACCGATCCGGCTGTCACCTCTCTCAATAGACTCACCACTCCATCATACTGCCACAGACTGGAGCTCAATGACAGCACAGGGGGAGGAGGACAGCAGTAGTCCAGTGCAGGGCTGCAACAGCTAATCAAACTAATTGATTATAAGAAATGATTGATTTTATTCAAATCAAGCTACAAGATCTTGTCTTGTAGATCTGCTATTTTTGCACATCACCATTGTACAACAAAGTATAAAATACAACTTAAGTGGTTAATGAACATTAATCAAACATTTTTGCATCGATTTGATGCAACTTGATTCAATACGCTTCTCGATAGCGGGCCGTACTACAGTAGAGCCAGCAGCCCTGCTGTAGTATTTTATATTTATCTTTATTTATCTTGGTTTGGTTCTTGACTCTTCCGTTTCTGTGTCGTTGCTGTTGCTTCTACAGTATGACTTCTGAATTTCCCTCAGTAAAGGTGTATCTTACCTTACAGTAGTAATAGAGGAAGGCAGTCAGTATAAAGAGGAAAAACCATAGTCCAATATTGGACATCCTGGAAAGTACAGTAATTTACTAATGTTTTGTTTCTGTTCCTAAAGTCTTACAGTCCTCTTGTGGTTCTTTGGGGAAAAAGCAAAAACATCTTTGCTGCCATTGTAGCAATTTCAGAACTTGATATATATTTTTTTATCCTAAATGCAATTTGTTTTGTTTTGTTGTGACTCTGTGGCATTTAAATTGAGTTTGTTGAATGTTTCAAGGCTAGTTACTGTACAGAAATGCAGGATACAAATTCCATATGACAATACCCAAATGACAGCCAGTCTCCGATTGGGAGCATTCAAATTTGTACAGCTTCTCGTTCTCAGATCCTTTTACTCCTTGAACAAGTCAGTTATGGGAAAATGTACTGTAAGTGCAGTATCCCACTTATACCATGGCTTACTTGCAAAGTCTCCATTATTAAGTTTATTTTTTTACCTTTTCATAAGAAAACAGAAGATCAGAGATCTTAGATAGACCACAGTTATGAATCTGTAGGTTATTGAGATAGGCTTTTCTGTAAACTATCCCAGAATTCATTGCATTAGAATACCTGATGCTCAAGGTGATAGATAACTCCCCCTATGTGCTGGAGACAGATGGCCTGAATGGTTTTCTGGCAGAATTAGCGGAGGGACACTTTGTAACCTTGTAACCCATTAAGACTTTCATCCGTTTTATTTATATATTATAATGTTTTTTTTCCCCCAAATGCAGTCGTTATGCCAATTCTCCCCATGTTTGTATCGTCCCTGTCACTGCCAACCCCTACTTGTTGGTCTTGGGGAGGCTGTAGACAACCGCATGTCTCCTCCGATACACATGGAGTCACCAGCCGTTACTTTTCACCTGACAGTCACGATTATGTAGCACTTCCTGCTCCATTTTAGCTCTCAGACTGAAGGTTGTATTCCAAGCTGGTCTACCTGCGTGATATGTGTCTGCCTTATGGGGGCTGGGTTAGTGGAACCACATGAACCCCAGCATCCCTATTCCGGGCATGTCGTAATAGGCGAACACTGGGAGAATATAGGCGAACATTCACTCAAGATAGCCGATCTACAAGCTTGCGTTTGGAGCTTGCAGATGGGCTGTTTTTGGCAAAGAGATTTGGTGTAGAGGGGACAAGTATAGGCCCCTGGGGGACCTCAGTCAACGAAGTATAGGGTTTAAGGGATTATATCCCAGGAAGTTCTTAATTTAGTCTGTGTGTGTGTATGTGTTGTGCTTCAGTTTATAAATCTGGGTCAGTGGGCTTTCCCCTGTCCCAAGGGAGTGGCTCTCTCTCTTTATTTTTTTCTCCCTCTTTCTCATTCTCTGTCGGACAGATAAACTCATAAGAAAACAACAAAGAACAATCGTCTTGCTTTTCTTTGAAGGGATTTACAAACTCATGGGTCATTGACTTACACAAACAAGCATGCAGACACACACACACACACACACACACACACACACACACACACACACACACACACACACACACACACACACACACACACACACACACACACACACACACACACACACACACACACACACACAGAGACAGCCACACAGACAGACAAATCCCCTTTGTCGCCTACCTCGACCATCCCATCTCTTCTGTTTGCCTTTAGATTCTAGACAGCAAACAGTCGGTGAGCGAGCACAGTCTGTTTTGTGTTCATGTTTGTGTTCAAGTGTGTGTGTGCCCGCTTGTGCGTGTGAGAGAGAGAGAGAGAAAGGGAGAGAGAGAGATTGAATTGATGATAGAGTTGAGGACCTTGAACAACCTCAGTGACCCTCTCTTTGATTCTAGCCATTTCCTTCCACTGGGCAATGTTGAGGATATATGTAGTTCTGAGGAGGTGAAGAAACTCAGCACTCTGTCACATGACAGAGTGCTATACACTTGTAACAATTATTTGAATTGAAACTGCTGGAGCGGTTCCCTTCAAAAAAATATCCCAACTTTTGTTGTGCTCTTGTCAGGGACGTTTGATTCTTCACAATGCTTAGATTGACTATAGGAATCATGCCAGGAGCGCATTCATGGTGAATCCCTTATCATCATTTGTTATCATTTGATTAGAGCTTTATTAAAGCTTACATCAGCTGAAGAAGGAAGGAGAATTCCAGCTCAAATGACAGGCCTCAATGTACTTTCACGATTAAAGCTAATTTAATTAAACTCAAATAAACAAAAGCACAGCAAGTATTCTCGAAAAAAAAGACTGGGTCCATTGAAACACAGGTTCTTTTTTCCATTTCCTTGTACATACAAGATTTCCGCCCGACAGCGACAATATGAAGAGATAGTATCAGTTTGTTTGCTTAGTGTCCTAAACTGGCCTCAGGGAGTTATTGACTAGACTATATCGTCTGGCTTCGACCGACCCAGTCTGTCTCTCTCTCACAAAAACATAATAATAGGGCAAGCAGAGTGAGAGCATGTCTGCTGTTTGCCCACCTTCATCTCTTCTCCTGCCACAAAAAAAATCGCACCCTGTGTGAAGGAAGCGGTGCCTTTGATGAGTGGCCTCCTGGTGGCGCTATAATAGGGCGGGGCGGGGCTTCAGCAATTAATGCTCGTCCCTATTGGTGGTGTAAGTCCACAAACCAAATTCGGACTGGGTGGCATGCTGCTAACTGGAGTTATGGCTGTTTAAAGCCCAGCCAATAGGAAGACAGAGGGGGCGGGGCTTACTACATTTCAGTTCGTCCCTATTGGTGGTCTGAGTCCACGTACCAAATTTGTACTCAGTAGCATGCTGTGAACTGGAGTTATGGCTGTTTAAAGCCCAGCCAATGGGAAGACAGAGGGGGCGGGGCTTATGTAATTACAGTTGGTCCCTATTGGTGGTATTAGTTGGACTTGGTGGCATATGCTGCAAACTGGAGTTATAGCTGTTTAAAGCCAGTGGCCTCCTGGTGGCGCTATAATAGGGCGGGGCGGGGCTTCAGCAATCAATGCTCGTCCCTATTGGTGGTCTAAGTCCACATACCAAATTTGGACTTGCTGGCATGCGAACTGGAGTGATAGCTGTGTAAAGCGCTGTTTAAAGGCAGTGGCCTCCTGGTGGCGCTATAATAGGGCGGGGCGGGGCTTCAGCAATCAATGCTCGTCCCAATTGGTGGTGTAAGTCCACATACCAAATTTGGACTTGCTGGCATGCTGCGAACTGGAGTTATAGCTGTTTAAAGCCCGTGCTCAAACGGACATCCAGGCTCAAACGGACAAACGGACATCCAGGCTCAAACGGACAAACGGACATCCAGGCTCAAACGGACATACGGACGGACATAGTCAGGTGTAGAGCGGCTGGCACCGCTAAAAATTGTAGAACTTGATTGAAACAGATATCACACATTTAACACAGCATTTACATGGGTCTTTTTTATGGTGTTTGATGTGTGATTTGTTCATTAACTCTTTCAATTACATTCCATTATTCTGTGACTTTAGGCTGATAAAGCAGTTGATTTGACATTAAAAAACACATGGATGGCACATCTTGCCATCATCACAGTATAGCTTAACTCAAATCAGGTTAATGTCACTGCCTGTCTGCATAAGATACTATTATTAGCTATTTCTGAAATGTCTTTGAAATGTTTTGCCCAATATGTCATACCCCAAATAGGGACACCAGAGTGAAATTGGAAAAGATAAGATTGGTTTGAGAAAATATTGCACAACACCATTGCCATTTTGCTCTTACTGCATGTCGTTCCCCAGTCCCCACCCCCCGATTATAATGTAGGGCTGGGCAATAAGGCCAAAATCATGCATCAAAATATGTTTTACCAAATGCCTGGATATCGATATTGTGACGATAATATCGTATTATGAAGATATCAATTTTCTTTTTTCATTTTTCAAAACTTTTCAAAAACAGCAAAAATCGTAAGCTCGCATCGCATCGTGATGCGTTGTGAGCTTGTAATGTAGATCAGCTATTTTCATTATTCTTTTTATAGTTCTGACAATATTTGAAAGCTTAAAATAGAAACCAGGAAAAGGGACAACACACCGAAATCCCAGATGATATTTTGTCTCATATCACAATATGGATATAATATTGATTGTATTGGCCAGGCCTAGTAGATAAGAGCTAAATGGCCCCGGCGTGAACATGGCGAGTTCATGTGGTTCAGTCATTTGTTCTGTGTGGCTGTGTTGGCCAGTGGTATTGATTCACTGAATGAACACTGTTGAAGTGCTCATGTTATAGCTCATACTGTCACTCAGACTGACCTTTTGTGTGAGCTCTAACACAGCTCCATTTCTCTCGCACGCACGCAAGCGCAGACACACACACACACACACACACACACACACACACACACACACACACACACACACACACACACACACACACACACACACACACACACACACACACACACACACACACTGACCTTTGTTTGATATGTAACAATGGCCCCGTTTTCCATAAAAGGCCCATAGCAGCAGCAGTCAGGTAGCAGAGGAAACATGCAGTTTAGAGGAGAAAAAGAGAGCAAAGAGACCTGGTCAGAGAAAGGTCATGTTTAGCTCACAGTTAAGCTCTCTGTCACCACTGTTGGACAGTGGATTATACTGTAGGTTAGCCCCCTGCTCCCGAATAACACACTTCTGTATCTAAGAGTTTTTACTCTTCTTTGGGTGGCCTGGGGAGGGAGGTGGCTAAATGTTAATTTATATAACTATTATCAACCTAACCACAAAATATTCTAAGCCTTTAACTACTTTAATCTGACATCCCTATTTTGAGCATGCCATTTTGGGTGAAAAGTTTCAAAAATGTTCAGAAACTTAAAAAATAAATAATATATATATATATATATACATATATATTTTTTCATTATTTTAAAGAATTTACAAATTTTCAAAAATAGTGAAAATAGCAGATATTCAAGCTCACAACGTGTCGCATCGCGGCATATTGTGAGCTTGTAGATCTTAGTTTCTTAGGAGCTGTGTCCACGGAAATATTTTCTTTTATGCTGCCAGCGCCCCTTCTGCCATGCTTTTTTATGGTTGACGCTCATCTTCCCGGCACGGAAGTTCCATATTTTTGTGCAATTGGTCAAAAATAATTACCATTAGTGTGTGTATTAATCACTTTCAATCTGGCATCACTATTTTGGGCATATCGCTGTACAGCAGGTGAACATTCTTAAATATTTTCAAAAATAGCAGTGAGTCATTTCAGCGCAGAAATGACTCACTGCTATTTTTGAAAATATTTAAAAATGTTCACCTACTGTACAATGACATGCCCAAAATAGTGATGCCTGCTTGAAAGTGATTAGTACACACACTGGTGATCATTGTTTTGAAGTGACGTGGTTATTTTGATGGTATCTGGTGTGAATGCACCTCCTGCTCTGTTGTCCAGTAACATTATTCAGGGTTATAGTGTTGGTGTGTGATGGCCTGGGTAAAGAGCCGGTGCTGTGGCTGAGATAGTGTTTTTAGAGCATAGCTGTGCTTATGCAAAGAAGATGATTACACTTTAATTTTCACAACAATTCTGTCTGTTGCTGTGTTATTGCAAGTGTGTGCGTGTGTGTGTGCGCGCACACACACACACACACACACACACACACACACACACACACACACACACACACACACACACACACACACACACACACACACACACACACAGTAAACAACAAAGGGATGCACATGTTAAAATGTGATGTTTTATTCCCAGAGTTTTACTTCACCAGCTGTTCCTCTACTTTACTTTTAATTTGCTCTCTTGGTGAGTGTGAGTTTGTATCATGGCAGAGAGAGAGAGAAAATCACAAGATGATTGAGGGGAGAGAGAGAGAGAAAATCACAGAACGATGGAGTAGAGAGAGAGAGAGAGTGAAAAAGGACAGAGAGAATCATATGACAATGGAGAGGAGAGAGAGAGCAGTGGAGGAGAGAAAGTGAATGAGAGCCTGTGGGTGTCATTCGTTCCCACCTGATGTGAGAAAAACACTTGTTTTGGGTGGTGCCAAATGACTGTCAGGGCTGGTGAGTGGATTCTGCCGTGTAGCTTTCCATCCCTGTCATTAGTCCACCTGCCTCTCCAGCCCGCCCGCTGATTGGCTCTGATTGGCCGCATTTATCTCTGACTGCCATGACAACCATTAGCGTTGGTGGTGTGGAGAAGTAGCAGTTTGACTAATCAGTTATACCTGCCCTTCTGCTAATGCTCTCTGTGTGGGCCTGTGTTTGAGAGAGTGACAGAAAGAGAGTGTACCGGCAGATACTGTATGTGTGTGTGTGTGTGTGAAAGTAAGAGTGAAAAATGAGGATTCATGCAAAACTCTGTGTGAGTGAGAAAGTTTACACGCAAATTGGCATGAAATACATTTATGACATTGCATGTGTATACCCCATGACACAACACAAACGTAATTAAAAGAGGCAATTAGACGACGCAAGCGAGAGAAAAGCAAAGATGGAGAACTACAGTAATAAGGAAGTTGACGAAAATGCTGTGTGTGTGTGTGTGTGCGAATGTGCGTGCTCGCGGGCATTGGCACCGTGTCAACCGAACACTAATCATTCCAATTGTCAGCAACCTTACAGAAAGTGCCAGCCCCCCACAGCCCCAAACTCTCTCTCTCTCGTACACGTTCTCTCAGCCTCACTTCCTCGCTGTTCAAAGCACATGCAAGTCACCGGAATGGCCTCCATCAACTGACATGAACCCACTCCCACGTACTGTATCTTCCACCGGTGGAAAGGCCTTGCAATGTGGTGAGAAAAAAGTTTAAAAAAAGACGATTTTTAAACAGACAAGTGAAGTGAGTGAGAGCAGGGTGGAAGTTGCAAAAGTGAGATTAGCTATTCTCCCGTACCGATTCCGAGACCCCCCACGCTCGTTCGTTGCACGCACGCACGCACGCACACACACACACACACACACACACACACACACACACACACACACACACACACACACACACACACACACACACACACACACACACACACACACACACACACACACACACACACACACACTTATCTGAGAGACAGGAAGGGAATTAGCGCTGCCATTACACCCTGCTCCTCTCCCACACACACACACACACACACACACACACACACACACACACACACACACACACATGCATGCACGCCACTCTGAATCGCTATAGGGCGAGAAAGCACGCATAGATGATAGCTGCAGGCAGGGAAGAGCACAAAAGAAAAGCAGGCAGTGATAGACGGAGAGAAAAAAATCACTCCTCCTCCCCAATGTGGTAATTGATAAAGAAGAAAGGAGAGAGAACAGGAGAAAGAAAAACAAAAAAAAACTGGGGTAAAAAAAGAAGAGAGAGAGGGGGAGAGAGAGAGAGAGAGAAGGCATTTATTTTTTCCAATGTGGCTCTGCCGGCGTAGCCTCAGTACAGCATTCTGAAAACGTTATTTATATGGATGGTTTTGTGCCATTTGGCCCAGTGTGAAATGATGGGTCATTCCTCCACAACAACGAGAGGCTCAGGCTGAATTTACAATAGTGCTCCTCTCTCCTCCTCTCCTGCTTCCCCACACGCTTGAATCTGATGAATATGGATGGCAGTGGGAGGGGTGTGTGTGTGTGTGTGTGTGTGTGTTGGGGGTAGAGGGAGAAGAGAGGGACGATGAGGCAGAGATAGAGGGGAGATGAGGGGAAAAAGAAGAAGAATCTAAAGAAGAAGAAATCGGGAGGAAGGGTTCTCCTGCTGAGGTTGCTTGTTCTGTCACCCACCGGTTTCTCACCTACACAGCCGTGGCACAGGAATTAATGCCCTTCAGCAGGGTGACAGTAGTAGGAGTCACTGGCAATGTGTGTGTGTGTGTGTGTGTGTGTGTGTGTGTGTGTGTGTGTGTGTGTGTGTGTGTGTGTGTGTGTGTGTGTGTGTGTGTGTGTGTGTGTGTGTGTGTGTGTGTGTGTGTGTGTGTGTGTGTGTGTGTGTGTGTGTGTGAGACCGTGTGTGCCTGCATGTCTTTGACGCGTGCTTATGGATACCACTGCTTTTCTAGGGAAACCCGCTCTGATTGGCCAGTAGTCGCTGTGATTGACAGTTCTCGTTTTTGCAACTATGCCTAAACCTAACCTTAAACCTAACCTCAGTAAAACTATGCTAAACCTAACCTTAACCCTAACCTCAGTAAAACTATGCCTAAACCTAACCTTAACCCTAACCTCAGTAAAACTATGCCTAAACCTAACCTTAACCCTAACCTAAGTAAAACTATGCCTAAACCTAACCTTAACCCTAACCTCAGTAAAACTATGCCTAAACCTAACCTTAACCCTAACTTCAGTAAAACTATGCCTAAACCTAACCTTAACCCTAACCTCAGTAAAACTATGCCTAAACCTAACCTTAACCCTAACTTCAGTAAAACTATGCCTAAACCTAACCTTAACCCTAACCTCAGTAAAATTATGCCTAAACCTAACCTTAACCCTAACCTCAGTAAAACTATGCCTAAACCTAACCTTAACCCTAACTTTAGTAAAACTATGCCTAAACCTAACCTTAACCCTAACTTCAGTAAAACTATGCCTAAACCTAACCTTAACCCTAACTTCAGTAAAACTATGCCTAAACCTAACCTCAGTAAAACTATGCCTGCCAGGGAGCCAATCAGACACAGGTAAGGCGGGCCTATCCCATAACGTTGGTGGAATCCATAATAACGTGTCTTTGACAGGTAGGAATTTGGTTCGTCCTCACCTCGCGAGCACACACGCACACACACGTTATCCCGGATGCATGAGAAGCAGTAGTGGCTCAGAGCCTCTGCCTGATGACCTAAAGCCTAATCTCTTCCCCGGCCAAGGGGATATTCCCCCTTTAGGCTAGTGGTTAAGATGTTGACTTCCCGTGCAGGAGACACGGGTTCGAATCCCGGGCATTACAACAATGGTGCCGTGACCCGGATCGGGTTTCCCGTTGGGGGAGGTCAAAAGGGGGGGTGAGTGTAGCGGTGGAATTCCCCTTTAGACTAGCGGTTAAGATGTTGGCTTTCTACACGGGAGACCCGGGTTTGATTCCCGGGCGTTGATTTACACATGCTAGTCTTGTAGTCGAATAGAAAAGAATAAATCAAAGGAGTTTGCAGGTTTTTGTCGTATGACAGTTTCGCGTGCCGATCTACAAGCTCACTGACATACAACGGATTATAAATGAAGCAGTAGTCCCCCTCTCTCTCTCTCTTTGTCCTCACTTTACTCCCTATTTTCTCTGTTCTTTTTTGCTAATCTCACCAATAAACCTATCCTTCATGAGGAATTGTGAGGTTTGCATGGAAATCAAACGACATCGGCGAGATAACATAGAGGGAAAGTGAATAATAAGAAGCCCCCGCACACAGTGCGCGCTTTCCAATTTTCTCGCCGCCACTGTCAGGAAGGAGCTGCCATAACAAAATGACACTCATCGTGCCCACACCCCCCCCACCGCCACCCCTACTCCAACCACCACCCCACCCCCAGCTCAGATTAAATGTTTCAATTAATTAGAATCAGCAGGTGAAGAAGAAAATGTGAGTGGCGTTCACACCGCATATATACTGTATCTCTCACCTTCTTTCTTTGTCCTGCTGAAGAGGAAACGCAAGGGGGGGGGGGGGGGGGGGGAATGAAGCTCTGCTGAAGTAAAAAAAGAAAGAAGAAGGTAATGAATGCCGGAGATGCATTGGCATTCAGACGTGCTTCATTTGGGAGCGAACTATTTCACAGCCGGTATAAAACCCAGCTGGGTACGATGTGGCAACAGGTCACGTTTCCGCGCGGCGACCTGTTAGCTCAGCATCTCGCTAGCTAGCCCATGTGGTCGCACTGTGCTAGGTGGAAGGAGGGGGAGTTTGACTGGAGTTTATGTTTTACGGGCATGGCTCTGTTTTGCCTCCCCCCCCACCCCAAAAACCACGCTGTGCCTGTTGGAAAGGCCTATCAACGCTCACGGTGCTCCCTCCGCTGCTATTGGAAGCCCTTATGGAAAAAGTGTGTGTGTGTGTGTGTGTTATTTGAAGGAATTCACAGTGGCAACTGTGAGTTGCGTGAAACATGCGGCTCCCCGTGGTGCCCTACCAACATGGGCACAGCGTGTCCATGTTGCGCGGTGCCCATGGCATGCTGTGCCTGCTGCCAAGCAAGGTGTATGTCTGTGTGTGTGTGTGTGTGTGTGTGTGTGTGTGTGTGTGTGTAAGTCTGTATGTTTGTACTTTGTTTTTTCATGTGAGCCATGGCTATGTGAGTGTTTGTGTGTGAGCGTGCACTTTTTGTGCACTCTGTGTGTTTGTGTGCTTAGGGGTGTGTGCGTGTGTCCGTGCGTGTGTGCTTGTCAGCATGCTAGATACACGCTACTCTGTCCCCTAGAGAGATAATGGGGAAATGGGGAATGCAAATGGCTGCTACAGGTTTGTTAGCTAGAGGCAATGCATTTATTTACCCCAAGTGGACACACACACACACACACACACACACACACACACACACACACACACACACACACACACACACACACACACACACACACACACACACACACACACACACACACACACACACTCTGGAATGCTTTGTCTAGTGCTAGTTCTCGACTATGGCGATATGATGATGTTGTTTGCATTTAAAATGTATTGATTGTGTCTTAAGTATTATCTTGGGAACATCTCCTAATTATTTTGTAGTCACAGAAAATGTGGCAATGTGAACAGAGTCTTGAACCTAGATGGAGTCTAGCTGTTCCTTTAAATATTATAATCATAAGGTGTTATTACCGAAGTTCCATTTTCTCTTGACTAATTTCACATTTGGTGGTTGTTAAGGTCCATTCACAGCAGGCAGGACATGATGTTTTAAGCGTTGTGAATCAATATTAAGTCAGTTTGATTGGGGGTACATGATCCAAATACGTCGGGTGTCCACTCTGTTCCTTTTTTCCCGTTTACCAGAGAAGTTTGCAGCTTACAATGGGAAAGAGAAAATTCACAAGCAAGAGATCCTCGCACATTTTAACGACATCAGGTGGTCTAGAGCAGTGATGTCGAATCCTTAGACAATTGAAAAATATAAAAAATACCCACTGTCAATCTTGGTTGCATCTTTAAGCTTTCAGAATTGCAGACAGACAGACAGACAGATAGATACTGTTTAAACGCAGCAGTTGAAACTGATTCAATTCCTTAATTGGCTCAAACACAATGCTATGATTGCAATCAACCAAGGCGGCTCAGAGTTGAGCCGCCCAGTGTTAAGATATGTTATTATATTCATTAGTTGCCACAGTTAATATTACTCTGGCTCTGCAACCACCGTCTCTGAACGGCAGCTACACACACACACACACACACACACACACACACACACACACACACACACACACACACACACACACACACGCTGCTTTTCCTCCAGGAGCTCGCTGTTCTGCCTGCATGATTAGGCATTTGCGCTGTTTATTTTTTGTTCTCACATCATAAAGTATCACCCTTTTGCAAATGCTTTTATCCTGTCAACAACTCCCAGCAAATTTGAAAGGATCAACTTTTTCAGACGTTCAGACCCATTCTTGACTAATCTGTGTGTGTGTGTGTGTGTGTGTGTGTGTGTGTGTGTGTGTGTGTGTGTGTGTGTGTGTGTGTGTGTGTGTGTGTGTGTGTGTGTGTGTGTGTGTGTGTGTGTGTGTGTGTGTGAGAGAGAGAGTAAAGGACTTAGAACAGTTGGTGTGTGGTTGCCTGGCTTATTCACACAGGCTCTAGTTGAGTTTACTGAGAATAATCAGAGATTATGTAGGTTAATTTAGTTGTCAAATCTGTGCAGTATGAATATTTGTGTGTGTGTGAGTCATACTGGTGTGTGTATGTGTGTGTGTGTGTGTGTGTGTGTGTGTGTGTGTGTGTGTGTGTGTGTGTGTGTGTGTATATAGAGTATGTTAATACAATATAACTAGAACGTCTTCAGTGGTTGCAGGTGGTCTACCTACTTTTTGACCCTGGTGTCACTGTCAGGTAGGACACAGGCTGGTAAGTTATTTGAAGCAGACGGCGCATCTGATTGGACACATGATGCACCGCCATTTTTATTGACGTTCAGACATCGTTGCCATTACCTCTCCTGTGGGAGATGGAGACAACGGACATAAAACTTACAGACTATAGATTTAATTGTAAATGTGATGCTCTTTTTCTTTCATTTATAATATGAGTATCCTAAACAAACCCGAATGTATTAAAACACATTTGCCTGTCTGTATCCTCCCCCAATTCTTTCTCTGTCTTTCCCTCCTCACTTTCATCATAATATAAAACAAATTTGAACAAAGGCTGGTGAAATGGGGGGAAAAAAATCTGCCTCAGCCTTGGAATTAGTTTATTAGCATCTAAAAGGAGGCCCGCAAATAGGCTTAAAAATCCATTTTCACCAGGAAATGGCTTTTTAAGAAAAGATACGGCATGCACATTTGGAGATGATGAGGCGGATTGCATCAGGGGGAACCTTTCAGATGGGAACCTTCATCAGAGAGTCTCTGCAGGTAGAGGGGCATTAGTTGTCGCGGCACTTGTTTGTTTAATCGGATAAGGCTGCAGATAAGACGGAGAATAAACACCTCTCTCTGACTAAACTAATTCACCGCACCACAGGAACTTGTGTGTGTGTGTGTGTGTGTGTGTGTGTGTGTGTGTGTGTGTGTGTGTGTGTGTGTGTGTGTGTGTGTGTGTGTGTGTGTGTGTGTGTGTGTGTGTGTGTGTGTGTGTGTGTGTGCGTGCGTGCGTGCGTGCGTGCGTGCGTGCGTGCGTGCGTGCGTGCGTGCGTGCGTGCGTGTGTGTGAACGGCACGCGGTACACTTGCATTATGGGGGCTATAAGCATGCATTCACTGGCCTTTACCAGAAAACTAATAGCAGCTTTGACTTTCAGTAATCTTTATTTGTTTTCTGAACTCAGTATGGTTTGGTGACTTGTTTTGTTTAGGCCAATCAGCAAGGCTTCTCTCGCTGTGCTTGAGCGGCACTCACTTTGAGAAAACATCTCCATCAACAGTTATGAACATAACAGCATAGAACTCAGAAAGCTGTTATGCACACATCCTGAGTCAATCATACATATTGTTTGGAGGCCTGTTTGATGGTAAAAACACTCACTGTGACTGCGAGTGATTGACAATGGAATGCATTCTATTAACACGTTCTTGGCATGATATCCCCGATTTTACTCATGAATTCATGGAGGAGGTGTGAATGTTAACTACGTAAACCCTATATACTGTAGGCTACTTAGTTGACCTGAGACCCCCTGGGGTCTATAGTAGGTCCACTCCTTTTGTCCCTCTACCCCAAATCTCTTTGCCAAAAATAGGCATTTCCGCCGAATGTTCGCCCCCAGCATATGGATGCTACGGTTGATGTGGTTAAACAACACAAAAATGTCCTAGCAAAGGGAAGTATGCCTTTCAGATACTCTGCAGTCTTCACATTTCTCACATACCGTAGCTTCCATTGTGATTACTGGAGGAGGTGGACGGATGGACGGACGGATGGATGGATGGATGGATGGATGGACGGACGGATGGATGGTTACAAAGAGGAAAGGAATGGAGGAAAGTAATGAGCAATGATGGACAGATGGAGAGATGAGGACGGCGGACGAGGATGATCTGAGTTAGATGGGATGGACAGATAGAAGGTCGAGGGGGATTGATGGATGCAAATTACTTGTGAGTAATTTGAGAGGTGTTTTTTTAGGTAGAACCTGCTCTGCATTGATAAGGAGAGAGAGAGACTGAGCAAGAGAAAGGAATTGATTCCAGACACAAGCTTAAAAATGGAGCAAAAAACGAAATCTGCCACACCTTGTGTATACCTGTATACACGATGTAACAATAAACGCTTGAACTTAAATATATACCTGACTATCATTCATTAGAGAGGGAGAGAGAGATCCACTCATAATGCTAAATGTATATGATGAATATACAGAATATATTTATATATAATCTATATAATAGAGGTTTGGGCCGCGTCCCTCACACCTATGTCGAACCGCAAATAAAAATGGTGTCGTGATATACGTTATAAACCTAAGTTGCAAACTTATTGTCTCATAAAGGACAGGTACACTGTAGAAACTTATGTGAAGTATAATTTAAGCAGCTGTTCACAAACACGGTCAGGAACATTACCATTAGTTCTGGAGACTGGCAGGTTTAATGCCACTCCAGAGGACGAGACATACCGTTTGTTTTGTGAACTTGGTGACATTTAAAATGAGGTTCACTTTTTGTTTTATTGCCCTAAATATGATGATATAAGAGAGGTATCTGTTAGTAAGATGTCTTCCATTTGTGGTGATTTCCTTGAGTTAGATGATTATGAAAAACTTGAGATAATGTTTTGTTAAAGGAACTTTTGTTGAGGCAGATCTTATTTGTCAAACTTGGGAGAGAAGACAGAACACTCTAATTCTGAGATGTATATTATGTGAATATACTGTAAACATGCTGTAAGTGTAAAATGGTGTCTTATAAACCCATTAGGGTTGGGCACTTAAAATAAAATAATATAATCTACGTATCTATGTATATATATATATATATCACAAGTTCACAATCACAAGTTTTGTAGTACTGTAGGTCTTTCATGTGGTCCTTTCTTCTTGGTGCTATATGCTATACCGTACCTGTAATGTTCCATGACACCTGTCTGTGGCAGTGTCAGATTACTGCACATATAAGCTCTACATGTTTACTGAGATTCTGACAGGGAGGTGAGAGAGGCAGTGGAAGATGAATCACTGATGGACACTCTTAATAATATACGTAAGCCTTTGAAAGCTGCTAGATGGAGCCAACTGTCACAGTAGTTGCCGTGGGATCAAGTCACAGTGATTAAACTGTACGAAGCAGTTGACCATGAATTCATGCATTACCATACATTCCAAAGACACACGAGAGGCGCATGCGCACGCGCACACACACACACACACACACACACACACACACACACACACACACACACACACACACACACACACACACACACACACACACACACACACACACACACACACACACACACCACTCTTCTCTTTAACTTTTTGAATAATTGACTTCTTCCCAGAATGCAATATTGGTAGAAACATGCAGTTTTTTTCAGAAGCAGGTGTGTGTGTGTGTGTGTTTGTGTGTGTGTGTACACCCTGTTCAGTGCACATAAAGGGGGGAGTGTCTGCCAATGATGAGGATTTCACTCCCAGTTGTCATTTTATAACAGCTTGTAGACAAACTCATTACACCCAACACCTGCTCCTCCAATGTACCCCCGGCTTTCACCGTCTCTGTGTGTGTAGACCACGCATGCATGTGTATATGAATCCGCCCTAATTCATCTGTATTCAGGCGTCATATACTGTAGTCAACTTTGTGTGTGTGTGTGTGTGTGTGTGTGTGTGTGTGTGTGTGTGTGTGTGTGTGTGTGTGCGGGCTGTCTAGGTTCTGAGACTGTAGTATGGAGAATTCCTTGCTGTGAGCTTTTTTTTCCTCCTTTTTTTTCTGTGAATAAATGTATACATATGAATGGAAAGAGACGCTGCTGGCAGTGTTTGAGCTCCCCCACTCCCCTCCCCGTCCCCCCAGGGGAAATCACATCACC
The DNA here is from genome assembly GCF_963454915.1 of Gymnoscopelus microlampas. Taxonomy (NCBI): domain Eukaryota; kingdom Metazoa; phylum Chordata; class Actinopteri; order Myctophiformes; family Myctophidae; genus Gymnoscopelus; species Gymnoscopelus microlampas. The sequence goes on from NC_139941.1 coordinate 23,893,222, forward strand.
TAAAACACCCAGGCAGTACGGGAAGACAGCTAAACTAGCAGCCTCCGACAGCCCACGGTGCGGAAACATATAACGTCTGAAAAGGTGACGTCCGACGCCTACAAGCTACAGGCTCCCTGGTCTATCTGGCTGTCTCTTTGGGACAGCGGAATCAGCAGCAACACAGGAGAAGACATGCCTATTGAGAAATACTGTGTGTTTGTTTACTCTGTGTGTGTGTGTGTGCGTGCATGTGTGCGCATGCACGCCCACGCGTACGTAATTAAGGAAGTTGTTTGTTATCACTTGTCAAGTAATCTCTGTACCGCACACCTGTTACTTTAACTCGGAGAGTCTGCAAATGTAACCAAATTGGACCCGTAAGGGTACCGGCTCTTTGCAAATGGATGAATTAACAGTGAGGATTTTACTGTGCGTTTGTGTTTTGACTGCTCTTAATTCTCTGTTTATTCCCAGCAGCTGAAACACGTTGTCGTATACAACCCCCCACTTCTTTATTTATTTGTCTTTTTTCTTTACCGCATGGCGCATGCAGCAGTGAATTAGTGCTCTGCCAGATCTCTGTCCACAAGAGGAATCGTTCGGAAAATGTATTCATGTATGTATACGGGTGTGTGTACTGTATATATACACAGTATATGGAGATAAGGTGCACTTGCTGCAGTGTGCGGCGTAATACATTTGAGTTATTGAAGCAAAAAAAAAAAGACTAGAATGTAGAGTAGGTAGCAAAAAAAGTCCTGTACTGTGCCCTAATGATATTAATACATACTGTTGTGTTTGATGTATGTGTGGTGATGGATAATAGCGGTGCGCCATACAGTCCACAGGCGTGTTTTAATCTATATTTTGGAACCTGGAGCGAGAGAGAGGGTGACAGAGATACACTGCAAATCCTATATGTTGATTTAACTTGGTCTCACATGTACCTACAGTATACATAGTAAAATCCTCAGTGTTAATTTATCCATTCATAAATCTGAGGGAATACAAATGTAACAGGTCCATTTGGTTACATTAGTATGCACTCAAGAGTTACATCAACACCAAGGATTTTCTAGTGCAAAGGAAGTGGGGGGGGGGGGGGGGTCTCTCTGTACTCTGTTGTATTAGAGAGGCTGAGCCTCCTCTTATAATGGGTTGGGGGAACGGGGGAGACTGCGGGATGGGGGAGGATAATCTTCCACCTCTTTTCTTCTCCTCCTCTGCTCTCCTCAACTCCTTTCTTCTCCCCTTTCTCCTCCTCGCTCTGTTCCGACGCCACGAGATGCTGAAAAGGACCGCGCTAAACAGAGCATCAGCACAACGATTAGCGTGTGTGTGTGTGTGTGTGTGTGTGTGTGTGTATGTGTTAGCGCGTGTGTGTGTGTGTGTGTTGGCACGAGCGTGTGTGTGTGTGTACGCGCTTGCTTGCGTGCGCCGCGGGATAACTCCTAAGGGGGAATCTGAGAAGCAGAGAATAATTAGCTGTAGCCTGATGCTGGGTCAGCCATTTTTTGGATCTGGATAGTGGGATTTGTGTGTGTGTGTGTGTATACTGCCACCCTGTACACGTTTCCATCATTTAAATTCCCAGTGTGTACTGTATTTTGAGAAGTACTCGTACTTCTCAAAATGTGCACTTTGCGTCGGAAACAGCCCGTGTCCGATCCCAAGGCGTTTGAGCTAAAGGTGAGCATGGACCAAAGGACGTGCACATCATCATATAGATTCTACAACGTAAAGAGTTTATTCATTTCCCACTGCCCTTGACCAGCCTCTTAACAGAGAGAGCCCCGGCAGATAAGAGCGGGATTTACACACAATACTGAAGCCATTAGCGTCTGGCCTTCTCTCTTGTGTCTCACCGGGGTTTGTTTAGCGTTATCAGATCTGGTGGGGCGGGTGGATCTGGGTGGATGGCATATTGAATGTCTGTGGCCGTGGAAGGGACCAGTGATGGCTAACCTCCCATTCAACACACGGCCAGCCCCATCAACAGTGAGACCTTTGTCTGCGGCCACTCTGCGAGATGGACACGACAAGATAATTGCATTCGGGACAATAACCTCCTTTCTGTTTGTGTCCCAATGTGTACAGTCTCTCGTGGGGATGAAATGGTAGACGTGTTTGTGTGTGTGTGTACACAGTAAAGATTCTCAATGTTAATTTAACTCTGAGAGCGTACAAATGTACCCAAATGTAAGGGTAAGGGTTCACCCATAACATAAAGGACCAGAGCGTACAAATGTAACCATTTTGTATGCTCTTGGAGTTACAAATGGATAAATCTTAGTCTAACACTGAGGATTTTACTGTGTATGTGTACGCGCAAGACCAAGCGTGTGTGCATTTTGTCCAAATTGTGTCATGTGAGATAGTTTGAGAGAGTGAGCATTTCTATGAGTATGAATGTGATAGTCCGGATAAAGGATCGCTGGCCTTTGGGGTGCTGAATAGTAAGCTGTCATCTGTCACCATGCAGCTGAACGCTGACCACCAAGCATTGGTGGACAGTGATGTAATGGCTTCTTCAGCCGATAAGATTCTTCAGGAAACGCAATCGGACGTTACTGTGCCGTGGAAGCCGGCGGGGCGCCAAGGGGGTGTGTGAGAGTGGCGGGGAACGGAGCCCAATGAATGTCGTGTCTATCCGAAACCGTTGGCTCGCGTTCAGGACCCTGTCAATGCTGTCTGAGCAGCACTGTAAAAAATTAACACTGAGGGCTTTACAGTGTAGTGGTGTCTGGTTAGGTTGCAACTCTACTCTTCTTTTCTGAGCCCTTATTCTATATCTGGAAGACCTTTTTTTTGGGCTAATTCCTACTTTACTTTGAAAAATATCAACGTTTTATTTTTATTTTTCATGGACCAAATCGATTGATTAACCACTTCAGCCCTATAAAGCACAACAGTGTCACATGAAACTAGCCGATCTACAATGCGTTGAAACGTGACACGTTGTGAGCTTGGTAGGGAGGTAAAGGGGATGTAGCCATGGAGTCCACAGCCACTTGTTCTCACCTGGCAGTGAGAGTTTACACCCCGAGAGCATGAAGCGTAAGAAAGCTCAAACTATTTCCCCATAGACCCCCCCCCCCGCTCCGCCGAGCAGGCACCCCGACCAACCAGCAGGGGCCGGTACAGCGCAGCGACAACGACACGATTCCCTGCCGCAAACACTGGCGGTTGTGTTTGTCAGACTCACGGGAGCCGGGAATTGAACCCGGATCTATGCCGGTGGTGTATCACTGAGCTGTGTTTGAGTAGCTTCAGCCCAAAGCTCCCCCCTCCCCCCCTACTCCCATCAGCTAGTGTAACCTTTCAACACTTCCCGTCCAACAGGTGGAGTCTGTTCGCTGCTGTCCCCAAGAGAGTCAGCATTAGATACATTCTGTGTGTGTGTGTGTGCGCGCACGCGCGCACACACACACACACACACACACACACACACACACACACACACACACACACATACACACACACAACTGTAGGTGTGCCCTTTTCACTTGAAGTAAAATAATGTCACTGCTTCTGCTGTATTGCGTATGCATATAAATGTACATGCATATACGCATGCCTGCTTATACAGTTGTACAGGCACACACGCGCACACGCACACACACACACACACGCTCATAGAATAGTCATGTCTAATGTGCTTTCTTAAGAGACCCAGTGGGGTATGGGGAGGTGGATTATTATGGTTTTCTAATGAATAGAGTGGTTGGGGAGGCATGTCAGCCATGTTGTCAATTATCACCGTTCTCCATGAGCCACGCTTGACAGAGAAGAATCACAGCCGGGACCAGGGTCATTTTCTCCCTCTCTTTCCGTCTTCTTCTCCTCCCTCGGTCTCTCTTTCTTTCTTTCTTTCTTTCATTCATTCATTCATTCATTCAGTCTCCCCCTTTCAGCAGAGCTCCTTTGTGTCGCCGTCTCTGTTCTGTTCTCTCTCTCCCCCCCCACAGGTATTCATACAGTCTTTAAATTCCTGCTCATTCTTGGCAATGCCTTTCAAACTATGTCAGTGCTATATATACAGTATTTTTCCTCCTGTCATATCTGCTGCCTTTTTTTTTACCATCATTCCTTTCCATTTCCATTCCTCTCCTCTCCTCTCCTCTCCTCTCCTCTCCTCTCCTCTCCTCTCCTCTCCTCTCCTCTTTAGCATGCTCTCCTCTAGACAGAGGGATGTAGTGAGGTTGACAGGCACTGAGCTCACAGTTGTAACCTCTCTGCCACCACACCAGACGAGGCGCCACATGAGGGTTTTGGCTGCAGATTGAATAGCTTCTGGAGATGTCATATCCAGACAGCCTCCCTAGAATTACATTTCCTGGTGCTCCCTGGCTGGCTGGCTGGCTGCCTGCCTCCACCAATCAAATAGCCCCATAGTTGCCATGTGGGCTGCCCACCTGCCCCCCCCCCCCCCCTCTGCCCCCTCCAACCAATCTATCTATCTTTTTCTCCTTCTCCCTAGTTCTCTTCCTCCTCTCCCTCTATCCATTAACTCATTCACTGCCAGAGTAAATAAATAAATGAATCAGCCGCTGCCAGCGTTTTTTGAGCATATATACTGACCTTTCAAGAGACACAGAATATTTCGCTCCAGGACGATTGACACACAGTGTTGCAAAAGACGGAGGAGTGTCTCTGCTTCCATCGGGGGGGGAAAGCGTGTCACCGCGACCCTCCGTTCTTTAGTTATTGTCTGTTGAGTATAGCTTGTTCTCGCCAAAAACGCAGAAAAAAAAATAAGAAAGCAGAGAAACATTTATTTTTCTAAATCCTTTAACATTAGATCGGACGGGGGGGCTGGGTTTGTTGTGATCACGTTATTTCCGGGTATAATCTTCTCCAGAAGTCATTGGATGACTCATAGGTTGGCGAAGAGCGTCATCTAGCGTAAACACGTCAAACACCAAAACACGTCAAACACCTCATTGGCAGTGAATGAGTTAAAGGTATAGTTCACCCAAGACACAACTTTATTTATTTTGTATACTTACCTATTGACGTCTTCAATACGAGGCAAATTTTTACTTTACGGTGAATGAAGAAATCCAAAAGTGTATAAAATACCTATAGCTTATAGCAAAACTATACATACATCTGTTTATAAACTCCTAAACAGGGCTCATAGTGGGATCAAAAACCCTCGTCACTTGGGATTACATCATGAGCGTTGTTTTGGAGTTTATATTATAAACAGATTTTTGATATAGTTTTGCAAAACAATTTGGCCTAAGTATTTTCCTAATTTTTGGATTTCTTCATTCACCGTAAAGGAATGAATACAAACAAAAATGTACCTCATATTCAAGTCGCCAAGGGGGTAAGTAAACGTTAGAAATAAACGTATTTCTTGGGTGAACAATTCCTTTAACTCCTATGTACCCTGCCCCTCCCCTCTCCTTGGGGTGTGGCCCATCCCCGGACAGTTTTCCTTGTCCTCCATAGTCCACTGATTTCCAACCGCTGCCCGGGCCGACCAGCGTACGGACTGATCTGATTGGCCATCAGCACACATTCATTTCTTCATTGTCAGGACGCTGCATGAGATGTCGTTTTCTTCTGCTGCATTTGTCATGTTTTCTCCATGGGGGAGTTCATGGGAAATGAGGGGAGTTTAGATTGTAGGGCACACAGCTGAACCGATCCGCCCATGGCCATCAAAATCTGTCACCTCTTTGCTTACTGTGTGTGTGTGTGTGTGTGTGTGTGTGTGTGGTGGGGGGAGGGCGGTCCACCCTCAAATTTCTGTCGTTTTTGCCCTTATGTCTTACCTTTATGTGTTACCTTTACAGTCCACCATAGCGGTGTTGAGATTGTGTGTCTGGTTTATAGAAGCTATTCAAATTTTGGCCGCAAAAGTGGTCCATTACCATTTCAACACCAGAATAGTGAAATGTCCTACTTACTGTATATCTCTGAGCATCGATGTTTGACCGATGCACAAAGTGAGGCTGATCATTTGAGTGTGTCTTTACCCGAGGTAATCCAACCAGGGCCAGCGTTTGGCTTAAGGTCAAATGTCAAGCGATGCGTCACACTGCATGTCTCAAGACGTTCTGGGTTTTGAGCATTCATACTGTCTGCGACTCTCTGACAGTGTCGCGACAAAATGTTAATCAGGAATCAATTGAATGTAGTCTTGTATCTCCGTGGTAACAGAGCTTACTTTGTCTTTCCAACCAATCAGAATGTACAACGTTTTATAGAAGGTGTCTGTGACCATGAATTTTTCCAGACACTGTCAAAGCTCCTTTGTGTCTTTGGTCGTGCGACGCATCATTTGACACTTTGATTCACCTTAACGCTGATGCAACGGTTGGATACTGAGGCCAGCAACAAAGAGGTTTGCTTATCACACACCGGCTTATTTATTCACAAATAAAAAAGTTTTTCATTTGACATCATAATACAACTAACAGAAAGTAGTATACTAAACTAACTAAAATCATGAAAACCAATACACAGACACAAAATAAAGAAACTAGGTAAAAGAGAAACTAATACATAATTGACAAGACAAAATTAACAAAAGGAACACACACATATATATGTATCCTCATGTCTACAATCAACGTAATATAAATATTGTATAATTCCATCTTTGTAGACATATCCATATGCCATGCATACATATATTCACATGAAACATTACACTGCATTACTATGCTCAGATGTATGCCATTCGGACTCAAAAAAGGGGTCCACAGTCCACATCAGAAATAGAAATAGAATTAGGCTACTGTCAGTGAGGAACTGGCCCAGCGAAATGAAAATGGTCTCCAGCTGGGATTTCCCTACAGTCCTGGGAGTGAGTTGGCTGGAAACGCACCTGTCCTCGCCATTCCGCTCTGTATTTTGGTTCCTTGGCGATCGGATAAACGCGTGTCTCCTCAGTAGTGAATTTGACCATCTGCAGCAACCGTGTTTGGTGGCTCATTTTCATACATAATTGGTTGGCTCGCTGTGACATTTCAACAAACAGTGGAGCTTAAAGCGGTGGTTTATACTTAGTTGCCGGCGTGGCACATCAAAAGTAGCTTATCTACAAGCTTGTGAGCTCCTAGATCTGCTATTTCCCTCGTTTGTGACACATCACACAACCGAGTACAGTATAACTCAAGGCTTTAGTGTTGCACAGCTGGCGTATTACATTTGATAGGAAAATACGGCAGCTGACCGATCAACAACAGCTTGTTCTCCCATTACTTGCGTGTGACTTGATTTGGGCAGAAGGTGCGTTGGTTATGTGAGCTGATGGAGGAAGGCGACCCAGTGAGGTCTTAATGTGATGGAATGAGAGAGAGAGAGCCTCAGCTTGGAGCTGTCCCTGCAGAAACTGATTAATGAGGAACAGCTTCATGTGGAAAACAGAATGGATCGCTGTCCATGGATACACACATTCCACATATACAGGCACGAACGCGTGCGTGCTCGCGCACACACACACACACGCACACGCACACGCACACGCACACACACACAGTATAGATGACAAATGTGAGCACAATCTACACACACATGCGAGTGTTCACGTGCACAAGCATGCGCTCCACACAGGAATAGACATTATAAAATTGTCCATTTGTGCCCTCTGGATGTGAATGGAGTTTGGCTTTCCACACTTAGAAACAGGTGGCGGATTGGACACATGCTCTCGCACGTACACGCACGCACGCGCGCGCACACACACACACACACACACACACACACACACACACACACACACACACACACACACACACACACACACACACACACACACACACACACACACACACACACACACACACACCTCAGGTGGTGGAGTAGGCTTCCATGCTGGGTGGATTTGTACCAAAGCCGAGACATAAAACTGAGCTGGCAGACTGAAAGCTATCCCACTCCAACCATCTTGTCTGTTACCTTGGTTAGAGTTTGAGTGTGTGCGTGTGTGCGTGTGTGTGTGTGTGTGTGTGTGTGTGAGAGAGACAGATGACTGAGATTGTGTTCATTTGCCCGTGTGAGTGGGTATATGGGACATTGTAATTATGCGCACGCCAAGGTATTTGCGTACTGTGTGCCCGCCTTATGTACACACGTGTGCGAACACACACACACACACACACACACACACACACACACACACACACACACACACACACACACACACACACACACACACTCGTCTTTCTTTTTTGTCCCCCAATCAGACGTTTCTCTCCTGCCGTTCAGATCAGCCGCCTCCAGCTCTTGGCATGGCATCTTTCCTCTTTGTCCTTGAAAGTGAGTGTGATCCTGCAAGGTGGTGACAGGTTGCTGGAGCGGCGTGTGCGTTATTGAGGGAGTGAAATATGGCGGCCCTTTTATATGCGCGCATTATCGCCCTGCGCAATTAGGCCCCGTCTGAGGTTTACAACCCCCAACCCCCCTCACACACACACACACACACACACACACACACACACACACACACACCCTACCCGGATGACATCACCTCGGCAATGCACCGGCCGTGCACATGTTGTTACAGGGGGTAATGAGCCGGGTTGCCAGGTCTGCTTATTACAATTTCCCCGCAAGATTTTATTTTCAAATAGCTGATGTATATGTTAAAGTACTCATGTGGCCCATAGTCGCTTCTTTTTGGGCTGGTTTTCCTAGACCCGGTTGCTTGTTTCTCTCACAGAATCTGGCAACACTGGCAACGAGGTAAAAGGAGAACCGCGCGCGGCCCCTCGTGCACTCACCTGCTTGTGGGCCGTGCGCGCATGCAGGGCCCATTCGGAGCCGCTCAGCGCGGCGAACGCCGACAGGTTTACGGTCAGATGCACGCAAGTGCACATGGCGTGCGGCCGTGCGCTCACACGCCGACACACACACGCTTCAGCTGGATGCTCGTTATGGTTGTTTATGATGGTTGAAATTAGCATTCTCTATGGTTTCCCTGTGACACGGAATGTAAATCCATCCGATCCTTGTAGAATGTCATGGCGTATTAAGGGTTGATTTATACTTTGTTGGCACCGGGGTGTCGTGCGCTGAAAATAGCAGATCTACAAGCTCGCGACGTGCCGCCCCGGCGACACGCGGCGAGCTTGTAGATCTGCTATTTTCGGGCGAGCAACCACTGCACGCAACCGTGTATAAATCACCCTTTACACTTTTTACTGCTGTGTCATATCCCATTGACAGTGATACTATACATACACACACACACACAAATCCCACTTACATAGCTCCCTCCGTTGCCTGTCTCCGGGCCCATGCTGAGTGTGTAATGAGCGAGGGCTTCTCTGAGATTAAGGCGAGATCTAGAACGCTAGCAGAACAGAGACTGGGTTTCACTCTGAGCCTCTGTGTTGTGGCACGGCCCCAGCTTCCAGCGGTTCGTCTGCTGCTAGGCTGAGAGGGCCAGGCAGGAATCCTGCATTCAGCCATGCTGTCATTTGTCATAGTGTTTTACCCTGCCCCGCTAAATGTACTGCGTGTGTGTGTGTGTGTGTGTGTGTGTGTGTGTGGGGGGGGGGCTTTAACACATGTCACTCATCGTTCATCGCCGTGCATTGCCACAGAAAAATGTCCAAAAAAAAAAGGTGCATGGAAGAGCGCGAGAGAGAGAGGTCCTGGGCTGAGGAAAGTATAAGAAGGCACTGAAAGGGATGAGCGATGGAGAGAGAGAGAGGCGGGTGAGTGGTTGAAGAAGAGAGAGAGCGAGAAAGAGTGTCCTTTTTGGATATGTGATGTGGTTGGTTAGCTGCCTGTGAAGCACATGAAGAGGGGAAGTGATTACGAGCGGAGGAGTGGCGTTTTGTAGAGAGTGGAGGGAATCAAAGGAAGTATGCAGGGGATCAGCCAGCAGAGTGAGGGACAGGCAGAGAGAGAGAGGGAGAGAGAGAGAGAGAGGGCCAACAGAGGGGAAAAAGAGGGGTGAAACGGAAAGAAACATAGCACTGCTTGATGGTGAAAAATGAGAGTGGAAAAAGAAGTAGAGAGAGGAGGCGGGGGGGCATAGACAAAAATGTTCAAATAAGGAAATAAGCACACGATGAAAGAAGAGCGAAGCATGGAGAGGAAGAGAATAACCGAGGAGAGAGAGAGAGAGAGAGAGTCCAAGGTCTATTATCATCTGGAATCAATAAAGTATGGATGGGCGGAATGAAAGGCTATAATCACATCCATCACTGAACGCTGTCTATTAAACCCTGTTGTTCATCTCTCTCTCTCTCTTTCTCGCTCTTCTCTCTCTCTCGCTCTCTTTTCTCTCTCCCTTTTCTCTCTCTCTCTCTCTCTCTCTCTCTCTCCTCTGTCTATCCATACATCCATTCCTCCAGTCATCATTTCTTCCACTCCGCCAGCCCCGGCCTTTTCTCTCCAACACGCTAAATAGCAGGATGATGGACATGATGGGATGGTTAAAGGAATCAGAACAATAGCGCTACATCTTGTTCACCTTCCGCTGTGCTCAATCACTGTGTTTTTTTTGTTATCTCTCTCTCTTTCCCTCTCTCTCTCTCTCTCTCTCTCTCTCTCTCTTTAACACTCACAGGGGGAAAAAATATAACAAAACCCTAGACATACGTAGCCTACATTATGCACCCACAGTGGAAGCTCTTTCACATTTTGACACCCTAAAAGCACCCAAGTGCCCCCCCCCCCCCCCCCCCCCCCCCACACACACCACACACACACACCATTTGTCTCTCCCATCCCATCTCCATGTCTCGTCTGGCGCGCCATTGGCCCATAAGCCCCCCCGTCTGCTTCACCAGTGATAAGCCACTGGAGCGTCGCCTATTTTAGGCTCCTTTAAAAAAATTCACTTTGCTATCAAGCTAATAGGATTCTGTGTTGGTTCTTCCCCCCCCCTACTTCTTCTTCTTCTTCTTCCTCTCCGCTCTTCCCCACTCCATCCTAAAGATGGCATCTTAGGACACAAGGAGAAAGGGGGCAGGGCCGAGTGATGAAGGGCCATTGTGAAGCAGAGGAGACAGCACCTTGAAGTGGGATAAACCACCCCCCCACCCTCTCTCTCTCTTCCTCTCCACCACCACCCTCTTCTTCTCCTCCTCCTCCTCGCACTGCCTCTTCTCCGTGCTATACGATAAAAATCTCATGGTTCCCCCCTCTCTCTTGGCACGGGATCAAACGTGGCGTTCCGTTGGGAAGTGCATTTGGGATTATGGCCTGTTGGCTTCTTTTTTTTTTTTTTTCGTCTTCTTTCCAAGAGGAGGGGCTCCGACCAATGAGCGAGTGAGTCGGGGCGACATCTGTTTTCCTGAATACCTAATGGCTGGAGTGTCAGTGGAGTCAAGCCATCTCTCTTGAGTGCTGCTCCCTGCTGCTATTACCATCATGGTTATTTAGCCACCAGTTTCTCATTAGGACCCCTCTCTCTCTTCTCTCTCTGCTCTCCCCACGGGGGGAACAATTGGATTAGCAGCTAGGTTATATATGCTAGCCAAGCTTAGCCACCCCAACACACACACACACACACACACGCACACACACACACACACACACACACACACACACACACACACACACACACACACACACACACACACACACACACACACACACACACACACACACACACACACACACACACACACACACACAAACTAAATCCCCTTCTTCTCCAACACTCTTTTTTTCAGGTCTTTATTTCTAACGTATGGCTTTTATTTGCTGTGTGTGTGTGTGTGTGTGTGTGTGTGTGTGTGTGTGTGTGTGTGTGTGTGTTTTATTTGCAATCTCGCTCGAAGTGCGATGCTGTGATATTATGATAACACTAGCGAAGGAACATGAGCAGGGCACGGCGCTGTAAATCAGACAGGAGCGTGTGGTGATGATGTTCAGTAGGTGGATGTGGTGATATTGGCCAAGGAAAGGATATTGTCGAGGATCGTTAGCATCCATCACGGCTGCTGGAGTATACCGGCATGTGTCGTTTGCCCTCGTTACACAGAGGCTCACAGTAAACATTCAGTTTTTGTTCAGAATCACGACCAGAAGTCACTGCATGCGGCCATGTATTTGGCTGCAGACCCCCATCTGAAAAGACCATAACAGAAGGTTTGTGTTTGAAATCACCCCACATTTTTGACAATCTTTCAAAACATTTCTTCGAAAATAGCACATCTACTAGCTCACAGAGTGTCGCATCGCAACGTGTTGTGAGCTTGTACATCGGCTATTTTAGAATACCCAAAATAGAAAATAGGGTTAAAGTGGTTAAACTGATTTTGACGCTATATTAACTCATTTTGCTGTGGACCCCCCTGGAACTCCCTCAAGGACCCCTGGGGGTCCCCGGACCCCACTTTGAGAACCACTGGCTGAACCCTTTGAGGGCCACTCTTCCAGCATCACTCCTCGCCCCTGTCGCCACGGTGACAGTGGTCCTTCCTCGCTATCATAAACTCTCAGGGGTCATGGCCAGGTCAATGTAGGGTCACCAGGCCAGTGGCAACGAGTCAAAGGTCATGGCTGTCAATTAGAGGGTCAGTAAGTATGACGTCTGTTCACTCTGCACAGACGGGAAGGACATTTTCCACTCATGCTTCAGTTACCATTTTGTGAGACTTTATACTCTGGTCTGATTCAAAGCTGTGCGCATTTTCACATTTTCTACTTTACTCACTTGTACCCTGACTTCATCTTGGTGCTATGTGAAGCACCGTTTTCCTGTAAGCTGTGTACTCCAACATTAAAGTGTGTGTGTGTGTGTGTGTGTGTGTGTGTGTGTGTGTGTGTGTGTGTGTGTGTGTGTGTGTGTGTGTGTGTGTGTGTGTGTGTGTGTGTGTGTGTGTGTGTGTGTGTGTGTGTGTTGGTGCTTGTGTGCGGTATTGACGATGGTTAAAGTAGACATGTTGAACTAGTTTAATGGAAGACTCTGCGTCTCGTAAAATGATGAGACATAGTGTGATGCTGTGATCCAGCATAGCTGTGGTCGCATTGAGGTGGTCTCTCTCTGTCTCTGTCTCTCTCTCCTGCCGCTAACTTTACTCTCACGCTCTCTTTTGCTATCCTTTTCTCTCCTCTTCCGCATTTTCCCTCCTTCTTTGTCGTTCTGTCGCCTTTTCTTAACATATATAATGTTTTTCCTCTTTGAAATGCACAGACAGTCTTCGCCAAGGGATGTCATAGCGTTGCCTGGTCGTGTCCGAATCGTTGATCGTCATTCGGTGAAGATGACATAAAACGTTTTTCTTTACAACTAGGTGGTTCCTATTGTGGGGGGAAAAAATCGTCCTTTCTACTTTTAGAAAGTAGAACGCTTTTTTGTTTAGTTTTCTCTCTCTCTCTCTCTCTCTCTCTCTCTCTCTCTCTCTCTCTCTCCCTCTGAGAGGCTGTGAAAAATTAGGGGAGAAAATATGTGCAAAAAGACATCAGCATGCATCACAGTAGAGCGGTATACAGTATGTTTATGACGTTACGTATACCGCAAATGGTCCGATCGTGTAGGAATTTCCCTCCATTCCGCTGGGCCCGAGTTAGGCCGATCATTTTTTTATTTTCTGTTTTAGAATGATTGGGGTGGGTAGGTAAGATTCCAGTAAGATCCCACAAGTAATTCCGTACAGATTTCTGTCATAAATGTCTGTTGTTAATTCCTAATTACCAGTCAATCAAAGGTTACAATTTGAACTGTAAGCGTTGGCAGCCTCGGTGTCAACTAATCCAAACCAGTAAATTCTGAAACATAAAGCAAATACACATCATTAAAATAATCTCTGGAATAACAAAGGCTAGAGTTAACAGATTCTCAAAGCATGCTGGGAGGTATGAAGGCAGGCACCTCTGGGACTCTCCTATACAGTAGCTGGGAACCACCAGAGCAGTGGGTGCAGTGTACTGTAGTAGCTGTAGAGAAAGGCAAAGCAAAAATGTGATCTGTTATTAATTATTAATTAAGAGGGTTATTTCTATGATGAGCTATCCATGGTGCTGAAAGTGCGCATAATGCATTTAAGTTGTCCATATATTTAGCATTATGCATGCAAACCAACACAACTTTTTAAAAAATGGGTACCCCCCGGTGTGTGTGTGTGTGTGTGTGTGTGTGTGTGTGTGTGTGTGTGTGTGTGTGTGTGTGTGTGTGTGTGTGTGTGTGTGTGTGTGTGTGTGTGTGAATTAGAGTTAACCAAATGACAAACATTGGAAGCTGTTTTCCACTGTATGCAAGGCAACAGATAGTGGTTGTCATAACAATTTGTTTCGAAATGGAAAGAAATGTGTGCACGTCTAATTTAACTAATTTAGTTAAACCATTAAACTGTGTGTGCATTTAGGTTAGTTAAAACTAATTTAGTTAAACTATAACTAAATTACATTTAAACTTATAAACATGAATTACAACACAAAATAAACATTCTGGTTTTACGCCCTTAAAAACAGCCGACTTCCACATCATCTTCAGTTTCAGACTGTGCTTTGGGGCCCATGAATGCAACAACGGTATACAGGGCCCAAGCCGGGCTCAGACAGGACGTGCACGGGGCTCGGTTATAGGGTCGGTCTTGTCTTTTTTTGAAGGGGGCCCGATCTAAGAAGCTCTACGTCCAATCAGCGATTCCTCTCCGGTCCATCCGCAGCTTCTGCTCTTCTTTTGAGCCTGTGGAACATCAGCGTGAGTCCATTGATCAGGCTAGCACGGTTCCTGGTGTGTGTGTCCCGGTGAACCAGTGATCCTAATGAAGCCTAATCCATCTGACTGAGCCACAGCGGTAGAAAGCCCAGCAGCAGCAAGCAGCACGCGGAAAAACCCGCCGGCTCATTCATTCTCATTGGGAGGCGCAGCGGCGAAGTGCATTCACCGTAATTAAAGCCAGCCCGGGTAATTGAAGTATCTCCCACTCTGTCATAGTAGCGGGGGATATTACACGCTGTGCTATGACTCGTCGGGGCCATCCTACAGAATTTGTTGTGGTATAATTCCGTGCCTCAACCCCCCCTCCCCCACCCACCTTTTCCTCCTTGCATGTGTATCCATTAGTTTAATGAACACCCTCCAGTTTCCTAACAAACACGGTTCTCTGTTTGCATGTGTTTGACAGAGAAAGCTGGCAAGACAGAGAGAGAGAGAATCTCTGGTGAGTTCTCATTAAAATAGATGGTAGCAGTCACATGTAGAGCAATTACCCGTGGATGAGTAGGTGGAGGGTGTCGCACAGTGTGTTTTCGTGTCAGGCCTGTTGGTAAACGTTGTGTCAGTGATCTTACCCCAGCCTGTGGACACGGAGCAGGAGAGTAACCGCACACAGCCCCCGAGGGGCCTGATCCCCACAATTTATCACACTGTCACACAGGCTGCTTTGTGGAAGTGCCTGAACCCAGATTCTGGTTGTTAGCCCGTGGCCATTGGTTGCATTATCTGGTCAAGAGAAATGACATTTAATAACGGCGATGGACCTATAATATATCTTTAGCTAGGACTGTAGCGCTGGGGGAAATAACAGCACCAACCAGGGGGGGAATTCATTGTGAAATACAGTATAAATTAGTCTGGGATCAATACCATTTTTGGGTTAATGTTCCGGTCGGACCGGAAATAACTTAACACCATCAGGCGGCCGGAACCAATGACCGGAACCACCAAAATGATTCCCCTAGTTTAAAATGTACGTATAATCGTTTAGTTTCTTTTGGTATAATAATGGTTTGGTATGTCTATCTTTTTATTCTAACCCGAAGCACGACTAGCAAGAAAACTAATTGATTTGCATTATGTGGGGAACAAAAACAATGTGACACCAACCGGAACCAACCACTGGAACCACCATTTCCCCCCCCCCTTTTTTCTAAACCGGATCACGCGGCTAGTTTTAGAGCAAATACCAGGCTTTCCTCCGGTGGAAAGGTGGTGACGCGAGTTTACAGTATAATGCAAGCTAATGTCTTCGACGAGTTACCAGTACAGTATGATTCTTATTAGCTGGCAGGTGTCTGATAAAATCATATGGTCGGGACACTGCAAATAGCCTTGGTAAATAATGTTACCACTGAAACCCTATACTTAGTTAACCAGATTCTCATGGGCTCTGTACCACTAGGCCCTCTCGTGCTTTCACTCTACACTAAATATCTTCGGTAGTTTGTTAGCCCCAGAATAAGGATGCTAGGCTTCAAGTGGTTATTCGCCATTCTACTAATAAACTGCATGTAACCGCAGTAAAAAACAAACTGTAGCAACAGTTTGTTGAATTAGCACGTGTTTACCAAGACAGCACAGCTTGGTTTACTGTTTTTGTATGAATCCATCCATAAATTTCACAGATTTCTGTGTGTATGTGAGTGTTTATGTGTGTCTATCCTTCACATATCTCGAGAACCGCTCAACCATACATTGGATGGATGAGTCATTCCCCAGAACTGTCTGCTCCAAACCGACACGTTGGTACGGGCCTGCCCTATAGTATTTTCAATTATGAAAGTAACAAAATATAAACATAGCCGCTCAGTCTCTCTGGCTCTTAGGGGGAGAGCCGTCGAGAAGAGGTTCTGTTCTTTGTGTGTCTCTGTCTTGTCTGTCTGCTAATCTCGCAAACCATGGACTGGGCACAAACGATGAAGTCATGGACATGACATGCCATTATAAGACCCCAATTTCTAAACGGTAAGGTATCTCCAGTCCATGACATGAAGAACAGTGGAGTTCTGCGCTCCTGTCTCCTCCGCTATGTTCCTATATTGGGACCCCTGTCATGTCATGCATTATCACTATCTATACCTAAACTGGTGAAGTGATGACAGATTTTGATACAATTTGTTAACGTGTTTGACAAAGTGTTTGACGTGATCTAGCAATCACCCCTCAATGTAGTTGGAACATTTGAAACCATAATCAGATGTACATACACTTTGTAGGCTTTGCGGTTCCAGATTTTCTTTTTAATACAGTACTGTACTGTATGCAGCTCTTATCTCGCCTTGGCTGTCAGTGACTTCCAGACATTATAGAGAAGCACCAGGAAATCCAGACACATATAAAACTCTGTAGTGCTTTATTCCCTTTAGAGACCATCTATCATGAGCAACCATCTCTCGAATAACTGTTCGTCTCACATGGGCAGAGAACCACTAACTTTCTGACACACACACACACACACACACACACACACACACACACACACACACACACACACACACACACGCACACGTACACTGTGGCCCTCCAGACCCGAGGCTATAAGTCTTATCACCGCCTGCCACAGGGCAGTGCTCATCTTCTCCAGAGTTATGTTGTTGTGTTACGGCTGCACCGAGGCGACAGCTGAGGTGGGCGGGGGCACGGCGTCGCTTCACAGAACCCCACTGTTCATTTACCGTTGTGTATCTGACCTGCCCGTCCTTTAGGATACGGGCGAGGGTTTCAGCACCAAACTCTGTGAAGAGAGAGAAGAGATCGAGTGAGTGAGAGCGCGAGAGAGAGAGCGAGACGGACAGAGAGAGAGACATTCATCCATGTTGTGCGAACAACACTGAGGCCAGTTTGGTTTCCGTTGGCAACGTAGAAGCTGATTTAGAAGGGTGCTTGTGCATGTGTATCACGGAGGGCTGTCAGGGTTGGCAAGGCAACAGGCCGTCCATTTGGACCTCCTTCAAGTGAATAACGGCCACTTAACCTTACAAAGTGATTTGTTGGCTTTTCCCTCAATTTTTTGATAGACAAATTAGCCGGTCTGTGACTGACACTCGTTTCGGTGGATGAATGAACTTGGTGAAGTTGTTCGGTGATACTGGGATTTATAAAGCCCAGAGTTCATATCCCAACGTGGTTCTATACATCTGCTTTCATTTCTGGTGTGCTGTATCCGTCAACTCAACATGGTTATAAATTTGCAAGGAGGTTATAAGTGAATTCCAGCTCAAAGAGGTTTCCTGGCCATGTCCCCAAACTGAAGCTGTTGCAGCTCATTGGAATTCTAGAGTGATTTCACCCGCAATCACTCCGTTGTTGCAAAAAAAACAAAAAAACATGCCTAGCTCACCGTTCAGCGTGGAGCAGACGCCATCACTCATTTGAATCTCAGTGACCAGCGAGCCATTAGCCGCATTGGGCTAGCGGAGCATGCTCATTCAGCGCTCACCCGCGTCTTTCCCAGACAAACAAAAGCGCGAGGCCGGACAGGAAAGCAGAGGATGATGGGCATTTATGGCTCCAGTTATGACCCCGTCGGCACATTTTTGAGCGGGCCGATGACAAGCGGCTGGAACAGCCCGCCGTTTAGCAGAGCCGTTTGAAAACATGATTAACGGTGGCGGAACACAATAGGAATGTGATTCTCATTTGAGTCGCTGGGTACTGCAGGCTAGCCTGGGAAATCATCCAGGACTTAATTGCTGCAGCAGACCCTGCTTCAGACGGCTGGAAGGTATATGCACACACAGGCAGGCGCACACATGCAGTACATGGACGCGTGTGCGCGCACACACACACACACACACACACACACACACACACACACACACACACACACACACACACACAAACACTAAACAGATGGGGATAAATGTGTTATAGCCCAGGCGTATGGATCACTAATATTTTTTTATTATTACATGGTATATCATAAATGAAGATATATTGGGATGACTTTCGGGTCTCACTATCTAGGCTACAGTTATGGGCCTATGAATCTGAGCATTTTATTTTTATTTTTTGGTTTATTTTCTGAGGTCTTATTAGAGGTGATGTTTCATGTTCAGGACTTTTTAGAGTCGTTTTTCTTAATGACTCCTTAAAAAAAGTGTTCAGTTTTAACGCATGATTTCAATTACCCCCCCTTAGCCCAAGAGGAAAGAAAATACATCTATGGCCAATACGTATTGTGAAGGGGTCGTTAGCCATATCCTGAACTAATAAACATAATTCTGTCTCTCCCCTCTCGTCGATAAAGTCCGCATCGCTCCATTTGAAGATTATTTCCGTTCCTCAACATGGAGAATAGCTGCTCATTGAAGGGCTGTTCATGGGTATTGGGCATTTTTTTTATATCCATTTATACTAGCCCAATGAAAAAGAAAGTCTTAAAAGTTTTTATTTTTTTTGTCCGTCCCACAGAATTCCAGAAACTCAATGTTGCAAGTCGTCGTGTTCAAGCAGAGCCTTTTGCACCGGGGCCTCATGTATGGATTTATGGGCAGTATAAAGAAAATTTACAACAAGAATCATTTTGAGAGAGCCTTCTGCTCAGAAGTATAAACCCTTCTCTTCGTCTAGGCTCTCCTCCTCCTCTTCGGCTCCGCCCTTCCATTTCATTAACCCATTAATACCTGGAACGCATCTGTGTCACTTTAGATTTCTTTTGCTATTCAAAAATATCAGATATACAAGCTCATAGCGCGGCACCGAGTGCCGCGCTACGAGCTTGTATATCTGATATTTTTGAAAAACCGTGAAAAAATATTTTTTTGATTTTTTTTTTTTCAAAAAAACTGTTAGATTTAGAAAATTCTTAGAATCGCCTCAGGTCTTAAAGGGTTAAGCCCACAGACAGAGGCAGCGCGCCGAATCCTTGTCTGGCACCGCGGCTCTCCCTCTTTCTCCCTCCTCAGACCTTCCACCTCTCTTCTTTTATACATTTCATGCTTACTTTCTTTCATTTTCTCTCTCTCCCTAACCCATTAAGACCGGGAACGCATCTGTGTGTCTTTTTTTTGGGATTTCTTAGGCTATTAAAAAATAGCAGCTATACAAGCTCATAACGCGGCACTCGCTGTGAGCTTGGAAGATCTGCTATTTTAAGAAAAATCATGAAAATGTGTGCAAATCTTTGAATATTATATTTTAACTCAAATCTCTTCTTCTGGGGACTTTTTGTTGAAAAAAACGTATGTTGCTATAATATCAGTGGTTCTCAAACTTTTTCATGTCTAGGACCCCCAAAATGATATGTATTTGGCCGCAGACCCCCATCTGAAAATGTTTTGTTCCAGGGACCCCCCAGAAGCAAAGATTTGAATAAAAAATGTTCTCTTAAATATATATATATTCAAAGATTTGCACAAATTTTCACGATAAAAAAAAAATAGCAGATCTACAAGCTCATAGCGCGGCACTCGGTGCCGCGCTATGAGCTTGTATATCTGCTATTTTTGAATAGCCAAAGTATAAGATAATGGTCGATGTGGTTACACAGATGCGTTCCCGGTCTCAATGGGCTAAAAACCCCGTCCATTGCTACAGTATTTCCATGCTGCTTTTGTGCAGCGAGGCAGCCGTGTAATTGCGGGGCGTGTGACTGGGACAAGACGAGGCCCTGTGGCAGACCGCGCCGCGCTACTGTACCTACCTACGGCCGTTTCTCCCAGTAGCCCCCTTTGTTCTTACCCCCGCTGTGATTGGCTGGCCCGAAGAGAAGAGCCACGGTACACATGTCGGTTGGCTGGCTTGACTGTCTGCGGTCTTTGTGATAAATGCGGACCTCTGTTTCTCTCAAGTACGGTTTTGCTATTCTTCCTCTTGCTTGCCTGTCTGCTTGGATACCTCTGGCTGAGCTGCAAAGGAGAAGATTAGCTCCACTTCTGAGAAACACACACGCACGCGCGCACACACACACACACACACACACACACACACACACACACACACACACACACACACACACACACACACACGCACACACGCAGACGCACACGCGCACACAGGTGCAAACAACAAAGTCACAAAATGCAAACGCATATGCATCATCGCAAGCGTTTGCACAAATACACATTTTACATACACACACAAGGCACTGATATTCTCTCTCTCGCTCTCTCTATCTATCTCTCTCTCTCACACACACACACACACACACACACACACACACACACACACACACACACACACACACACGCGCACACACACAGCTATCTCACCCTCTCCCCCCCTACGTATGTATCTGTCTAGCCAAGCTGTAGAGTTGTTGCGGTATATATGGGCAGTAAAACCCTTGACTAGACATGTTTCCATTAGAGGTTTGACTTGTGTGTTTGGAAGTGCCCCATGTTCCACTGATGCAGTTCCACAGACGGCGTTTTACTGGGGACCTCTTTTTATGACACACATTTACGAGGCTTTACATCAATAAGGCCTTCATGTTTGACAAAATGGCTGTCTGTTTTATGTCAAAGAATCAGATGTATGTATGAAGTATAGATGCCTCAAGGAGTAAGATGTTTCTGAGGCTGGAAAAATATTCTAAAGATAAAGAGAAAAATTATACTATTCAAAGTTTCAGAGAAGCTTTTTTAACAGAGGTGTCTAATTTGAACAAATCAAAGGCTGATCATGGACTGTTCTTGAATATTAGCCGCCTAGCTGGCTGTGTGCACGCACGCACGCACGCATGCACGTGCGCACACACACACACACGCACACGCACACGCACACGCACACGCACACGCACACGCACACGCACACACACACACACACACACACACACTCTCTCTTTCTCTCTCTCTCTCACTTAAAAGTCCATTGAGGCATGTGAGGGTAAAGCTGGTATTTTGCGGCTGATTCATTCAATTCTGTTATTGTGTGCTCTATATACTTCTTTATGATTTCAAAGGCCAAGGCTATAGTGGATGGGTGATACACTTTCATTTTGAACTTTTAGATTTGTTTGCATACCGAGAAGGGCACATTACCGCTGAGTGTACTGCATTGTGAATAAGACGGTGATTCTGTATCAGTCATTTGGCCTTGCCATTGCTATAGCCATTGTCAGACTTGAATTTATCTTCTGAAATCCTATTCAATAAGATTCTGTCACTCAGACACACTTTCATGTAATAATAATAATAATAATAATAATATGATTTCTGTCGGGCAGAAACCTTGTCTCCATGTATCTTTTTATGTTTTTTTTCCTAAATGAATACTTTATTTCTGTATGACAGTGTCACACTAAAGAAGCAAAGCAGCAAAAAAAAATACAGTATGGGTTATTCTTTCTTTCTTTCTTTTTCCTTTATTTATTCAGGGAAGCCCATTGAGAGCAAGCTCTCTTTTTCAAGGACGCCCTGATAACAGCATATAAAATACAATACATACATAATGAAAAACAATAACAAACATTTGAATCATATTACAGTGTCACAGATGCAAATAAACATAGAGTTACGTGAAGCAGGTGTCACTACTGTATGTAGTGTGTCCTCGAGAAGCACCCTAAATGTCTCAATTGAGACCAATCGCACCAGTTTCAGAGAATCCTGAAGTTTGTTCCATTTGTGTGGAGCATAATACATGAGTTGACATTATGAGTTTGTAGCTCTGATATTTTTGATATTTAAAAAAAATGTAGATTAAAGTAAAAAGAGGCCATACTAGAATCCCCTTATATGGGCATTAAAGGGACACAGACAGACAGATAGATACAGAGAATTGTGGATTTTCGTTTCTGGTCACCTGTTGGTCCGGCCGACTTCCCACTTGGCACAACACATCCTCTGGTCCTCAGCAATGCACGGGCCAAGTTTGAAGTCGATCGGTCAGTTCTCGAGATATGCAGGGGACAGACACACTCACACAAAGAGATTCCGTGCATTCATCAATAGATATAACATTTGAAAAGTATTACGCTTGTGTGTGATTACTAAAATTGGTTCTACTGGAACATATTTTTTCCATTTCCTGAAAAGTAGTGGTTTTGGAGATGATAGGTTTGAGCCTGCCAGCAACGATATGCTCACACAGTATCGTTAAAAGACCAGCCCTCTCTTTTTCTTGTCACTTCAATTTTTAATTAAAAGAAATAACTCAACCTAAATAATTACCACTACATTTAATTGACTTAAAACTATCCAAGTTTCTTTGAAACTTGGATAGTTTTAAGTCAATTTTCTTCTCTTTGGGTAAGTGAAAAAAGGACTTGACGTTGCCAGACATCATCCGATGGACAATGGCGATTTTGCAATACGTGTATTTAACCACATCTAAAAATGTATTTATGCATATAGGATGACGTTTCGCATTTTATAATGGTAGAACAATAGCAAACGGTTTTACCAGTCAGCACCAGTTCACTCACAAGCAAACCGTCCAAAGGACCAAGCAAGGTCACCTGGATGCCATGGGTAAAACGACGGAGTCTCAAACTGAAGTCCAACTTCCAACAGTTTGACGTGACCAACACGTAGCCTAGCTGTCTCTACGATATTAATAAGAGAAACTTTTTCACAAATATTGGACCAACCTTGAACAACAGTTATAAAGATTGATATTGTGTTTTCTGTGTGTTTTGCGAGAGAGAGAGAAGTGACAGTTTTATTGTTTACCTCTAGCTGTTTGTGCTGACAGCACGGTGACAGCGAGCCAAAACACACACTGACCCCTGATGTGTCACTCCCTTGCTCCTCTCTCTTCATCTCTCTCTCTCTCGCCTCCTGCCTGCCGCTCACACTAATCGCTTAGCCGCGGAGTGTCTCAGTTGTCATGGAAACGATTTCCATTGTCCTTTTATTGGCCACAGTGGCCTTCGGGCTGTATATGTTTGGGCTAGCCGAGGCTTGACATGCCGCACACATTTCCGTGCGTCAGTAGCATCCTGAAGAGCCTCCTGTCTCCTTACCCGGCATGTATCTGTTATCGTTTCACTTGATCCTACTCCCTCTTGTTCTCCTCCTTTATCTTATCTGGCCTCCTCACCTTCATCCTCTGTGCACAGTATCACATTCTCAGCTTCGTTCACTCTGAGAGTGTTAAAATGGATCCAAATAGACCCACAAGAGGGGAGTTCTATTTAGGTCCTCTCAGACCTATGTGGACATGTCATACACATCACAGGTTTACTAGACTGAAAGAACGAGCCCAATCGATGGTCTTGAAGGGCGGAGCCAAACCCAGGCGCTGGATTCCAGCGCCTGGGTTTGGAGCACTCTGATCGGTTAGGAGATAACAAGGTCCTAAGACCAGCGTTCCTGCAAGGTTCTCCCAGGCTTTTTTTCTTTTGAAACAAAAAAAAAGGCATGGGTTTCCGAGGCTACAGGTTTACAGGTATAAAGAAGTGGGACATTCTTTTTCATATAAGCTCCTGCATCATTTGTAGTTTTCAGGAAAGGAGAACTACAAATCAGAAACTACAAATTTGTTTAAAATAGCCAATCTACAAGCTTCAGAACATGACGCGTTGTGAGCTTGTAGAACGGCACATTTCAGCGAAGAGATGTGGTGTAGAGGGCAAAAGTGAGGGGGACAAGAATAGACCCCTGGAGAACCTGAAGAAATTAATAATTAATATAATGTAAATGGTTAAATCGACACTGAGGATTTTACTGTTAACCTTCTCTTCACATGACAACTCTTACAGTGGGTAAAACGGGTGACCCTCTGGACTAACGCTGCCATTCGGGTGCCGTTTATTTCCAACGGCAACTTAGGCCGGTGTTCATTGATTGTTTAGGATAGAGCAGACGTCTTGCTTCCTCTGGCAGTAACCCAGCCAGACCAAGCACACCTGATTAGATGCCCTAAACCTCACCTGTGCCGCTAATCTGGTGGATTAGCGGCACAGGTGCACCTGCTGGTTGGCAGAGCTGGTTCTCACCAATCCCTCCACCTCCAACACCCTGGGTTCCTCCGCACACACACACGCACGCACGCACGCACACACATGCACTCTGCTTCCTAATGTTACCTTCGCTAATGCGATTCCCTCCATGCCATGGAGGGGTTCTGTCTGTCTGTCTGTCCGTCCTTCTTTCATTCCCCATGTATTGTTCATGTGCTGCATGTCCACCTGGGCTCTTTTGTCATAGGTGCGCTACATTATTGAAAATAAGTAGATCACTAATTCATGTCAGCTGAGCAGTATGAGTCAGTCATAGGCAGCTGTGGTGGTCTGTGTGTGTGTGTGTGTGTGTGTGTGTGTGTGTGTGTGTGTGTGCGTGTGTGTGTGTGTGTGTGTGTGCGTGTGCGTGTGCGCGGGGGTGGAGGTGGGGGCTCACTACCTCAGGGAGCCAGGGGCTCACTGACTCTCAGGGGTACTTTGCCTTTCATGTGGCACAAGCCATACCTTATCCATCTCCTCTCCTCTCCACTTACCTCATCTTGCTCCAGCCTTATGAAAGCCTCTAATTCTCTATTTTATTTTGCGTCTCGCTCCCTCTCTCCCTCTCTCCTCGGCTCTGTTGATCCCCCATGATGTAGCCCCCTCTCTCTTATTTTTTCTCTCTATGCACTCTCTCTCTCTCTGTTTCTCTCTCTCGCTCTCTCTCGCTCTCTCTCTCACACTCCCTGGCCCGTTCATTGATGTTGAATCTAAATGCTTTTTGCTCTGACCCTGGAGACCTGGGTGCACTGTAACAACGTCCCACTGGGGACCAGGTCCCCATCTATGCCTTCTGCCCTCCACCCTTACCCCCATCCTTTTTTATCTGTGTCCCTCTGCATGTCTCATGTCTCTGAGTTAGCATTCATTTGTTAGCTGCTCTACAGTAATTCTGCTGCCTCCAGATGCTCGGCAGGACATTCTGATACCCGTTGGCTTAACTGGATCTGATGTCAGACTCCTTCGTTGGCCGGAGATGTCCAATCACTGCAGATGTTTTTATTTATTTGCTTCCCCTCCCGCTACTCAGATTTGACCTTCTTTCTCAAACTGACCGATGAGATTTTTATTGCGAACCTCAGAGAGAGAGAGAGAGAGGGAGAGGGAGGGAGAGAGAGAGAGAGAGAGAGAGCGCGCAAGGAAGAAGAAGAAGCAAAGGAGAGATGGAAGGAGAGAGAGAAATGGAAAAAAATGCAGGCATGGAGAGGGAGGGGAGTGGGAGATCCAGCATAGTGGAGAGGTCTGCAGGGCCAGAGGCTGAAATGCAATAGAAAAGGTGAAATATGAGGATGCGGCCCACTGAACTAAAGCTGATGGGCTGGTGCACATTTTAACGGCTGTGGAATCACTCAGACCCATGTAATATGGATTGGAATATATAGAAACACCGCACACATTTTGAGTTGTCCTACCCCTCCTCCCCTTCATTTCTTGCCCTTCTCTGATCCTACGGTGTGACATGTCTCACATCGAGTGAAAATCTGCGAATCTTTTTTATTTGTGTCGGTGTGTGTGTGTGTGTCACCCACCTCGAATGCATCCCAGAGAAAAGGATTGGGATAAAACAAACATGAGGCTCCAAAATACGATGTTGTCCCGGAGAAATGTGGCGCGTCGAATCCCCCCGCAGATTTCCATTTCCTATTTTCACTCTCGCGCGCAGGGTTGTGAGATTGCGGAGTAAACAACATGAAAGAGCGAGCCCAAATTCTCTGCAGAAATCCCATCACACGTCTTTGTTTGTTTTCAGTGTGAGAGTCATGCATTTCCGTATAGTCGCCTCTGTTTGCATTCATGTCGTTCGAAAGCACATTTCACAGAATGCACAACACTGCTTCACTCGGCAGATGTAACACTCTATGAAATAGTAGCCTTGTTTCACATTTTCAAATACATACACAATTGTATCATCATCCATTTATTTGTAATCTGTTTTTTGGGGGGGTATGTTGCCATGTTTAGAAATGTATATCTTGGTGTCGGCTTGCATTGGCGAACTTGTATGTATATGATTGACTAGTTCCGGTACATCCAAAGGGACACGAGTGTAATCGCTGGTTGGGAGCGGGACGCACATTCTATAGCCTGGAGGGACGATTGCTCCACGAAGAGTAATACAAATTGAACACATTGCATACTTGTTGGCGGATTTGAAAAATATTCCGGAATTTCGGTCCTTGGCCTGCTGGCAGCTTGCACAAGAAATATGACGCTAATCGGCGTAGTACAGTAGTTTGTGAGATTAACTGCCGACACAGAGGTGGGTGGATCCATGATCTCTTGGCAGTGATAAATATAGCAGCGGCATGACGATGAAAAAGTTTGAAGTGAAGGTTAAATGGGTCAAACGACGTGATCAAATTCAAAGTTGTAGCACATACTCTGCTCATTAGAGGCTTTTAAAGAGAATCACTTGGTACAGATACTCTGATCTTCCCTCTGGCTCTTCCTAGTACATTCGCACACACACACACACACACACACACACACACACACACACACACACACACACACACACAGTCCCATGGGTCTGAGCGAGCACGGGGCCGAATACAGATAGCAGCTCTTTGAAGTGCTGTAAGTGCATGTCAGATGATCTTACTACAGTATGCCTTTGCATATACACACACACACACACACACACACACACACACACACACGCACACATTAACACCCACACACTCGCACAAACGCACATGCACACGCAGTGCTCCTGCTGTGTTGGCGTAGGCCTCTTTAATCAGATAAGGTGTTTAATTATTAATGTCAGTGTTAAGAGAAGCAGAGGAATATCTGAACAGATATGACCCTGCCCGCTGTACTGTTTAACCTTTACGTGGGAATACCGCCCTCTGCTTGTGCGTGTGCGTGTGCGTGTGCGTGTGCGTGTGCGTGTGCGTGTGCGTGTGCGTGTGCGTGTGCTTGAGTGCAAGCTTGCAAGAGAAAGAGATTATGCAACTATTTATTGATGTGACAAATATGTGAGTTTCTGATTCCGATTGATTCTTTTCTTTTTTTATTACTCTCTATTTTTTTCATCATGTTTTTTAATGTGTTTCCCTTTTTTTAGCTTGTAGAAAACTAGACGTTCGGGCCGCTACGCGGCCCGAACGTCTAGCGTGACGCGTCGTTCACTTTGCAGTGCCACCTTACAGGCACCTCACAGTGTGAGAGAGAGTTTTGTGCTCTCCTAAATCCACGGCAGGCTTTGAAAGTACCCACTTCAGAAAGAGGTGACGTGCATCACCTCTCCAATGACCAAAACCCACTATGGAAGCCGTCGAACTGGCGCGATCTGACGGCATCCTAGAATTTATAGGTAGGATGTGATGTCATGCGTGATGTCATGCTGTCGTGAGATTACGTCACACTGGCGTTGTGTCCATATTCGGAGTGATGCAACGTACATACAACGTTACAACGTACATACTGACAACCGACATGGCGCAGGATTCAAATTGTATATATACTAGAAGTTCGGGCCGCTACGCGGCCCGAACGTCTAGCGTGACGCGTCGTTCACTTTGCAGTGCCACCTTACAGGCACCTCACAGTGTGAGAGAGAGTTTTGTGCTCTCCTAAATCCACGGCAGGATTTGAAAGTACCCACTTCAGAAAGAGGTGACGTGCATCACCTCTCCAATGACCAAAACCCACTTTGTGATTACTCAGACCTGGTATGGCAGACCTGTGGGGAGTGTGCAGTGGTGTACAATGTGAAAAGATAGTTGAAATCGCAGGAGATGAAGTTAGCAGTTTATTTGTGTAAAGGGTCGTCGGCGTGGGTTGTGTTGAGGATGGAAGCCGTCGAACTGGTGCATCCTACCTATTTATAGGTAGGATGTGATGTCATGCTGTCGTGAGATTACGTCACACTGGCGTGTCTCATCGTGATGTCACGACCGTGATGTCATATGACGTCACACTGGCTACATACATACATACAGACAACCGACATGGCGCAGGATTCAAATTGTATATATATAGATACTTTGAGAAATGCCTATTTAAAAAAAAACATGTTGGCCATAATGACGAATGGATGAATTATTAATCGATTATTTTATTAAAACTAGACCGTGCCCGTTGGGAAACATGCAAGTCAGGAGCAAATAGGGAATGCATGACCCACCCGGTTATGCAATAGCCATTGTACTTGTCAAAGTACCTGTTTATCCGTCTGTCTGTCTGTGCCCCTTTTTGTATCTGTCTCTCTGCTTGTGTCCATATGTGGAGATCTCTATATCTGTCTGTCCTAGTCCCTTTTATGCACATATATGGGGATCCCTGATGGTATTAGTATGGCCATATATGGGCATATCAGGTCGAGTTTGAAGGACAGACGGACGGTCATACAGAGATTTCGTAAATGTATTGTAAGATATCGATTATCTTTTATAATCGATTCAATTGATTAGTCCAATTAACTGTTGCACCCCTAAAAGAGATTTTTTTTTGTGCCGGTAGGGGAAAAGTGCCAAGCAAATAGTCAAATATATTGTACATAACGTCCTCTCTTCTCATCATCTCCCTTTCTCTGCAGGTGTGTGGAGATCATTGCCAAGGAGGGGAGGAGTCTAAAGGAGCTCTACCTTGTGTCCTGTAAAATCACAGACCACGGTACGGTAAAATCCATGTACTTGTTACGCTCTCCATCACGTTCCTTTCATTGAGTACTTGAAGACTTCCGCGGGGTTCCATTTGCTGATCGGCAGACCAGCACTTATTTATTTTCTCAAGTGTTGTGGGCCAATTGTGCCATTGTCTTCAGATGTCTTACGAACGGAGGTTAGGTCAGCTTTCTCAGGTATAGACCATAGTCACGTATTGGCCATTTTGCTTTGAACTTCATACTCGATGAGTGCGAAGTAAGAGCGAAATGGCTGCCGGGTGAATATTGTCAGTTAGGATCCCACACACCAATCCAGTTCACTCCAAGGCGTGCCTTAATTGGAACTAAGTGAACCATTATTTCCAAATGGAGGTGATGACTATTTAGTGTGAGTTTGGTTGTATGCGTTGGGTCGGATACGTCGCCTCCTCTCTTGGTGGAAACGTATTTGCTCCGCCTCAGCGCAGGCAGCCAGCATTTCCCCCTCTTCTTTTGAACTCTGTTACGCTCCAGCGGCCCCTGTTTGATTTCATTCCGCCGTGTCTCCTGTAAGCCATACCGTGAGTCTGCTGTAAGCTATACTGTACTGTACGGTGCGGTGTGCTCTCGGCTCTGACTCGTCCACAGCGGCTACACTGACTATGCAGCGCTGCAGAGACGACTGTCAGCACATCAACTATACGCGACTCTCTCTTAGCGTCGACGTCTGTCTGTCTGTCTGCCTCTTTGTTATCACACCTGAGCTTCTGCCTCAGGGACGTGCACAGATAGACTCTAGGTGGTGCTAGAGCACCTGCCCTTTGCACTCTTGACCAGAAGTGCCCTTTCGAATAAAATAAAAAAAAAGTTTTTTTTTTTTGTTTACAGCAGGGGTCTTCAACAGGGGGTCCGAGACCCCTAGGGGGTCCTCAGAGTTACTACAGGGGGTCCGCCAAATCTTTATGTGATATGATTTTTCTTTTTACCATAACCACTCGAAACCTAGCATCCCTTTTCTGAGGAGAACTTTAGCCAAAAATAGCCGATCTACAAGCCCTACATGTAGATCGGCTATTTTTGGCAAAGAGGTATACAGTAGGTGTAGAGGGGAAAAAAGAGCAGGCCAAGTAAACAAAAAAAAGTATAATTTACTTGAGCACCTGCCCCTCAAAATGTCTGTGCACGCCACTGTTCTGCCTTGTGTGTTGTGCACATGCATACAGTATATATGTGTGTGTATGTATGAGTATAGACGCGGTATGCATCTTTGCTTTGATCTGCTCCCATGTTCTGATCATGCCACCAACAGTTGTCGGTGCAGACAACGTGACCGAAACATGTTAAGAGTGTTACATGTAAGAGCAGTCTTCAGTACACAGGCTTTCCCTGAGATGAGGCTAATTACTGACAAAATGCATCTCTCTACGATGTAGACACACAGTGGAGACTGATAGCCTATTAGTGAGTGAGTTTTTGTTTGTTTGTTTGTGTGCCTGTGCTGGTGCGTGTACAGTACTGTCAGGTATGCAAATGCATGATCTGCTGTTTGTTGCCAGTAGAAAAGAGCAAATGGAGACAGATGTTACTGTAATCCTCCAACGCCTCTACTCTGCCACGTACTGTATGTGTGTGTGTGTGCGTGTGTGCGTGTGTGTGTGTGTGTGTGTGTGTGTGTGTGTTGTCCGTGCAGTGGCGTTTTTTGATTTATGACCCCAAGATCACAATAGTACATTAAACCAGGAATGTACTGTACACTACCCCGCCTCCCTCGCTTTCTCCATCTCTCTATTCTATCTCTCTCTCTCTCTCTGACCATTCTGACCAAGATGAATTGGTGATATCTGATCTTCTTCCTTCACTAATGACCCCTCAGGCATTTTGTGCCTGACGATGGGGCCTGCATGTGTGTGTGTGTGTGGGTGGGTGGGCGGGCTGGCGTGTGCGAGCGAGCACGTGCTCTCACATGTGTGTGCGTGCATCTGTGCGTGCGTGTGGGTGTGTGTGTGTGTGTGTGTGTGTGTGTGCGTTCTTGTGTCTGTGTGTGCGTGTGTCCTTTCAGGATGAAGATGCCTGCTCTAACAGAATGATAGGTGGGTTTCCTGCTTTGCTCTCTGATAAATTGAATAACAGAAATGAGATTTTACATCTGCCATGGCCGTGGCCCCCGTGCTTTTCCGCCCAGCCTGCCGCGCTAATTATTTTTATTAATGGCCTCTCCATGTCCATTTGAGATGTCCACAAGCCTCTCAGGTTTGAGTGTTCTGTTTTTGCAGTGCACCCTTTTAAATGCACTCTGAGGACAGACGGAGAGAGACGGATCGACGCAGAGCACGAGAACGAGAGGGACGATGAGAGCTAAACATGTCATTTTACTCTGGTGCCGATGGGTTTTGAGACGATATTGAATATAATCCTTTCTTCTACTCCTCGAGTTTTTTGAGGACTAGAAGAAAGGTCCCAAAAGGGGCAGGAGAAGAGCGAACTAATGCCGAAACGCTGGTCCTTCTTAAAAACGTAGTGGTGCCTTTGATCAAAAGCGTTCTCTCTTTGCCTCAGCCATCAAACAGCATCTGCTAATGCATTGTCCCTCTTTTGTTGCTGTGAAACTTTCTCTCCCCGACACCCTCGGCCACACACCTGCGGAAACCCACACATACTGTGTGTACACACACACACACACACACACACACACACACACACACACACCGTTCTGTCCACTCAGGTAAATGGATACTGTTTCATATTTCTCTATTCATGTTGGCACTACATGATACTCAATAGGGCTGCACCTATTGATTATCTTATTAACAATTATTCTTCAGCCCTAATTTATGCTGTGCTGTACAATGGTGTTGTGGAAAAATAGTGAAAATAGGTGACCTACTAGCTCACACTGCATTGCGACATGTTGTGAGCTTGTAGATTTTTCGCTGTTTTGGAAAATGTATTATTTTATTAAAACGTATTATCTTTACAATCGATTAAATCTATTAGTTTGATTGATTGTTGTCCTAATACTCAACTATTATACAGTCTGTCTTTCTGTATTTCTGTATTCCGTTCATGCAATTGTTGATGTTGGGGTGAAGGGCTACACTGTAATCTGCATAATTGCGAGGCTATATACTAGCAGTTCATTGTAGCTTTGTGTTGATGGTTTGTCAAGTGTTTTGTTTATGCGGTGTATGTCACTAATGTCAAAGACACACGTCTTTACCGTACAGCTGAAGACAACGTGCGCCGTAGATAAAGTTTTTTTTGCCCCCAATTATGTGAATGCCCAGCATATACAGTCTGATGTAAGCGGCCTCACCCTGGGTTCTGTTCAGAAGTGTAGCCAAGGGCATAGAGACTGTCTAGCAGTGGTGCAAAGTAACCAAGTACATTTACTTAAGTAGATGTACTTGGTTACTTTGCACCACTGCTAGATAACTTCTACTCCACTATATCTCAGAGGCAAATATTATACTTTTCACTCCACTACAATTATTTGACAACTTCGTTACTAGTTTCTTTGCAGATTTAGATTATTATCACAAAACACACTAACCACTTCAGCCTTATATATATTTTGGCCATTTGAAAATAGCCGATCCACAAGCTCACAATGTGTTGTGACGCATTGTGAGCTTGTAGATCGGCTATTTTCAAAAGATTTTTAATACATTTTGAACTTGTGAAATGGGACATTCTGCACAATGAGTATGTTTACTTTTGGTGCGTTAAGTATATTTTGATGCCAATACTTTTTGTACTTTTACTCAAGTACATTTTTAATACTTGAATTCTACTTGTAACAGAGTATTTCTACATTGCAGTATTGATACTTTTACTTAAGTAAAACATGCAAGAACTTCCTCCAACACTTCTATTTAGAGATGACGTGTGGTGTATGCCCTCCTCTGTCCTTTTTGGGATTAGATTAGGTTAGGAGTTTAAAATGGGTGAAATGTCGTGTTGTCCTGGGTGCCAGTCTCAGTAAATAATACCATTTCTCTGCTCACATTAGTGCCCACACAGTATAGACGGCACACAACCCAGTTTTTAAAACCCTCTGGCCTGTGTGGCCTTGGTAAGAGAAGTTCCCATTGGCTGCACAGATGCTAATAGATCCTCCATCCTTTTTGTGGTACATTTCTGGAACAGTCCACGCATGATTTGAGAAGGACATCTTGGCATCTTCCGCGCATTTCATCTCCCTGCCCCGTGGCCAGTGGTGTAAAGTAACTAAGTACGTGTATTCATGTACTGCACAATTTTGAGGTACTTTTACTTTACTGGAGTATTTTCAATTGTCTATACTTTTACTTCTACTCCACTGCATCTCAGAGGCAAATTTTGTACTTTTACTTTTACACAGCGTGTCGCGATGCGACGCATTTTGAGCTTGTAGATCTGCTATTTTCAAACATTTTGGCACTTTTACTTTTGGTACTTTAAGTACATTTTGATACCAATACTTTTGTACTTTTACTCAAGTACATTTTTCATTTACATTTCCACCACTGCCCGTGGCTATTTTCAAGCGACGCCATGCTACAGTGGGTTTGGGTTTGTTGTTTTCATGCTATGGGACTGTTGTGACAACGTTAGCTTAATTGCCATTGGCACATATGGACGGAGGCGGTCTCATCAGCAGAATAAACGGAGAACCGCTGCACTATTGGTTTGAAAGCTGATCCTGATGAGAAAGCCAACTGGGCCTCGCTCCCAGTCCTAATCAGATATCTACTTCCACCACTGTCATCCTCATTGACCCACCAAAACACAGCTAGTGGCCTTAACTGTAGTCAACACACCTGCATGGACACTGATCTCTCTCTCTCTCTCTCTCTCTCTCTCTCTCTCTCTCTCTCTCTCTCTCTCTTTCTCTCTCTCTCTCTCTCTGCCTCACCATTTCCCTCTTCACCTCATCACGTGTGTATGTGTGGTTGTTTATGTATCTGTGTGTATGCGTGTGAGTGTTTTGTGTGTGTGTGTGCGTACGCATGCGTGTCAAACGCGTAAGTGTGTGTCCACCTGAGCTTATCTTGTCTGTGGCAGCCCACCTGCTTTATGGAGAGACCAAAAGAGACAGACCTTGAGACCTCTTTTCTTTGCGTATGGTAATTCTCCTCTTTCTTCCCTCGCTCCCTTTCACTCCCTCCCTCTGCCCATCTTCTCTATCCATGGCCTCCTGTGTACATCTTTGTGAATACAAGCTCGAGTGAAAGAGCTACACGGGCGTGTGTGTGTGTGTGTGTGTGTGTGTGTGTGTGTGTGTGTGTGTGTGTGTGTGTGTGTGTGTGTGTGTGTGTGTGTGTGTGTGTGTGTGTGTGTGTGTGTGTGTGTGTGTGTGTGTGTGTGTGTGTGTGTGTGTGTGTGTGTGTGTGTGTGTGTGTGTGTGTGTGTGTGTGTGTGTGTGTGCGCGTGTGCGTGTGTGTTTACTGAGACCATAGGGTTGAACCTGGAAGTATTTGGGGGAACTACAAGCAGACCTCCCAGCTGTGTTGCCTAAAATGAAATCATGGCACTGGCACATCGTCCACATTGTTGTGCTGTGTTTTGGTGTGATACTGTTCTGTTTTTGTATGTGTGTGTGTGTGTGTGTAATGTACATGAACCCAGTGTATACCTACGTATCTGCACACAACCAGTGTTGATTTTGTCGACTAAAACTATGACAAAATATGTTCGGCTACTACCTTTTTTCACTGACTAAAACTAAATAAAAACTAAATCAAAGCTAAGCTATGATGACTGAAACTAAGACTAAATATACTGACAATCTCGTAATAGACAAACAAAAATAGACTAAAATGTTAGGGAGGGACTAGTGGAGAAGAGATTCAGTAGAACTAAGACCAGTATGTTTGGTTGCGCTCTGGTGTTGCACTCTGAAAATAACCGATCTACGAGCTCACAACGCGTCGCGCTGCGACGCGTTGTGAGCTCGTAGATCGGCTATTTTCAGCATGCAACCAAGTGTAAAATCAGCCATTACGACGCCATCAAGGCACCGCCAACATTCATTTTAGTCGACTCAATCAACTGTAGATTTAGTCGACTAAAAACGTATGACATTTAGTCGACTAATACTAGACTAACAGTAAAACATTTCAGATGACTAAAATATGACTAAAACTAAATGGAATTTTGTTCAAAAGACTATGACTAAAACTAAATCAAAATTTGCTGTCAAAATCAAAACTACACACAACGAATACTGTACATTACTGTACGTATTACACACTCTGCACATGCACACACACACACACACACACACACACACACACACACACACACACACACACACACACACACACACACACACACACACACACACACACACACACACACACACACATGAACAAGCACTCACATTCGCACATGGACAGTATATGTTGTAAACACATGTGTATGTAGCTGTACCATATGCAATCTTAGGTGCTTTTATTATTCTCAGGTTTCTTGTCCTCTAATTTGCTCATTTGTTCATCTCATTATACGCCTTCTTGAAACAACTCCCGTCCCAGAACCAAGCATCTATTTTTCTCCTCTCTTTCTCTTTCTCTCTCTCTCCATTCATCTTTCAGCTCCCTCTTTCATCTCGGGTGCTTTTCTTTAACTAGGTTGAACGTTGATAGATGGGCCTTCGTTGACCCACCCCTTAAAGACGCAGTGCCATGATGTTTGTACTTTTTCTGTGTTTCATTCATCTAAGGAGTCGACATTACTCCTCTGGACCACCCGATGTTAAAATGTGCGAGGATGTCTTTCTTGTGTATTTTCACTTTCCTATTGTGAGCTGCAAACTTCTCTGGCAAATAGGAACAGATTGGACTGACATATCAGGACCATGTACCTCCCCTCACATTGACTTATTATTGAATTGCGTCGCTCAAAACAATAATAAGGTCGTACTCAATATGAGAATATGAAACACCTCAACAACCATGACATGTACAGTCAAGAGAATGTGCAACATTCTGGCATAATTTTAACTCGTTTAATGATGAACTAGCCTTACATTAAAGCTTATTGGAAGAGTGCCTATTGGTTTATCCATCATATTAGAATGTCGAACTTATTGATAATCTGTGTAATCCACACATGTAAAAAGCTATTGTTTTGCAGCTAATGTCTTAGGTACTGTACACTAGCATTGTTGTTGGGGAGTAGTTTTTACCAATGCCTGAAGTATTTAAAAGATTGCAATCCATATGATGAAGGAGACAGACAGACAGGGAGAGAAGTGCTTTTGGTGAGAGGGAAGGGCATGGGGGGTGGATGACGCAAGTGGGCGGTGACTATGTCAAAGCAGGTATTTTAATGAGCTGATGTGTCAACAGAACCACGCCTAATGAACACTTAACTGTGCAAATGGAGATATATAACACTAATAATACCCAATAATCATTATCTAGGAGGACATAGGCCTGTGGCATGCCAATTTAAAGATGTATCTGTGTACAATACACCCAGCCGCACGTGGGCCTTTGAGAATTCACGCCTGTGCGTACATGTGTGCGTGTGTGTGTGTGTGTGTGTGTGTCCTGTCTGTAGGGGAGTGTGGTGGTGCTGCTGCTTGCCTTTGCTTTTAACAGGTTTCCGCTTGCCTTGGGGGATTTTTAGCTACAGACAAACTCAAATACGTTTTCAGTGTTTTCTTTTTTTTACGAGGCGAGGTAGCTAAGCATGAAAGTAGTGTAACTATGTGTGGATTTTTCACATATGCACAGCAAAGTTCTGCGTGTCAATTTGACTCTGAAAGTGTAAAAATGGACCCTCACGGGTCCTTAAATTACCACTCAGGATGTTACTGTGTATATACAGCAGTTGAGTACCTTTCCTTTATAGTCTTTGGAATATGGAAAAACGATATGACCTATAATCTTAGTAACTCTCACCAGTCATGAAACTATAATATGGTTTTTGAAGCGAGGCAGCATTCTGTTAGCTGGGACCCTTAGGCAGTGCCTTTATAACTGTGTGTGTGTGTGTGTGTGTGTGTGTGTGTGTGTGTGTGTGTGAATGGAACCTGAATTGGTGCAGTGCTATACTAACTGTAAAATGCCAGTTTGCTTTTCCCATTCAAACTGGTGTGCAGCACGAACTTGCACAATATTAGGACATTAAAATGATGCATGAGAATTATAATGTCATAAGGTTTTGTGGAGCCACATGGTGGTATGGTAAAGACATTTAGACTGCCATATTGTTTCATGTAATAATGCACATCCTCTCCCTCTCTCTCTCTCTCTCTCTCTCTCTGTCTTCCTTGCAATGGTGTTTGTTTGCAAAGTATCCATCTACATTGAGTCTAAATGTTAGGCAACGTAATGGAAACATAATCCCTACAAATCTTTTCAGCAGGTAAATAATGCAACTCTGAACGACGGTTAAAGTAATTTAAAATGCAATGTGGTGTGGCAGATGTTGCTTGCTTAGGAGAGCATGTCAATGTGCTGCCTTCTCTGTCATTGATGCGTGCGTGCGTGTGTGCGTGCGTGCGTGCGTCACAGCCTTGCCTTCCCAAAGCAGTAGGCATAGGTTTGTTGTCGTGAGCATCCTTCTAGGAACTACCTTGCATTTAGAAGTCCCCAGACATTTGGTAGCCGGAGATCTACGACCATCTGGTAACGTGAGACTAAGGTCTTCAGTCTTGACACAATGTTTGAGAAACCAACTCACATTCACTTGTTAAGCCATCATTTGGAAACTGTTGACAGGTGATAGATCACTCAGAAATAATAATAATCATGTTTCCATCTCGAGACTAATTGACGGATGTAGCCAATCACAACAGACCTGGATGTGAGTATTATGCGGCTCCTGATGATGAATTCCGTTGAGCATAAATAGAATGCAGTCAGTGCAGTGCTGGCGGTGCCCCCCCCCCCCCCCCCCCCCCCCCCGCGCCGCCCCCATGGACCAATAGCACTGACCCACCTACATACCGCACTGCGACCGCCGGGAAAAGCCGATGGCGATATTACACTAGAACACCAGTTGAGAAATTCATAAGCTGTGTTCTCTTTCCTCGAGGGGGAATAAAGAGATAGGAGAGGGGGAGGAGAGAGAGAAAATAACATATGTTGTAAAGCGCTGGTGGACATAGGGGTAAAGACTCATAAAGTGGGTTATTATCTCTGCAAATCAATGAGAGTGCCGCGGCCACAGGGAGAGCATGCAGCGCTACCACCTCAGAGCTGGACTACACTCTGCTGCTGCTACCTGGCCACCTGGATGCTGTCATATTCACTGACCTCCCACACACACACACACACACACACACACACACACACACACACACACACACACACACACACAACAGACTTCTTCCTACTTTTCTGGAGAGATACAAAATGTCTGCCACACCATTTTATCAATAGTATTTCTTTTTTTTTACCACTTAAGCCCAGAGGTTACTTTCGTAACTCTCTTTTTAAGGTTCAATTTTGGGCATTTTTTTGGCCTTTTGATTGATAGGATAGTTGGTTGACAGGAAATGGGGAGAGAGATGGGGAGTGACATGCAGCAAAGGCTGTTGGGATCGGGACTCGAACCCGTGACATGCAGCAAAGGCTGTTGGGATCGGGACTCGAACCCGCGACGTGCTGTCAGGCTACTTTGGAGCCTACAGTAGGTGCCCGGACCGCTACGCCAGCACCTAGATCGGCATCTAGCATCAGCATCGGCATTGTGGTCCTATTGAGCTTGTAGATATTGAAAATGTTTGCCTATAAAGTCGTTAAATAGGCCACCTCTCCGCTATCATTTGTTTATATGGGGGACGGGGGTCCTGAGAAAGCAGCGGTGAGCCTAGAGAGGTAGCCATTTAACTGCATGGCTGCTCCCTGAGTGTATATACTCGCAGGGTTGCTTCCATAGGGTTCCGTCTGCAGAATTCGGCCCCACTAGGTAGTGTGGCGTCGCGTCTGTCTATGAGTCCAGATTTCCATTTCCATGCATTAGCCTATGGTGGTATATTTGCAGATTGGAGAGCGGCGCTACAGAGGCTGAAATTGAATTAGTTTCCATATATTGTCCTCTGCTCTTCTTTCTCTCCGGCTAAGCCCTGTGGTCTATCCACTGTTTGCCTTATGGAGGAGAAAAGCGAGGGGGGCTTAAGCTATGAGGGCCAGGGCTTTACGCTGTCTACCATCTTACTGCGCGCACACACACACACACACACACACACACACACACACACAC
Source organism: Gymnoscopelus microlampas (assembly GCF_963454915.1). Classification (NCBI taxonomy): domain Eukaryota; kingdom Metazoa; phylum Chordata; class Actinopteri; order Myctophiformes; family Myctophidae; genus Gymnoscopelus; species Gymnoscopelus microlampas. Next base: position 23,932,525 of record NC_139941.1, read on the forward strand.
ACACACACACACACACACACACACACACACACACACACACACACACACACACACACACACACACACACTTACGCCAAGGATTACATCCACACACGCTCAGTTTGCATTCATATTTACACACACACACGCACACACACACGCGCGCGCGCGCACACGCGCGCGCGCGCGCGTGTGCGCGTACCCACAATACGCACACACATACTGTGATGCTATAGCTTGGGCCCATATCCTCGCTCAGTCACACTATCACATTTCGGCACACACACACACTTTGCCTAACTTTTGGAAAAGATGCTTAAGCCTCTGCTATTTTAGGCTTAAGTATGCGGAGGGGAAGGACAAGAAGATTAGTGTGTGTATGTTTCTGTCTGTGCCTGTGTGTTTTTGTGGTTTTACACACACATGTGTATTGGTGTCGTGTGTGACTGGAGGAGACAGTCATGTAGTATCTCTGAGCTGCCCGCTGGCCGACAATAAAAGCCCTGTTATACTCGGTTGCGCGCCTGTGTTGCGCACCGGAAAATAGCCGATCTACAATCTCACAACGTGTCGTGCTGCGCTGCGCTGTGAACTTGTAGATTGGCTATTTCCGGTGCGCGTCACTGGCGCAAAACAAAGTATATATCCGCCTTAATACCCTGTGCTCTAGATAGAGATAACTCTGTAACAATGGCCTCAGTGTGTGTTTGATCTTTGCTCTCTCGCTCGCCTTTTCTACTTCTCACTCTCGCTGGCCCATCTGAGAGGTTCCTAATAACGCTATGCTATAAGTGTGCCCGCGGGACTCAATAATGCCACGCTGTGTAAGAAGATGCTGTTCCTATTATTGCTGGCTATGAGGTTTTTGTTTATAGAGAGGAGAGACAGTGTGTGTGTGTGTGTGTGTGTGTGTGTGTGTGTGTGTGTGTGTGTGTGTGTGTGTGTGTGTGTGTGTGTGTGTGTGTGTGTGCGTGCTCGTGTGTGCTTGTGCATGTGTGTGTAAAATGGATACGTGCAGCCCTAAGCCCTGCGGACCAACTTCTCAACCAAGCGGAGCATTTAAACAATGTTTTAATCCATGAATATAGTTTTGCTGTGCATCGAACAAAACATTTTGTTGTTTTTTGTGTGGTGCCTGTGTGCATCTAACTCAGGCTAGAGTGATTTGGAAACTTGCAGCTTTGAAAGAGGAAAAGTTTGTGTTTGGAAGGTCACTCTCTCATTTTCCTGCATCTGTATATTTTGAGAGATTATGCGGGCCGCTAATCCCTCACAAGGTCAGTTTGTATTGTGTGATTATCCCCCCACTGCTTATTCATACTTCCTGCTGATGTCATTTCCTCCTGCTGACTCTGACTTATGACCTGTCATTTACCTCCTGCACACCGCCGCGGTTCCCTCCGCCTTGGTGGTCGCCGTCCAATAGAGCCGCACCCCCACCCACCCCCTCTTTATCTCTGCAGGAGTCCCTCTGCTTTACGGAAGGTTACAGAAGGATCTTAATGTAAAATGGATTTGCGCTTAAAGGTCACTTTTCATTTGGATTCCCTAATGCCATGTTGCTCTATCACATTTTCTCATTCCATCCCTTTTCTGGCTTGCATTACTCCACTGTAACAAGTTGCTTTTATTTAATCTATACCTCACATTAACTGTCCTTCTGTCCCTCTGGCCATCCGTCTGTCCTCTGTCTGTCCCTCCGTCCGTCCGCCCGTCCGTCCGTCCCTCCCTCCCTCCCTCCCTTCCTCTTGTTCTATGGGATCACAATCCATTGTCTCTGTTCTTTGACAAAGTTAAAGTACATCACGGCTAATGGCCATGGACATATAGGCCTGTGAGTGACTGTTTATCATCCTCTGTCAAATCGTTCTGTCCATATCTGTTGAACGTGCTGCTGCAGTCCTCACTAATAACCATATACTGCCTATCCCCCTCTACTCAGCTGGTCAATAATACAACGGGTAAAGGAGAGCAATAAGGCTGCTACCGCAGTGCTTCTCAAACCATGTGGCAAGGCACACTGGTGTGCCATGAGACCAGCTCTGCAATTGGGATTTTGTGACAACCACACATTATTATTGCATTTTTCTTTTTTTTAAATAAAATTGTATTATTTATTTTATTTTCTTCTCACAAATTTCCAAAAATTGCACAAATATGAGATCTACTTTTTTCTTGAGATTTTGACTTGCCCTTTGGTGTGGCTTGGGTTTAAATAGTTTGTAAACCACCGTGCTACCATACTGGTTTGCACGTGTTTGTCTGAAACGCATTTATTTAGTTATGCAAAGGAAAAGGTCCGTGTACAGTAAGTCAGTGGAAATCTCAGCACGGTATTGAAGTACTACAATATTGAATTATGTGCATGATCACGTGTGTATACCATCTTATGCATATGCTTTCCTTTGATGTTCAAGCCCACTTACCTCCTACTTCTAAGTGATGTAATCCATAGCAACGCTGAAGGCTATCCTATAGACTCCCAAGGTTCCATGTAGAATTGCATATCGTCACTGTCAATGGAAACCTAATATTTGCTTGAGCTTGTAGATCGGCTATTTTCGATACTTTTGCATAACACTCTTGTACGATGAAGTAAATAGTAAAAAATGGCTAAAAGGTTTAGGGATAAGGGGTAGATACGGCCCCTAGCATAAACACCACAGTATTCAGCTCCTCTCTTGGGCCGTATTGTGTAACTTGTGTTGTGACGACTCTCACTGATTAGAACTTTAGAAACGGATAATGCAGTCTTGCTTGGTACCAAACAGTCCCTTCCGCACTGTAATTAAATTAGAACATACTGTATTGATGAAGGTCCCTTGGGGGGGGACAGTGCCACTTAGAGCTAAAGTAGCATTAGCCTTGGGGTCTGTGTCTTTTTCTCCACCTCGTCCTTCGTATACACTTAAATTAAACGTGAGAGTTTTTTGAATTCCGAGATTCATCGATCACAGTTTTCCTCCGAGGAGGCCAGTCGCAGTTTCTTGCGAGGGCATTTGTGCACTCTAGACCGGATTTCAAGCAACTCGTGGTGGGCAGGATGCCATTGGCCTGTTTACAGTAGCAGTATGTGTGTGCGTAGGATATAGCAGCCATCTGCTACTTGCTCTCTGCTCTGTGACTGGCTCAGGTAGCGGTGAATCGGGGTCAGAGAAAGTTGTGTGGTGAATTCAGGACAAAGACGCGGCTCCGCTCACGTTGTTTAGTCATGAGTGAAAAACTGAAGTGAGTGTTTCTTGGGTTCCGTGCCCAAAGTGTCAGAGCTGCATAATATATATATATATATATATATACTCCTCATTTACCTTGACCACATGAACTCTCACAAGCTCAAATGCGTCACATTGTGAGTTTGTAGATTGGCTATTTTCGGCAAAGTGATTTAGTGGTAGTGTTGCCAGGTTTTGCGAGAGAAACAACAGCAACCAGGTCTAGCGACTATCAGCCACATGAGCACTATATGCGTCGGCTATTTGAAAATAGCAGATCTACAAGCTCACAACGCGCCGCAATGCGACGCGTTGTGAGCTTGTAGATCTGCTATTTTCCCCAAAAAATCTTGGAAAAAAAGTGACAAGTGGAATCTTATTGGAAACATTAAGTGGTTATCCTCTCCTGTAGTCTTGATAACAGCCTTCTCCTCTCAGCTCCGTCCCCCGTCCCGTATTGGTATTCTAGTCTTGCTACGAGCCCCCCCGCCCTCTTCCCCACTCCACCTCTCTCTCTCTCTACATATTGTAATCTTTCCACTTCTCCTTCTCTGCCGTCTCTCCTGCTGTCGCTATCTGTTCCTTCCCTAAAGCTTCATTTACAGTGTGCTCCTAATCAGATGTGTAGCCAGTGGAGGGCAGTTTGTGGAGGGCTGTGCTGTGTGTGTGGCCCGCTAGATAGCACGGCTTAACAGAAGGGGGAGCACGTTGTAAGCCCTACGATTTATACGCCGGACAACCAGATACAGGGATGAGACTCGGAAGGCCCATGTTTATTATTATTATTATTATTATTATCTTTTTCCGCATGTCATGCATAACATGTTGATGGTGGGTGTGCTTTCATTTGTGCGGGGGTTTTTAGGGCTGCGACTATCGATCATTTTCTTAGACATTATTCTTTCAATTACTTTTTAGATTATAGAAGGGTATTTTATGTGTGTATATAAAATTCCATATTTTCCATATTTTTTATGCTTACGTATACTTACATATATACATATTACATATATATACATATATGTTTATAAATCGATTATTTGATTAAAATGAATTGATTAAAATGTCTTTTTTAAATCAATCACATTGATTAGTTCAATTAACGGTTGCACACTTAGTATTTTTTAATAGCGAGTTATCTAAGTTTGTACAGAGAGGGAAAGAGTGCTAAAGTCAAAAAGAGAGTGCATTTGTTCTGGTCACATTGCTGCTTTTTATGCTTATGCACTTTTATGCTTATGCACTCTACTATCATTCTCATTCTCTATCCATTCACTCTCAGAGTTCAAATAACACTGAGGATTTTTCCTTGTATTTACTGCATGCTGGTTGTGGCTGACATCTTGTACAGTTTTTTTTAATCTCACCCAACAATGGTAACATTGTTACGATTGCACTGATGATTCGTATTTCAACACTCTCTGCACTCGCTTCCCTTTCTCTGTTTATCTCTCTGAACATGTATGACATCATTTGTGTGTGTGTGTGTGTGTGTGTGTGTGTGTGTGTGTGTGTGTGTGTGTGTGTGTGTGTGTGCTCTGAGAGAGAGGGAGAGAGAGTTTGGTTTAACAGGTCACCCAGGAGCTTTTGCGCAGCCTAAACTTTTTCATGCCAATTAAGGACTCCAAATAGCCATAGCCTCTGGCTGTAGCTCCCTAATTGCGAAATGGCGTAAAAAAAATGTTTGATCATTTTTAACTATCAAATGCCCTAAATAGGAATGGCAGGTTGAAAGTTGTTAAACCGGTTCAATAATCTTATGAATTGAATTTGAACTGAAGTAAAAAATAATAATGATAATAATGGACCCCGCCTGTCCTTTCCAATTGCCCCCCCTGGTGGCCCCCACCCCCTGTGGCTTAGAAGCCTACAGAAGGGGTGCACCTGCATCTATCCAATGCTGTCACAGGTTGCTTCAAACCGTTCAAAGAACTGCCTGCTTAATCCATTAAGACCGGGAACGCATCTGTGTCATTTTAAGATTTCTTTGGCTATTCAAAAATAACAGATATACAAGCTCATAGCGTGGTACCGAGTGCCGCCCTATGAGCTTGTAGATCTGCCATTTTAGAAATATCTTGAAAATTTGAATATTTTCTTTGAATATATATATATTTTTTTAAAGCAAAAATGTGTAACTCAAATCTTTGCTTGTGGGAGTCCCTGGAACAACATATTTTGAGATGGGGGGTCGGCAGACAAATAAATATAATTTCGGGGGGTCCTTGACATGAAAAAGTTTGAGAACCACTGATATAGAAACATACGTTTTTCAGAAACATGTTAGGATTTAGAAGACATTTGTAGAATCCCCAGAAGCAAAGATTTGACTTACAAATGTTCGCGTTTAAAAAATATATATATTCAAACTAAAGATTTGCACACATTTTCACCATTAAAAATAAAGAAATTGTCAAAGAAATCTAAAAATCGCACCCATTGTGAAGTGAGCTGTGTTATTTAGAAACAACAGTGGTCATCACAGTGATGGAAGCTCACTTTAAAAAAAAAGATTTTTTGAAGTGCATGGTGCTATTTATAGGTTATTATTTCATCATGCGTCTCGCTAGCCAATCAAAGCAAAGGGTCTGAATAGAGTCAGCCAATCACGGTACGGCGAAAAGGGTGTGAATAGAGTCAGCCAATCACAGTACAGGGAAAGACGAATTCCCAACCCCACTTATAGGAGCGGCTACACCGCTCAAAAATGACACGGATGCGTTCCCGGTGTTAATGGGTTAAAAACCAGAGAGTGTATTTAGCAGTATGCCCACGGAGATACCGAGCGGAAAGTCAGACGAAGCACAAACAGGTGAGCCCGGGAGAGGAGAGCGCGCAGAAAAACAAGTTGCGGTTGAATGTCTCTCCTGGTGGACTGAAGTCAAGCTCAAGGCTCTTGCAAAGACTTCTGCAGCTAGAATATTCATCTGCTCTGCTGTCCCTCCGAGGGGCAGACGCTTCGCTGAAGGAAACACGGTGGTGGAAGAAATAAAAGTAGCAATATCACAATGTAGAAATACTCTGCTACAAGTACAAATCCTCTAACCCATTAAGACCAGAAGCCGATTCTACAAAATGTCTTCTAAATCCTAACATTTTTTTGGAAAAACCTATGTTTCTACATCAGTGGTTCTCAAACTTTATCATGTCAAGGACCCCCAAAATGATATATATTTTCAAAGATTTGCACACATTTTCACAAGTTTTAAAAAATAGCAGATCTCCAAGTTCATAGCGCGGCACTCGGTGCCGCGCTATGAGCTTGTATATCTGCTATTTTTGAATAGCCAATGTGTAAAATAATGCTTTAGTTTTTAGCTCAAATGAAAAAGTGACACAGATGCGTTCCAGGTCTCAATGGGCTAAGTATCAAAAAGTAATAATAAAAAAAAATCTTTACAAAATAGAAGATCCACAAGCTCACACAGTGGCGTCAGTTCAGCAAAAGCTAAGGTATGGCAGCATGCACGCGACCTCATGCACGCGCGCGCGCGAAATTTTTGTGCGGTTCTGGGCGGGTTGGGTTCGTTTTTTCAGTTTCTGGTTACTTTATTTCGGTTTTAGGGTTAGGATTCGGGTTAGGTTAGGGTTATGTTATTTAATTCTTATTTTTGCCTGATTTTCCCGATTTATTATCAAAAAAGTACTTCTTTTTTTTTTCTTCCCTGGAGCCAGGGTATGGCAGCTGCAATAGCCTGCCATACCCAATTGACGCCCCTGAGCTCACAACATTTAGATCTGCTATTTTTGAATAGATGAAGTGTAAAATTGGGCTTAATTGTATGTGTTGTAATAATGATCTAAATCTACAAAGTAACTACAGTTCTCAAATAATTGTACTGAAGTAAAAAGTACAATACTTGCCTTTTGAGCTGTAGTGGAGTAGAAATATCAAACACTTTTAATTCTCAAGTAAAGTAAAGTACTCAAGTACAGCAGTTGAGTTGTACTTAGTTACTTTCCGCCACTGAGAAAACATGCGCTCCTCCGGCACAAGACAGCGAAAAGCTTGCGTTGCAAATGTTTGTCGATGTTGACATTATGTCATTGTGTTGACCTTCATCTCTTTCGCTCAAATGCCGACATGAATTGATCAGACCAGCGCTTGATGTAATGCCTCTTGATATGGCTGTGGTGAGGCTGCTGCAATGGAGGGCAAGTGGGTCCATATGCCTCTGCTTTTGATATTCCTCCTCTGGTCATTAATTTTTGAGTGGTGCCAACCACTCCTATATCTGACTTTGTCAACGCCAACGTCAACGCTCTGATTGGTCAGACCCGTCAATGCTCTGATTGGTCAGACCCGTCAACGCTCTGATTGGTCAGACCCGTCAACGCTCTGATTGGTCAGAACCGTCGACGCTCTGATTGATCGGCTATTTTAAAATGGCCAAAATAGGGCTGAAGTGGGTAATGTATGTTTCGTAATAATAATCAAAATCTACAAAGTAACTAGTAACTAAATCATTTATAATAATTTTCAAATAATTGTAGTGGAGTAAAAGTACAATATTTGCCTCTGAGATGTAGTGGAGTAGAAGTCAAAGTGTGAGTAGAAGTGTTAGTGGGATAACTCTAAAAGTTGATCTGTCTGAGGTTCATTTGAACACCACAACACCATCGTTTAAGATCTGCAGTTGTGTAAGATATTCGTTTGCCTTCCCATTTCAACCACTTCTGCTCCCAACACATTCTACGGTGTGACACCTTACTCTGATGACCTTGAAAAGCCTCTCATACGGTGAGAGAGCCGGCGAGGAGGATGAGACCACAGACAGCATGGCTGTTGGCTGCTTTGCAGCTCTCAGAGAAGGTTTATGCCTCACAACTCTACCTGTGAGAATTTGCTCTCCAAGAGAGAGGCCACGAGCTGTCAAGCTGGTAGATGTGTAGCCCACTTTCACTTTATGGACTATTTACACTGCACTTTGAGACTGTTTGCAGCCCCGTGCTTTTATTTTCGAAGATTCAAGCACAAGCCTGCAGATGTTTGCTTTTAATCGATGCCAGCCATTTTCATGTTCCACACATAAAATGCACAGCATGCAAGCTACGCACAAACACACGCCAAACTGACTACATAACTTAAACCACTTGAACCCAAACATCCCAGTTCTGTGCCTGTCATAATAGGCGAATAGCAGATCTACAAGCAATTGGCCATTTTTGTCGAAGAGATCGGGATAGGGAAAAAAAGAGGCGGCTAAGTACAGACCCATGGGGGATCCCGGTCAACAAAGGTCTAAGTGGTTAACCACTTAAGTCCTATAGTAATTTACTTAGTTGTATGACGAATGAAAATAGCAGCATTGCGGTCGTCTACCACAACAACATTTCCAGGTTGAAAGTGGTTAATCAATAATATAATAAATGTCATACAATATACATACAAAATGCATAATTATGCAAGAGTGACGGAGAGAGAGGAGTTCATTCATATCAACACCACATCTGATTGTGTCGACACAACAAGTTGTAGTTGTAGTTGAGTTAACCCCTTCAGCACTCTACCATGACGCCATCCAGGGTCACACAAAGGCAGCCTTTCAGACATTCAGCTTGGCAGGAAAACGGCTATTACAAGGTCAGCGTTACCTTTATTAGTCCTTATTAGTCTACATTAGATCCCACGGGAGCCTTCAGTATGGAGTATAAACACACGCGGAGGGTGAGAGAGAGAGAGAGGCTTATAGAGTTATAAACTTACTGAAAAGCTAATGGGAATCCTGCCTCACCCCAAGAGACACGCCCTGGAGGGCTCAGGTAAACACACGCCTGCTGTTCCTGCTGTTTATTGTTTGGTTATAGGCTATGACATAGTCGATATTTCCATCCGCCACAGTTTATGGGATGGAAATTGTAGCTCTCAAATGAAATGGCCACTTCGTGCTGGCAGTTGACGTCTGCCTGGCGATTGGCCTGCCGTTTCCGTGCGCAAACGCGACAGTCGATGTCAAAGGCCGTGGGATAGGCTTTCCTTGCATGCATGCACAGCATTTGATGTCATGGTGTTTGGATAGGTCTACCGTGCACGTACACATGCACAGCAGTTGATATCGTGGGTAGCCATCCATGTGTGCGTGTATTTTTTTATTTCTATAGCTACTGATGATGGACCTCCGCCGTATCAGTAGCAATTATGAGTACATGTTCTGTGGCCCCGGGGCCCGCCCACTGCTTTTCACTGAACATGACTGGCTGCAGGTGCACAACAATAGAGGCCCATTCGCATGCAGAAAAACATGGCTAGATTGTGGCTGCGCTGCACACTGGGCTGGCTCTTTTATTGACATCAATTCTTCCCTTCCTCCGACTACAAACAGAGACATCTGAGTGGCCTTGGCTTCTATCTAATGCAAATGCTCACAGCGTGTACACACACACACACACACACACACACACACACACACACACACACACACACACACACACACACACTGCAACACCTCGAAACGAAGCCAGAGAGAGAAAACTGGCATTATTTTGGAGTGGAGTGAAGTGAAGCCAGCTGCATTGTGTACAGAGAGTATGCGCTGTAAGCAGGCTGTGGCTTTTTGCGGAGCCAAATAGATTGTAATGTGGCACAGACCTTCTACATCTGTGATTGTTAGTCAGTGAATTAGCAAGTGCATGGAGAGAGTCCATTAGGATTACCCCTCTGTGTCACGCTGAGCCTCTCATTACCGGAAACAGTAAAACACAATTAGGGAGAATAACAATGGCACGAGTAAGACACCTTCTATAGGATATATAGGACCATTGTTTTGAGAGGCAAATGTGTCAAACGTGTGTCGTATGAAATACTATCTAATTCGGTTTCTCTGGGCTCTCTTCTTTCATCCCTCCCCTTTCTTAGCTCTTTTTATGGTCTGTTGCTTATTATTAAGTGTGCAGGTGAAAAAAGCCATTAAGTGACTGGCCGAGAGGCGCGTGCGTGAGTGCGTGCGTGAGTGCGTGCGTGCGAGTGAGTGAGTTAGAGTGACAGGAAGACAGATTGCTGCCCCTTCTGGAACATGACATTTTAATCGGTATGCATGTTAATTAAGATACTTCATTGAAATGTTTCTTGCAGGGACAGAGAAGAGGAATGCTTAATGAATGGAGTGTGCGTCTTTGTGTCTACACTCACAGGTGTGTGTGTGTGTGTGTGTGTGTGTGTGTGTGTGTGTGTGTGTGTGTGTGTGTGTGTGTGTGTGTGTGTGTGAGCGGGCGCTCACATACTGTACACTCTAAACTGTCTTGTCGTTAGGGAAATCCTACTTGCCACTACTTGATTAAACTACTACTACGTGTTTATTTCGTTCCTTTGCCTCTCCGTCATCTCTTCCATCCTTGTTTTTCCCACAAGTCCCTTGCGGTGATGTTTACCATGGGTTTCAAAATGGTTTGTGACACTTGTGACACGTGAATGTGCATCAAAATGTAGACCAAACGCTCAAAGTGACAGCAGCCACATTAGGCCAGGTGCTATGCCTGCATTCGTGATGTGTGTGCATAGCATGCACGTCGTCACGTGTACAGTACATGTGTGTTTATACAGTGTGTGCATAAGTGGGTGTGCAATGTGCATGTGAGGGTTTTTCCTCACAGAATGTATCACTATTTGGGAACTGTCACCCTGGCCCAAAGCGAGTCGAAACACAAATATTCAACCGACTCAATGAATAAGTGTTTGACTCCCCCCAGTTCATGTTCAGCTCTGCACAATTCTCACCACAGTTTCTTTTTATATGCTCAGAGCACACTTCCATAAAAAACTAATTGTACAAATCCATAAAACACATGACAGTCCCATGCCACTATAGTTATTTAATAGCAGGGTTAGAGGACTTTACCACCTAAGCCCTATTTTATGCATCGGCTATTCGAAGATAGCCGATCTGCAAGCTCACAGCGTGTTGCTTTGCGATGCATCGTGAACTGTTAGATCGGCTGTTTTTGAAAAATGTTGGCCTATAGAGAGGCAAAGTTTATAGTCACAAAACCAGGAAACAAGTTACAGTAGCATTTTGCACTTAATTTCTCTCTCAAAGTCTATGGGTTTCGTGAATGGGTTTCTGGTTATAAGCCTGAAATTATGTCTGTGGATAACACAGGCTTAAGGGATTTCTTGTTCTATGATATAAAATGCGTTAGTAAATACCCCACTAGTGCATTTTGAAAGCTTTACGTGTCTTAAAAAATGGACAAATGAATGAATGAATTTGCCATAGAGCTTATTTTCGGCAATGATAAAAAATCCAATGCAAAAAACTCTCATCAACTTTTGTTGAGAGAACCCAGAAGATGGTAACTTCCTCCTTGAGACTACAGAAATAAGTCATCACTGGACCACTTCATGAGAAAAACACAAAACCATGGGTCTCACATGGTTAATCTGTACCCTGTTTAGGAGTCAGCGCTTGATTGTAAAGTTATCAGTAGTAGCTAGATTGATATCTCTGTTTTTGCTGATGAGGAGGAAGTAAGAAAGCAATTCACTGATGACATTTAGCTATACTGTAAGTAGAAAGTAACTCAAAGTGGAAAGTAGCTCAAAGTGAACAATAACACTCCAGGACTCAGTGTGTATATTCATCCCCTGCTTTCATGAAGTCTTTGGTTGACTCAGCTGTTTTTGGTTAATCTTCATCCATAGTGCTATTTGTAGTCTGAACCAGAAACTGTTTATTTGATGCATCGTTCACGTACATTACACACAAGGAATTTCACTGCATGTCTGTGTGTTCAGGGCAAGTCATTGGCGGTCACATTCACATTTGATGCTGTTTTTACTGTCATCGTGTGAATATAGGACCTGGGCAGCCTGCCTCACTTGCGAGTCCTCCTCTCTGAAGATTATTAGTTTTGGTATCAAGCTAATAAAAAAAATGATCTAACACCTTCTTGCCCCAGGGCCTTTCCCATGGCCAGTTCATATGGCCAGGAGGCTACAATTGTCTGAAGCTATGTAAGGATGCTGTCTGACAGACCAGGGACACGATGACAAACAATCTCTCTCTCCTCAGCAGCATCAGCTATTGATTTAAGATCAGAGGTTTCCACAGCAGTCAGGGTCAGCCAGCCACACGGGGCTAAAGCCAGTGGGCAAGACCACATTATCACCACGGCTACTCAGGACTGGGAATGCAACATGCGTGGTGCAAGTGTCACGCCCCCACAAGACCTTCAAGTGTGAGGCAGTGCAGAAGTCAGGGAGGCTCTCTTTTTATCATCAGAGACTGTGATGTATTTTTTATGTCCTGCTACGGCATCTTTCTTCTATTTGCTGGTATACCAGCGGCCAGCATGGTTGCTAAACATAACTTTAGCAACAGTTTGAACTCGGCACAGACATTTAATTGCCTAGCATGCTTTTGGCTCTGGTTACTGTAAATTCATAATGAGCGAACATTTGGCGATTATAGATGTTTACATTGGTAGAATGCAGCTCACATTAATTTGGATCGACATGGAAAGAATTGAGGGAAGTTTGGACTGTTGGAATTTGGCCTAGATGTGTTTCCCCCCGCTTCTAAGGCTTAGCTCGCTATATTAGCTTCACATGGTGCCATGTAGAATAAGAGTATGTGGTTAACTAGATGGCAGCGGGTTTTCTGGATGTGATTTACTTCTTTCTTTCCACCGCTCATGTTTGTGTTTAATACAGTTTTTCACCTAACGTGTGAGCCGAGTGCCAACGGGCAGGGGGTTGAGCTGAGTAATGCCTCACAAAGCGTTTAAACCCGGGGGTTTGCTTGGCCCTCGGTTCGAGAGGGCCTCTTTCTTTTCGCGTGACCAACCAGGTACTTTATTTGGCTTTCCCTTAACTACCTACGGACAGACACGGTGATAAAATGTACCTCGGCCAGCGTCAATGAACGCGCTGTGGTTTGTTTAATGGGGTGTAAAAATGTGCACTACACCGATGCGGTGGTGATTTATGCCCCACGGAGAAACGCAAACGTCAAACACTGAGGCGTTATTTTCTTGTTTTGGCACTCATCAAGAATGGGTTCCCCAACAAAGAAGAAAAAAAGAAGGAAAATGACAAAAATATGATGTTTGCATGGATCCGTGACGCCGCCGCCTCGCTTCATTTGCTTCTCGCTTGCGCCCCTAATGACTAATGTAATGGTGGGCGAGCTCCAATGTAAACACGAGGAAGGCCAGGCAAGGCGCAGACCCGCCGATCTGGCCTGTTATGTCAATTAGCCCCAACGTCTGTGTTAGCTTCCTTCACCCCCCAGCCGTCTGCAGCCCAAGAGCCTGTTGTGATTGCGGGACCTTGAGCCCTGTACCTGGCTGACACGTTGCTCCACACACACGCCATCAAAGATAACACCCAGTGCCCTCAACGTTTTTAGGCCCACCTCGTGGAACTCATTACGGTGGCGTATGCTTTGTAACTCGAACTGCTCATTACCCCTAGTTGGTCAGCGCTGCTTTGATCTGTGACAATGTGTCATTACCGCTACTGTTGCTGCTGCTGGTGTTGCTGTGTATTTTCAATTAGAGATGAAAGCTAAAAGTCTATCTAATACAGTGTAAATATATATATATTTTTAGAGCCAATAAGGTTGAAACACCAACCACTCAAAGCCAGATACTTCCCCTTCCTCACCTTGTTAGTAAGTGGAAGCCTTGCGCACAGACTCTCACACAGTGGATTCGTTCAATGAGGAGTGTTGTTTTTATATGGAGCCGGTTTAAGGGCGTATGTCAGTAAATGCTGTTGAATAAATGCTCCTACTTCACTTCTAGAAAGAGGTCGGTGGCGTGGACAGCACTCCGCCTTTATAAGAGTGACCAGTGCGCTTCGGTGAGATGCGAGTGGATTGCATATATATCTGAAACACTGACGGTAGCGTTATTTTATAGAAGACTCGTTTTACTGTGCCTTGGAGCCCGGCCAAACGGGTGTCGCGATACGCGGGGAGTTACAGTCCTCTGAACTGAAGTTATAAACCCTTGTTCTAAGGAGTTGGAGGTGGGGGTGGCAGGTCAGCTTTTTATGTACTTTAATGATGAACGGTTTGGGGGGGCGAAGAAGAAGGAGAGAAAAAAAAGGAATAAAGTGGGTCCCTATGCCCTTTGATATATGGGGTTGTTTGAGATGCACACAATCCAATTTAATCAAAAGTGGTTGTATTTTACATTAAAAAGCTGACATGGATCGGCTGTTTTTTAAACAAATTAGATGCTGGTCTCATCTAAAATGTGCACTGGACAGGCGAGGAAATGTGCTTTGCGCTGGTATAAGCATCTACTGCATGAATTAATGGGCCTTGAAAGTTTACCCTCCACAAGCAGATGAATTACCGTTTAGCCACAGCTTTGTCATATGGACCACACAGGCTCCCAGCGAACAAATAGGATGGAAAATCACTGTTACACGAAGCCCCTTTGTTGTAGTTGCCGTGAACCTCGTAATGAGCCAGCTGAAGAAAAACGAGGGGTGTCAACCTCGCAAATTTTGCGAAACGCGTTCATGTTTTATAAAATACTCGAATTGCAAAATGCTTATACTGTACACATTTAGATACGAGTGTGGCGATTTTCCTGAGCACAACGTTCCACTGATGATGGAAGTCAACCTTTAACTAAGGCCTATAAACTGTACTTCGTCATATGAGGAATGGTGAAAATTCGCGATCTACATGCTTACGTGTCGCATCACAACGCGTTGTGAATCCCTTGTAGATCTGCTATTTTCAGTATTTTTAGAAAGGTTTTGATTTTTTTGTTAGGGTTAGGGTTAGGTTCGCCTATAAACGTGGTTCGCCTATAAACGTGGCCAAAAGTTGCTCCATAATGTTGTAGAAATGCAATTTCCATGCAGCTTCCTCGGGTCCTGACGGCTGCAACCCACGATATAGAAGAAGCATTCCTTTTTTACTGCGTAGTAGAAGGACTCTTTGCTCCTGTGAGGTCAGTAAGGGTTAAGTGATGAGTATTCTGACGCTTGTGTCCCTTATCCATATATCTCACTTGTCTTGATGTCACCATCACTTTATTTCTCACGTCCTCTCACTCTGTGGACAATATTCCGCCCTGACCTTTATATTAGGAGGCAGATCTCTAATGGTGCAGATAGATACCAGACCAGAGCCTTCCTCCACCACACAAAACCAACGCTTCATAACCTCTGTAGTCATATTTGACCTTCACCATGACACACAGCTCCTTTGCATCTTGACTTATGCTTACCGTAGCCGGTCTGCTTGTCAGGTCCATTCAAGTAATAGACACAAGGAAATATTGTTATTTTTTCCTATTTTTTTTTATTTGGAGGAGGAATATGTTGTTGTTTTTTTCCCCTCAAATATCTGATATGGTTTGTTCCAAGCTGCCTGCACTCACCTCCTGCCAGCTGCGCCTCGTGCCTTTTCCTCCATTCTTTGCTCGGAGCGTGGAATGTGTTGATGGAGCGCGAATGAATGCTGGGAAGGGTGGGCTCCGAGAGGAATAACAGGGCAGGAGAGAAATTGGTGGGGAATAACAGGGCAGGAGGGAAATCGGAGGCGTGCAGCTGGTAATAGATTTCTAACAAAGACGGCCGCGTGACAACCTGTGACATTGGGGAAAAGAGGGGATACAAAAATTCTTGACACTTGGACAATGGCTTTTTCTCCAGTACTGTTGGAGAGTGAGAGAGAACAAGAGAAATGGCACAGAAAAGCAACCGCGCACGATCGTCAGATTATATTCAACAGGCCACCGGAGATAGGGGGCTGGGAGTTTTTTTTTTCAAATATATGACGACTTACAGTAGCCGTGCCGGGTTCCCCCGTGCTTTTACAAACTAAGTCACAATTTCCTGCGAGCCGGTCCATTTTTCAAAGGGATGGATCACTAGTGACAGGCCCGGCTAGGCCAACATTTGGCAAAATGTAAAAGGTCTGCCGTAAATGAGGTCTGACCTTATCAATGGCTTAGGCCCATCCATCTACAGGCAGAGCCCCCTGTCACAAGACATAATATAACCTTGAACCTGATGTATACTCGGTTTGCTCGCTGGAAAGAGCGGATCTACAAGCTCACAATGCAACGCAACCAGGGTTGCCAGATCTGCTTAATATAATTTCAGAAAATAGCCGATCTACAAGCTCTGAGCTTGTAGATCTGCTATTTTCAAATAGCTGATGTACAGTACATGTTAAAGTGCTCGTGTGCCCCATAGTCGCTTCTTTTGGGCTGGTTTTCCAAGACCTGGTTGCTTGTTTCTCTCACAGAATCTGGCAACACGGAACGCGGCGCGTTGCATTGTGAGCTTGTAGATCCGCTTTTTTTCAGCGCAACAACACGATGCACAACCAAGTATAAATCGGGCATCACCTTTTCCCATTCCATTTCCTTACATCACTCTCATGTCTCCCTGCCGGCTATTATAGGGTTCACTGATCCTGCATGTATGTCTCTCTGTACCTGCTGGCATGTGGCACTTTCTATGTCTAGCTTTCCCCTTTTTTTTTGTTTAACCCCCCCCCCTCTCCCTGTGCATTTATCAAACTACCTTCCACCCTTACTGTCCTTTCTCTGTACAACACTTTATCTAACCCTAAACCACATCCATCATGGCTTTGGCATCGCGGTCCTGCCCTCCGTCCCTACGTTTACAGAGCTTTATTTCATTAACCTTTTCTCTCTTTTCTTTCCTTTCCACCTTTCCCTCCCCGAGTCCCTCAGGTCCGGACCTGTGTGATCTAGTTTGCTGCTACATCCATCATGTACAATCTGACTGGAACGTGGGCTGTGTTTATCCCTCCTGTGTGTGTGTGTGTGTTTGTGTGAGCGTGAGCGCACGCGTGTGCAAGATGTGTAAAAGGTACTCTGTGTTCTTCATGAATTGCACATGTTTTTTTTTCCTGGGGACTTGGAACAGTAACGGTATCCAGACGGCGGAGCTGGTTGGCTGTACATGAAATAAATGCTATTATACTGCCACAATCGTAAGGACAAGATCGATACAGTAATGAGCCAGGTCGTTATAGACGTAATTATGATCTTCTGGGCTCAAAAAGCCAGGATTAAACTGAAAAGCCAGACTGATGGTCCAGGTTAGTAGACTGGAACCAGCCCCAGAATTGGTTGCCATGCCCACTTTCCAAAATTACTTTCAGGGTCTGGTCTCACTGACTTGTCAGAAGATAGCCAGTATGGAATTATATTCTGGCCAATCAGCTTGAAAGACATGATAAAAACATGTCCTGTGTTGTTATATTTGGACAGTGACAGTAGATTTTGCTTAGTTTCAGTGTTTTAGCTAGTATTTTTTTATGAAGGTGAAATTATCCCTTTTGTGATTCTCACACAAATCAGCAGTCTGATACAGTCTATATTTTGACACATTACATTAATAATAATGAACACGTTTTGTCTTTATACTAAATGACTACTTGATGACATTTTAATGTGTATGAATATAAATGTGTATGAATAAATTCTCTGGAAAGCTTCCTGTGCACAATAAAATCTTCAGTGTAGTTAGATTAACACTCAGGATTTTTCAGTGTGTTTTAAAATAAAGCGGAACATCAGACCAGGCCAGGTAGTAGAAGTCAATCTTAGCCAATCAGGATGAATTATGAAGAATCATGACTATAGAGTTAATTTCTGTGATAGTGGGCCCCTTGTGTGTGTGTGTGTGTGTGTGTGTGTGTGTGTGTGTGTGTGTGTGTGTGTGTGTGTATATGTGTATATATATATACAGTATATATACACACACACACGTATGTACAGCATATACAGTACATACAGGAACCTGGGTTGTTGTTGCCATGCAGTGACTGCATGCTGAGTGTGGTTGGGACCAAGGGCCCTCCCCACAGGCCGGCTCCACCAACTCACACAGTCAGATCTGTACCAACTAGAGGAGACACTTTGGACAAGTTAAACAGTGATAAATCTGCACGTCAGTTTGATTTAGACCACCGCCGCTATTTTGTGTCGACGGCGTGTCATATCGCCGCCCCCTCAGGGCTCATATCGGCCGCCGTGTGGCTCTTTAAGAAGCCTGGGATGATGAAGGAGTGAGAGGGAGGTGTGACAGGCTCAACTCGGGGAAGAAAGCGAACGAGCTTTGATTAATTACGGCTGAGGTGATTGTAGAGAGAAGACGCTGAAAGGCGGGTGGGTTCTGCGCTCTGTGTGCATGTGTGTGGGTTGTTGCGTAATTTATTTTTTCTCACGCCTCTGTGTGTGTCTGTCTGTGTATTTGCGTGTATACTGTCGTGGTTCTCAGACGTTTTCATGTCAAGGACCGTCAAATGAATATGTATTTGGCCACGGACCCCCATCTGAAAAGATTTTGTGCCAGGGAACAAGATTTGTGCTGATTAAATGTTTGGAAAATATTCAAAATGATCCTCTTTTTTCTTTCTTTTCTTTTCTTTCAAATAACTGATGTATATAGCGTTAACGTGGTAACTGATTTTTACTGCTATATTAACTAACTTAGCTGAAGACCCCCTGGAACCCCCGCAAGGACCCCTGGGGGTCCCCGGATCCAACTTTGATAACCACAGCTATACAGTATGTGAGCATGCACAACATAACATGTACGTAGAGTTTTGTTTTTTTTACAACTATGAGAGTACATCTCTACACATACATGTAGTTTGCGTAGCCTATATGGGAGCAATAGCCAGATTCATCTGCGCTGCTGCTGCCAGCCTGAAGCATGAATGAATATCCCTCACAAAAAAAAACTGAAACACTGCAAGGCAGGCATAAATTGTGCAAAAAACCCCACCAAAAACTGTAGTTTTTAGAACTGCTCACACAGGTTTTCCCTGCTGCTCCCCGATGCTCTTGGAGCCATGATGCAGCACAATGCAACAAGAAACGACTGATTCAAATGACTGCAACTGGGGGTTTTGATGAATGATTCAACGGTCCTCATGCAAGCTGCGACGTATCAGTTCACCGACTCGCCCAGGTCTGTGCAACACAGCATCCAGATTGGTAGAAAGCATCCCTTTACAACATAGCCCCCCCCCCCTCTACGCACTTCCACAGTCCAGCTAGTTAATGTGGGCCATTAGCGTACACGCAGGCTAATTGGCCATTATGTTCTATTGAGCAGCCGTCCATCCAACATCGCAGAGACCGGTCCAGAGTACACATTACATTAGTGGAGCTTTCTCTAGGCTTCAGGGCTCACAAGAGTTAATAGTAGTTAATGAGAGAGGGTGGGTGTGGCAGGGATGTGGGGGGCAGCAGCTTAAACACAGTGAGCGGGATTAGAGCTATACGCTTGCTATTCATTAGCGAGATTTATCTCTTTCCTAATGTACAAAATGTTAGGCAGTCAGGGCCCCGCCGTAACACCCCGGTGCCGTATGCAAGTCGTTTGACTACAGATGTTATTAGAGACTCTGACTGTGCTCTTTTAGAATGACTGGGCTGCATTTAGCCAAAGTCTATGAAAATAAACGACTAAATGAACAAAACAGGTTGAAAGGAGCTCAAAGAATCGCGCTCCGTTTGGTTTGAGAGGTGTGCGCACGCGTGCGTGTGTGTGTGTGTGTGTGTGTGTGTGTGCGTGCCGTGTGCCTGTCTGACTTTCTTTCTTTGTCTGTCATTCCCTATGTTTCATTCATTTTCTCTCTCTGTCTCACACACACACACACACACATACACACACTCTGGTGGTCGCTGAATTATTCATGTCCTGTGTGCATGGACTCTGTGTTTCTTTTTAATGAATGAAGACTTTGATCAGTTAAGAGGTGTGTGTGTGTGTGTGTGTGTGTGTGTGTGTGTGTGTGTGTGTGTGTGTGTGTGTGTGTGTGTGTGTGTTACTGTGCACGTTGTATTCGCGTGCACATGTGCGCAAGGCCTGTAATCCCTGCATGCTCGATCGATGTCTCACACCCCTCACAGTTTTGTACGCACTTGACCTCCAAACTTTCTTCTGCACTCCATATTGATCATTTCCTCCTAGTTTGCTCGGGTCTCTTTTCGGGGGATTGTGAAGGCATTGTGAAAAGTACTGCCAGTGAGCTATATTTGGGGTGAGTGAACAGAAGTTTTTTTTGGGGGGGGGGGGAGCTAGAAGATGGTGCTGAGGCACAGCACTCTCTTCCCTTAGTTTTTTTTGTTTCGTTTTTTTCCTACAGCAAACCCCTCGAATCAACAATAACAAGGAGCACGCATCAGCCAGCTGTGTGCTAACAAGATGCTAACAGTAGGCTCATGCTTCATTAATACTTAGTTGTGCACCAGTGTTGAGCTGGAAATACAAGCTCACAATCGGTCTACAAGCTCACAGTGTGTGCGGTTAATTCACAAAAATATTTGTTTCATGTCATGAGTACATTCACACAGAACGTGTACAACCCTTATTTTTTATTTACAATATACAATTTAGGCATTTAGCAGACGCTCTTAATCCAGAGCGATTTACAGTAAGCAAGGTAAACACAAGGTAGTACATCAAATGCATAGAGACTCAATAATAGGATCATAGGTAAACCAAGAACCTATCATCAGTCTAAACATTAAACATAAAAAAATTAACAATATGTACATTGATACTATACAAACTATAGGATGCTAGGTCAATAAATGAACCTGCCATCTGGCTAAATAACACGATATCTAAATCACATTTAATTAATTTGCATAAGACTGCATGGTCGTCAAGGCTAGGGCAAGTGCTACGGCTACGGGCTAAGGTCCAGTCTGAAGAGGTGAAACAATGTATTTGAAACTAGGTTGTTTTTAGTCTCCGCACCGCGAATAAAGGCATCAACCTGCACTGATGCATCAACTACACGAATAGTTTTAATATGAAACATTTGTTGGTGAGTATTTTGCATTTTCTCATTGTTAATTCATCACACTATACCGGTGTGTAAAGGCCCTAAGTATAAATCAGACTTAACCCTTATCACGGCCCGCATATACCAACATAATGCCTCGGCTGCTGATGTTTACTGCTCCACGGGAGAATAGTAGTCTGGTTGCAGAGAAGGGGTTCCCATTGTCCAACCGAAGAGGCAGCTTTGTCCTGCTCCGCGCTGGCTTTCATGTTGACGGATTAACCCCCGACACCCCCACCCTCTCTCATTTCTTCTTTCTTTTTTTCTGGGACTCCTCCTGCGCGCACCAATGCTAATGCACACCAAAGTCTAATTGTGTACAGTACAGTCTGCCCAAAAATGGCATGCTGGGACACGAGCGAGGGAGGAAGACTTATTCGCAGATCTGTTGTGTAGCTACATATCTCGTGCTGGGAGAGGATAAATAGCTTGGAAGGGACATCATGGGAGATGCAGAAATCGGGGTGGAGGGGCGGAGGAGGCTCTTTTTAATCCTCACTCTCAACTCTTATCTGTGTCTCTCAGATTATCACTCAGTCTTATCTCGACTCTCTCTCTCTCTTTCTCTGACTGTCTGAGAAAGAGCATGCTAATTGGGCCGTGCTACAGTTCCCTTTTGGACAATGTTCCATCCAGATCATCTGTACGGTGTCGCTGTCTGAAAAGAACAGATTTTCAATCTAACAGCACATCCCAGTGCTTGAGAAATCTGCTGTTGGCGAGCAACACTATCATACTACGCAGTATAATATTAGGCTTAAAACTTTAATGGAGAGTGCAGGTTATTTGATTTGATTCATTTAGCACAAAATGTAAAACACAGTACACAAAAAGTGCCAGGAGGAGGCAAGAAGCCCAACAGTACGAGGCCTTTACCTATGTACAACAACATTAAAAACATTATGACAGTGCCGTGTTCCCAAGACATGCATGAGAGAGACGCGAACCCCAATACGGGATGACTGGGGCCAGAGAAGGAAGGAAGGAAGGAAGGAAGGAGGGAGGGGAGTAAGACGAGAGATGAACCAACAGACAGAGGGAGACAGAGGGACAGGAGACGTTGAAGGTGGAAACTCTCTTCCACGGTCGCACTGCATCGTTTCACTGCCAAACTTCTGCATAAGTTCAACACGCACACTGTCACGTTTCTCTCTTTCAGTCTCGTCTATCTCCCTCTCCTTAATTCCCTCCATCCCTCACTCATCCCCTGAGGTGTGTCTAGGACCTGCCTTGGTAGGCAGAATTACTCCTGCTTTCCCTCTGAAAAGTGTTTTGCCAGCGAGGGCACGTGGCGTAAATGTCGTTCCTGTCCCGTTCGCGGGTGCACAGGAGGATGGCGATGGATTAGTTTGGAGGGCTTTGCGTAAAGGAGCGTGGCCGGCCCCTGCGTGTGCTCGCAACACTGCTGACTGCATGCTCCACATCGCTGTGAGAGAGAGAGAGAGAGATACTACTATAGCCAGCGCTAATTGAACGCCCAGACCCGACTCTCGTGCTCCAGCGTGAAGGATGGTTTCACACCCGACCCATAAATCCACTTGTGTTACTTGCACTTGGAGAGGTCCAAATGGAACGTACACGCCCAGCACCATCATCTATATTACTGTTCTCACACTTACGTTTCAGTAGAGATGTGTAGAGAGGGAGAGAGAGAGAGAGAGAAGGTAAGAGTGTGTGTGTGTGTGTGCGTGCGTGTTTGTTTTAAATGCTGGTGTGTGTGGGAGGGTAAAAGGGCAGGTAAGCACTAGAGGGCACCCTTATCCTCTCTACCCCTCTTCACTGCTCTTCCTTGCACACACACACACACACACACACACACACACACACACACACACACACACACACACACACACACACACACACAGAGTCCATTGTGAATTGTACATTTGAATGCTCGTCATGCCTGCATATTGGAATATGAGAGTCTGAATGACATGTTGTCAGAGTTACCGGGAGACAATCAATTTCAATTGTGTGCACCAGTGTATGTTATCAGGCCTCTCCAGTTCACTTTTCAATTACATCTGTTTCATCTCATACATACTGTATCTCATCTCTCTCTCTCTCTCTCTCTCTCTCTCTCTCTCTCTCTCTCTCTCTCTCTCTGGTTTAGTTGTGGCCCGGTCATTCACTGTATATTGATATTTGCCCACCGTTTTGTTTCTGCTAACATAGCTGATAGATTTTAACCTGATGAAAAGCACTTGTGCTGAGATTGAAAAGCTCTTTAAACGCATCACAGCAGACCTGTCTGGCTCCATTCTCTCCTCCTTTTTTATCTTTACTATTTTTTTTTTGTTTTTGTTCTTTCCCTCTTCTCTCTATCTCTCTTTCTCTCTCTCTCTCTCTGCTCTCTGCTCTCGTCTACCCTATCTCACTCTTTTCCTTGCTCGGTCAGTGCCTGCCCTCCGTCTTGATAGGTATATAACACACCATCCCCCCCATGCCCCCCCCCCCCCCCCCCCCCCCCACCAACATCATCCATCCCTCTCACTCTCTCCTTCCACCCGTCATTCTGTCCTCCCGCTGTTGCGCTGCTAAATGGGGCTGCATTACTGTAATGAGCTGGTAATTTATGGTGGAGGAGCGCTGGACTTGTATCATTTGCCCATTGAGTGTTTGGCCTCCCCCATGGGCTCTTTGAAAGTAACACACACACGCCCCCCCACACACACACACACACACACACACACACACACACACACACACACACACACACACACACACACACACACACACACCGGTGTGTATAGAAATGTAATTCATTCACACACACGTACCCAGACAGACACAAAATCACTCAGGCCCTCAGACATAAACATAATGTACGCGTGTTTCAAAAAGTGCCCACCTTCTGTGAAAAGGTGAAGTGTGTAAATAGCTATGCACGCAGTACGCATCGGGGGGGCGTGAGTGAGTCCCTTCGTATCTCTGTTTGAACAGGTTGGCGCGTTATCTCTCCGCTCTCTGATGTAAACAAGCATATTTCTCAGGGTTCGATTTGTATAAGAGGGTGGGGAGGCGTTTTCTTAACCGCTTAGGCAGTATATTTATTCAACAAATAGTGAAAATAGCTGAACTACAAGCTCACAACGTGTCACATCGTGATGGGGGGCGCCGATAGCCGAGTGGTTAAGGCATGTATCATATTGGCTCTGATGCAGCCTGACAGCAAGTCCCGGGTTAGATTCCAGAGCATGGCGGACCCTTGCTGTTTGTGTGTGTGTGTACACGCGCGCGCGCACACACACACACACGCACACGCACACACACACACTAATGACATCATCACGCAATGACATCACAAAATCGTCATCACAACAAATGTTAATTGTCCTTTAAAATGATTGTCCATTAAACTAAACATCATTTTGCTACTAGTACCAAAGGATTGATCTGCCTTTGAAAAGCTTCCTCTGTAAATAAGTTGGACTGATCCACACTGGTGCCGTTGTGTGAAATGTTTCGCTGGACAGTACATCTGAAAGGAGGACCAAATACATTCCGCCACACTCCTGTGGTAGTAGGACACAAGGTGTACGTCTTTGGAGGTTTCACTCACCGGTGCGACCGTGGTCAGATTGAAGAAGTCCACATCTTCAATACAGTGTCTTTGAGCTGGAGGAGGTTGCCCCCAGTGACAAATGGAGGAGGAGAATGTCCTGTTGAGGTTCCTATAAAGCGCTACTACCACACAGCTGTTCTGATAGAAGATTTGTTGTATATCTGGGGAGGTTTTCCTTTCTGCAACATTATTTATACATTTGATGTTGACACCAACAGATTGTTCAATCCCCAGGTTTATGGAATGGTTCCAGAGGGGAGGTATTACCACTCAGCCTGTGTATTGAGGAAGGCCATGTATATCTATGGAGGAACCACCTCGTTGAGTGAATACACGAATGACATGTACAAGTTGGACACCACCACAATGGTCTGGGCTTTAATTAACACCAGAGGCACTCCACCGTTTTCATTAGGTCGCTCTGCCACCATCATCGGGACAAAGATGTTTGTATTTGGGGGCTGGTGGCGCTACTCTTGGAACCAGAGTGCCGTCATCTTCAACAACATCAGAGTGTTTGACACAGAGACCAAGTGCTGGCTGAGCACGCCTTCTTCTGCACGGCTTCCAGAAGGACGCTGGGGTCATTCGGCGTTTGCCTACAATGGAAAGCTGTACATAGTTGGTGGTTGTGACAGGATCCAGGCGTTCAATGCTCTGTGGAGATTCAATCCAGAAAACTTCTCCTGGACGAAGTTTGAGCCCAAGGGGAAAGGCCTCTGTTCAAAGATGCTTAACCTACGGTATATGATGTCCTGTTGCGTGGTGGGAGATCGTATCATGATCTTTGGAAAATGGGAAACACCTGATGAGCTGTACGTCTTAGACTTTAGTCCTAGTATGAAGACCTTATGCAAGCTAGCAGTTATTCAGTACAATCTGGAGCAGTCTGAACTCCCACATGACATCAGGTGGGAACTCACAGCCATGAAACAATAACTGAAAAAATAACATACTGTAGCCCACAAAACAAAGAAACAAACAAATAGCTGTTCCCTTCAAAAAATAATATATATATCTAACTATATAAATGGCGAGCGACTTCCGCACCCTCGGTGCGACACCCCACAGCTCTGTTATCGAATAAACAACGCACCGCCAGACCACATGTCGCCAACTGACTCGCCACGGCGGCCGCGCTGAATTTACGCGTCGCGTAGGGGACATCTCATTGCTCACTACACCTTTTCCACCGCGCAACATAATTAATTCTACTCACCAAATGTCGGACAAAACGGAAGGGGAGGCAGCTTCGTACCGTTTACCGTGCACACCACCGACACCGCACGGCGACGGGTTTCGCCGAAACAACACGAGCGGCCGCCATTGCACTCTGCCCATGTCCTCCACAACACCACACACACAGCTCCTTTGCTTCAACCCCCCCCCCCCTTCTTACGTACCTCCTTTGTTCCACCCAGGCCGTTACTTTCACTTCACTCATGTCTCGATCACAATATGTCCGTCCTTCACGTGCCATGTTCATCCCAAACACAAAAACAAACAGCCACGGCCAGTCGGCCACAGCACAGCACGCTGCCCAGGGTAATCTGGTAAACAAACCTGCCTAGGTTCATGACACCACAGGACTCGACAGTGATGTCATCATTATGCAACCCGGAAGTACAAATACCAAGGATAGGTCAGTGATGTCAGTCGGGTTTCCAAGTTTGCTGCCAGGTTTTAAAAAACAAGCGACAGAAACAAGCAAACCGTGCATGAAAAAAAAAAAAACTGCCGAAGGGGTCCGCCATGTTCCAGGGGGGTCCCCGGGGGTCCCAACACTCACAGGGGTCGGCGGACCACCAGGGGGTCCGCGGACCACCAAAGTAACAATCACTATTAACATTTTTTCCAATTTTTTTTTTTTTTTTTTTTTTTTTTTTCCTTTTGGACACTTTTACTCCGGCGATTTGGGTACCCCAATATACACGCACCCACGCTGGGCCCCGTGCGCGGCTGGGGTTGAGGGGGGCGTAGCCCCCCGAAACTCTAGTATATATATATATATATATATATTCAAAGGTTTGCAAAAAAAAATCATGAGCTTGTATATATATTATGGTCCAGAATGTGAATGATGATTGGTTTACATGAATTGGTCCAATCAGCGTAATCCATTAACACATCAAGTGCCAGAGGTTTTTTAAAACAGGGTACATCCAGTGCCAGCGTTCTTACCGTTTCCGCTGATCTGTTTAGAGCTGTAGAAGCCTCCACGAGGACCCGGATGTAAACAAAGGGTGTCTGCGCGATGGTCGTGGGTGTCTAACGACTGGAACACTACTATTTATAACGCGATCCGCCATTCGACCTATCGACCTTTTTCTCAAGATCCTGTCATTGGAGCGGACGGAGGGTATGTTTTTTAGACTGGATTCACATCCGTCCATTCCATTTTACAAGGTCTGCGGATCATTCCTAAGTTGCGTTAGAGCGGCCCATGTGAAAAAAAAAAAAAAATCACACCCTGTGTGGTGCCTTTGATGAGCCCCGTATTGACCCCCGTATTGATGTTGTCATCAATGTTTGTGGACAGACATAGAAAACAGACTAGAAAATGTGCTCCTCGGAGCACAAGTCTCCGCCAGCAGACCCGTGCTATTTTAACCAAAGGAAATCACTTACCCTATCTTTAACCATAGTTTTCTAGAAATGCTCTGATTCTTAGATTAGAACATCTAAGGATTAGAACATGTTAGCTTGGCTAACATGTTCAATCAGCCAAGCTAACATGTCCAATGTTAGCTTGGCTGATGTCACTGATGTCACTTCGAAACATGTAAATAATGTTTCGAAGTGACACCTATTTATAGGGCTCTATTTCGTCATGCGTCTCGCTAGCCAATCAAAGCACACCCTTTCAACATATTGTCACGTGTCACGTGATGCTTGACCAATGTTAGCTTGGTGGACACACGGACATACATACATACATACATACATACATACATACATACATACATACATACATACATACATACATACGGACACACAGACAAAGCCAGATATACTGTAGGAGTGGTTGCCTTCGGCACAACTCAAAAACACGTAGATCTACGGTTATGGCACTCAGACTTTCTACATTTTTTCCCCAAAAGGAAATGCATGGATTCAGTCTAACCAGAAGCAGGGGGTAACATATATCTCCCCGGTGACAAAAAATGAATGTCCAGGAGGGATATCAAAAGCAAACCGAACCCTGCATATTTCAGAAGGTAGAGAAAACTAGAGGTTACGTAGGTAACCCCGGTTCTTTTAGTTTAGGAGTGAGGCACTCACTATGGGAAACAGCGCCATCTGGCGATGCAACAGAGCTACACAATACGCTCCCGGGGCCCATTTCATTGGGCTAAAGGGTATGTCACGTGACCGCCTGTCCCTTCCCCTTTCCGGAAGGACATATAAGGGCCGGTCGTGACGTAGTACTTCCTCTTACCACAGGTCCTCTGTTCGCAGAGGCGAAACAAAGGGGTGTTTGGTGAGTGCCTCACTCCTAAACTAAAAGAACCGGGGTTACCTACGTAACCTCTAGTTCTTTGTCGTTTTGAGTCGTGAGGCACTCACTATGGGATCTATAAACCCCCCGGAAGCGTTAAAAACACACAATCCCTGAAAAACCGCACATGCCCCATCCGGCCCAGGGGCCCGCACACAGCGGGGCCCCAGCCACAGGGGCGTCCAGACCCACCGGGCCTGGACGCGGCACAAGGAATGAGATAGAAGAGACCCTGACAGACCGAAGTCTGCCTCATTCAGCTAATAGAAGACAAGGTCCGTCACCTACTAACCTCACAATAAGGGAACAGGGCCCCCTGCTCCCGAGGACCAACAGATCGTCAGCCCCACGGGATCACATCAGGAGGAGAAAGGCACCTCAAGTAGATGAGGCTGCCACGCCCAGGACTGCGTGCGCCACAGAGGAAGCCGCCACGTCCAGGCTGTAGAAAGCTGCAAAGGTCGAAGGAGACGACCAATTAGCGGCCGTGCAAATCTCCTGGACCGAAGCCCCCCTAGAGAGGGCCCAGGACGCAGCCAATCCCCTAGTCGAGTGTGCCCTCAGTCCAACAGGTACTGGGGCCCCACTGCTAGCATAGGCGAGCTGTATGGCTTCAACTATCCACCTAGAAAGCGTCGGCTTAGCGATCGCTTTCCGCTGGTCACCTCGGCCGTAGGAGACAAACAATTGTGTTGATGACCTACTGACCCTAGTCATCTGACAGTAGAGCCTCAGGGCCCGCACTGGACAGAGACAATGCAACCGTTCATCCTCCGCCGAAGCGAAAGGGGGTGGATGAAACGCCACCAACTCGACCGGAGCCGGTGCTACCACTCCGGTCTTGGTAACGAATGCCAGGTTCGGTTTCAGCAGAACCCTCCTGCCGTCACCCGAGAACCTCAAGCACTCCGAACTCACCGAGAGTGCATGCAGGTCACTGACCCGCTTAGCCGTAGACAGGGCCACCAACAGGACCGTCTTCAGGCTAACTAGCCTGAGGCTCACCGTCTCAAGGGGTTCAAAAGGAGGAAGACAGAGTGCATTCAACACCACTGCCAGATCCCAGGCCGGAAACAGAGGCCTGTTAGTCGGCCTGGCCCGTCTGGCGCCACCCATGAACCGCCGCACCAGAGGGTGCTTGCCAACCGTTCCGTAACCTTCGAAACCTTCATGGCAGGCGGCGATGGCCGCCAAGTACACTTTGACCGTCGAGAAGGTCAAGCCCTGATTTAACCTGCTCTGCAGGAAAATAAGGACGCTGCGCACCGGCGCCTGGAAGGCCACCACCACCGGTGACTGTAACTGGCACCATGACACAAAAACATTCCATTTGATGTCATAGGCAGCCCTCGTGGATCCGGCCCTGGCTCCCTGAATCGTAGCAACTACGTCAGGGGGCAGGCCGCACGAATCTAGGTTGGCCCTCTCACAGGCCAGACCCACAGGTCTAGGTCCCTGGGGCTGGGGTGGTTGATCTCGGTCCCTGCCTGCATCACCAGGTCCGTGATTGGAGGGAGGGACCAGGGTTCGGCGTAGAGTAGAGGAGCTATCTCCGATCTCCACACGCCCCACGCTGGAGCCACCAGCAGTACAGTCAGGCCTTGGAGCCTGACTCTCTCCAAAGTTGGGCGGATCAACTCCAGCGGCGGGAATGCATACAGCAGTTCCCTCGGCCAGCTGTGAGCAAATGCGTCCAGTCCCAACGAGAGGTCCGCTGTCCTCACCGAGAAAAAGCGAGAGCACTTCGCGTTCTCTGCTGAGGCAAATAAGTCGATCTGTGGCCGGCCGAACCTGGTCCAAATCTGGCGCGCTGTCTTCGGATTGAGTGACCAATCCGAATACCGAAGCTCGCCTCTGGACAGCAGGTCCGCCCCGCCGTTCTGGAGGCCCGGGACGTGGACCGCACAAACCGACAGTAGGCGTGAGTCGCACCACATCGTCAGCTCTCGGGCCAGGTTGTCCAACACTCTGGAGCCCAGGCCTCCCTGTTTGTTGACGTAGCACATGGTCGTCGTGTTGTCCGTCCTGACCAGGACATGGCAACCGCTGATGCGCGCCTCGAACCGCTTGAGCGCGAGAAACACCGCCATCAGCTCCAGGTAGTTGATGTGGGCCAGTCTCAGATTGTGGTCCCACACTCCCCTGGCTGCACGACCCTCGTGGACGGCGCCCCAACCCGACATGCTTGCATCGGTCGTGACAACCTTCCGTGAGATCACAGCACCTACTCTGACACCTTCTGACAGAAAAGGTGCGCGTGACCATGGTTCGAGTGCTTCCATACAACGTGGAGACACTAGAACCTTCCGAGACCCCATGGTAGGTGGAATGTTGAGATCCCGCACCCACCGCTGAAAAGGTCTCATAAATAGTCTGCCCAGGCGGACCAGGTGTATTGCTGAAGCCATGAGCCCCGCCGCCTGCAAGCACAGCCTGTACGTGATTTTCTTCCCTACTCGAAAAGACCTCACACAGGCTAGAAAACTGTCTATCCTCTCCCTGGATAGACGTGCCATCAGCGTGTTCGAATCCAGTGCAATCCCTATGAAAGAGGTTTGTTGACATGGAGTCAGCACGCTCTTCTGAAAGTTGATGGTGAAACCCAGCGACGTCAGATGGGAGATAGCTATCTCCGTGTGTCTCGTCACCTCCTGGCTGGAGCTCCCCGCCAGGAGCCAATCGTCGATATACGTCGCCAAGCGTATTCCCTGCTTCCTCAAAGGAGCTATGGCCGCCTGCGTGCACTTCACGAAAACACGGGGGCTCAGGGACATTCCGAACGGGAGGACCATGTATTCGTACACCCGCCCCTCGAACCCGAAGCGCAGAAATTTCCTGTGCGGTGGGTAAATGGGAATGTGAAAATACGCGTCCTTCAGGTCTATGCTGGTCCACCAGTCGCCCTGGCGCACCGTGCGTAAAAGCGTTGTGGTTGTCAGCATGCGAAACTTGAATTTCGTTAGAAATTTGTTGAGACCTCTCAGATCCAGTATGGGTCGTACACCCCCCCCCTTTTTCTTGACCAGGAAATATTTTGAGTAAAAACCCAGGCGTTTCTGGTCGGGAGATAGTTCCCTTATGGCGCCTTTGTTTACGAGGGAGAGAACCTCCTCTCGTAACGTTATCGCCGCTGCGCCTTTTGCGCTTGAGAAAACCACTCTGTCGCTCATAGGGGGTTTCGCGGAAAACTGCAATTTGTACCCTTTCTGTATGGTGCGTAGAACCCAAGGAGACGGGTGGCAAGCTTTCCATTGCGTTAAACATCGAGCTAGGGGGTTGTGGGGGGTTGATTGTGTCACTCGTCCCAACTGACAGGTCGTTGTCATGGAAACCGGTGACGTAGCCGATCGTACTGGCGGGACCATACGCGAGGTGCCCGCCAGAGACAGAGAAGGCATTATCTGACTGACTGGGAGATTCGGGGAAGTCACGTGACTCTGCACGTGGTGCAACCCTGACGTCAGTCTCTGGACTACAGTAGTAGTTCTTTTGTTTACCTCCCGCGCGGCCATCTTGTGAGACCCCTTCACTAAAATGGCGTTCTGGCGCCCTCTCCTGGATGGGAGATATGGATGGTGAAACCGGCGTGACCCTTGTGCCAAGGTGCAACTTGGGCGCCCTCTGGCGGACACAGGTGGCACTGGTTTCATCACTGAATTTAATACCTGCATTGGTGTGGATATATTCAGTAGGTTTGTCCCACAAGTGTTCGGGAAACCGGGAACCGGGTTTCTCGAGCACTGTGGGCTCATAGGGGGACCACCGAGGACGAGGGGCCGCCATAAAGACGGCACCCGTCCTCCCTGGTCCATGTGCGGGGTCGAGAAAAGACAAGGTTTTGTAACTTGTAACAAATTTATTGACACAATTACAGGGATATGCATAGCAGACCTCACAGAAATGTTCGACATTTTTGGCTGTTTGGCTGATGAGGGGTGGTCCACGACTCTGTCCTCTAAGTGCAAAAAGGGTCCCTGTCTCTTCCCCGCGGGGGTCCGCGTAAATCCAGGCTGACCGAGCAGCTCTGAGTGGAGCGGTTGGCAAAGCTGTGTGTCCTCCCGTGCTTGCCTGGCACTGGGAGGAACAGAGTGGCAAATGTCACTTCCCCTGCCCGCGACGGGAGCGGTTGGAGCTGCGACGTGGTGCCCGGGCAGTAGTGCTGCTGGTGCGAGAGGTCCGAGGCCGAGCACCGGCCTCCTCGTGTGTCCTCTCCCTGGATGTGCCCGATGAGGGCGTGTCTGGGGGGCGAGTTGACCTGGACTGGCGAGAGGAGGAGCGCCCACCTCTTGTAGCAGGTCTCTCCCCACGAGGTCTGGAGCTGGAGGAGGAGGCGATAGGTTCGAAGACTCCAGAAGCAGCCTCCTGAGTAGACTTTCTCTCGTCAGTGAAAGCCTTTATGAATTTGGCCCCGTCCTTGAAGAGGTTGTCTGGGTCCAGGACGAGGGCCAAAAGCTGCTTCCTGGCCTCCTGGCCTGCCTCGCCTGGGAAGTGGACGAGGTCCAGCCACCTGGTGCGCTCTTGCCAGGCGCAGAGGTCCAAGGCCCGCCCCGCCCACTCAGTGGAATGCTTGTTGAGCTGAATGATCAGCTGCATCACCAGCTCAATCTCCTCGGCGTGCTCGCCCAGCGCTGGTTTCAGGTCCTGGAGCATCGAGCTCAGAGAACCCTGGAGAAGCGTGCTGGCGTTGAGGTTCCTGGCGACCGTGCCGAACGCCTTGTAGGACCTCGCTGTGGCTCCTGAGGCAGCCTTCTCCTTTGGCTGTGTGAAGGCGGGCCTGGAGGTGAGGGAGACACGTCCTGTGCTCATTCCCCCCAGACTGGTGGCCAGAACTGAGTCCATGGGAGGAAGGCTGAGTCCCAGTCCTTCCTTACTGGACACGCTGATATCGAAGTGCAGCTTGTCTGGGTCAGAGTGGATCTGCCAGGAAGACTGGAGGGCCTCCTTGAAGCCCCTGGCCACTGGCAGGTTCCTGATCCTCGGGCGGCGAGGTTCTGGGGCGGCCATGCCCGGGAAGGAGGGCGCAGCTGCAGAGGTGGAGGCCTGTGGTTCCTCTATCTGGAGCTGCTGGCCGCATCTGAGCACCGCCCGCTCGAGAGCTGTGGTGACAGAGAGCTTGGGCTTTGGAACCTCGCCAACCGGGTCCAGGCTGGCGTTGAGGGGTGCCTGGAGAGATTGAGAGAGAGGGAGAGAAGAGGGGTGGGGGGTGGAGGAGTTGGGGGAAGCAGCCTTGCTCCCCCTTGCTGGGCTCAGCATGGCGACGTCAGACGAGTCCTGGGCGCAGGGGAGAGCCTCGGGATCGTCGTCGTCCTCCTCCTCCTCCTCCTCCTCGTCGAATTCGCCTCCCTCGTATCCGTCCTGGCTGTACTCCCCCTCCATGGAGTGTAGATCGTCTTCCAGCTGCAGCGCGCCACTGGAGAGAAACACATGGGGTGGGGGGGTTGGGAGAGGTGGGCTAGCCAGATGCTGTTGGGGTTGAGCTCCAGCTCCCAAGGCAGCGGGGGTCGCCGGTTGTCCCATGTGGCCCTGTGAGGCGTGGGCACCACTGTTCACAGGGCCCGGTGCAGCAGGAGGAGGCATGGATATTCCAGCGGGGCGGTGCGAGCGCTGAGAGCCAACAAACGTACCAGCTGGGGTCGGGATGGTGGGGTGGGAGGGTCGTTGGTGTGCTAGGCGGCCGCCGCTAGCATCACCGGCATAGGCCCTAGCCTGGCCGTATCTGGCGCGTAAGAACTTCTCCGAGTACCGGGAGCAGCCATCGCAGAAGGACACGGGGTCGGAGAGCGTGTTGAAGGCATGCGCGACCCCGAGACATGCAACACAGATAGTGTGCGGGTCGTCTCCATCAATAGTGGCCGAGCAGTCGGGGAGTCCGCACTGTCTCGCTGGCAAAGGGCCCTGGTAAAACGGGACGCCTCTGAGGCCTTTTTTAGGAGCTGACATCGTGAGGTGATGGGGAAAGCTAAGCTAACGGCTCGGTACGGGGGGTTAGCTTAGCAGGGGTGCTAATGCTATGGCCGTAGCCTAAGCTAAGCTAGTTAGCAACTAGCGGCTAGGAAGCTAATAGCAGCTAACAACGGCTAAAAGCCGGCTCACCACGATGTAGAGAGTTGTTTGTAGAATGTAGAAAACACGAATCCTGGTGCGAGAGAAAACCCGTGGGTGACTAAACCGAGTCCCCGCTTTGAGGGTTAGAGCTGGTTTCTCTCAAATTCCGTTAATTCCGTTGATAGAAGAGTTTATTCAGTTTTTAAAAGCGTGTAGCCTTGTGACATCTGCGAACAGAGGAACTGAAGAGGAAGTACTACGTCACGACCGGCCCTTATATGTCCTTCCGGAAAGGGGAAGGGACAGGCGGTCACGTGACATACCCTCTAGCCCAATGAAATGGGCCCCGGGAGCGTATTGTGTAGCTCTGTTGCATCGCCAGATGGCGCTGTTTCCCATAGTGAGTGCCTCACGACTCAAAACGACAAAGAACCTTTAGATCTTGCCTTTAGCTAAGAATAGCAAATACAAAGCACACAGAGACATATGCCACACAACTCGCCGGAAATTGAAGCAGTTCAGTCAGAGTGAGGTCGGAGAAAGAAAAGAGGAAAAAAAAACCCCCTCAAATGTCCCTGTTTGTTTCATGGTGCCACAGAGTTTGTTTGAGCGGGGGAGGGCTATTTCCATAAACGCTCTTCTTCTTTAGTTCCCGGGCACAGGTCGGCGCTGCCGCCGCCACTGCAGGATAATTGTCATTGTGGGATGTCTCGCTGTAGACGCTTATGTAAGTCAGTAGCCCGCAGCAGCTCCAACTCACTGAGAAGAGATGAGCTACAGTAGTCTGGAGAGAAACAGTGTTTTGTTTTGTTTTTTTCACCACCGGAGGTGTAAAGTGGTTCTCAATTTTTTCCATGTCAAGGACTCCCAAATGAATATGTATTTGGCCGCATCCGGACATATTTTGTGCCAGGGACCCCCATATAAGATATATTTTTCAAAAACGTTCAAGATCTTTTGAAAATAGCTGATGTATATGCTGTAGGAGGGTTAAAGTGGTTAAACAGATTTTGATGCCACATTAACTCGTTTTGCCGGGGACCCCCTGGAACCACCCCACTTTTGAGAATCACTGGTGTATAGAGGAGAGACGGAACAGGAGAAAGGGAGTGCTGAACGAGAAACGGAACAAAAGTTTGTCCGTCTTTGTTGAATCTATATGGCTGACTGCTGCCTCTCCACACTCATCTTCTAAGTGGAAATGTAGACAGGATGCAGAGGTCAACTTCACATGCCTTTGTCAACTACAAGAATAGTGTGGTATGGATGTATGTGTGTGTGTGGGGGTGGATGGTTATGCTGTTTCTGTCTGTGTGCATATAGCCATAGTGTGTTCTTATAGATATATATAAGTACAAACACACCGCACGCTTCTGTGTGTGTCTGTGAGAGATATCAACTATGTCTGAGTTGAGGGTGTCTAAAGGGGGGCGCATGCTACCATTTTACTCCCCCCCCCCGTCCACCCCCCCCCGTCCACCCCCAGTGGGGATGTTAAACGCTACAGCGACAGGCGATGACCCCAGTCGTAGACACGTCAAAGTTCAAATTGGCTCCTGAGGGGAGGACAGTGACCCTGAACACAGAGACATCTTACAGAGGGAATGAGGAGGAAGACGAACAGGAGGGGGGACAGAGAGAGAGAGAGAGAGAGAGAGAGAGAGAGAGAGAGAGAGAGAGAGAGAGAGAGAGAAAGAGAGAGGGAGAGAGAGAGAGAGAGAGAGAGAGAGAGAGAGAGAGAAAGAGAGAGAGGACGTGGGAAAATAGTAGAAGGGAGGAGAGAGAAGGGGTGTGGGAGGGAGGATTAAGAGTGACAAGTAGCATTGAAGAGAGGTAGAGTGTGATAGGATGAGGAAGAATGGGTGAAAGATTAGAGAAGACAAGTGAGAAAGACAAGAGGATGAGCTGGAATGGAAAAGAATTGAAGAGACCCCCCCGTCCCCCTCTCTTTAAAAAAAAGGGAAAAGAATCAGGAAAGCAGACTGGAATAGAGGGCACAGGTCACAGTGTGAGTCTCCTTGACAGTTAAAGAGAGAAAAATGAGACTAGAAGTGGGGGGTTAGTTTGTGGAAAAAGAGCGTCTGTTTTCAGGCAAGTTGACAAGAACAAGAGAAAGTAAATGGTGCCTTTGGGGCCTATAGGCTGTGATGTCAGCATCATACAGGATATATTGGATATTATAGAGGGAGAAAATGGACATATCGCCGGAGGGGTACAGACGTTAACGATGGTATCACACCGTGATTTAAGGGTTCGGTCGATGAGGTTTTTTATTTATGTACTTATTTTTACGGCGTGGCTCCTAGGGGCCAAGCCACCTCGATCAGTGATTCTCAACCTTTTTAATTTCAAGGACCCCCAGTTTAATTGGTTCTATTTGTACAGACTGTTCTATTTGTACAGACCTTTTGAGACCTTTAAGAGACCCCTGGGGGTTATAGTGCTACGCCGGCACCAGGAGGCCGATTTTTTCACATTTTTTTTATATTATTTTTATTAACTCATATTGAGGATTTTGTCCAAACATCACGCAAATCGGTACACATTATGCCTATAGTCGTATGATCAAGACGAACCTGTCAGATCTTCACATTTCTTCCTGATAACTATATCAACATGAATCCCTCAACTTCTACAGATTCCACTCACCTCTATAATGACTGAATTCTGAACATTGCTGCCCCACAATAACCTACCTGACCTGGCGGAGACCTGCGCACTTTTTCTAATTTCAAGTATTTTCTAATTAAAATGTTGTATACTTGAAGTCAATGATGTCTTTCTGGCCCCCGGTGTGATTGTGGGGGAAGAAGAACACAGGCCTCCATGTTCCCTTCCCCATCCTTTGTTGTTGTCTCCGCGAGGAGACTATGTTTTCACTTTCCGTCCCCCCCTCGGCCAAGCTAACATTGGTCAAGCCTCACGTGACACGTGACAATACGTTGAAAGAGTGTGCTCTGATTGGCTAGTGAGACGCATGACGTATCAGCGGCCTATAAATAGATGTGTCACTTTGAAAGAGTCTTAGCCTCTTTCATAGTGAGGTAAGACAGGAGTAATCACGAAATGGCTGAGAAATGGAGTAACACTTAAGACAGGATTAATCAAGTAACACTTAAGACAGGATTAATCAGGAACAGTACTGGCGGAGACCTGTGCTCCGAGGAGCACATTTTCTAGTTCATTGTGATATACATATAACACAGCAGGTCAACAGCTTGGGATCTTGTAATAAGTGTTTTCCTGGTTTTAATCGCTTTAGGCCTATTTTTGTACTTTTCAAAAATAGCCAAAATACATAGCCTGGGTGCCAGCCTGCTTCGCTACGTTCGGCGGATTTTTTTTTCTCTCTGCGCTTCTCAGTCTGGAATGCACCCGATTGACTCGTCTTTCAGAACTACACAGGAAGTACACAGGAACTACATATGTTACGTTTGGCAACGTCGTTGCTGATTGGATGTTGTTCAAACGAATGACGAATCAAAACGATCACACCGTTTTTTTTGTCCCGCCCCGCACCACAGACCAATCAGAAGCCACGGTAGGTTTCGAACCTTGGCTGCTGTGTCCCGCCTCCTGGAGATAGGAGGCATTCCAGACTGAGAAGCGGAGAGAGAAAAAAAGTCCGCCGAACGCAGCGAAGCAGGCTGGCACCCAGGCTACAAAATACAAGCTCGGCTTGTAGATCTGCTGTTTTTGAAACTAAAAACTAAAAACTGCAACAATCATAATTGTCACAATACGATATTATCGTCACAATATCCATATCGAGGCATTTGGTCAAAAATATCATGATATTTGATCTTGTCCATTTCGCCCAGCGCTACCATGATATAATTGAACAAGTCAAACTACAGAGAGGATAACATATGAGCTACATGTACTGTATGGTCTGTCTCTGTATGGTTCGGACCATGTAGTTATACCTCCAGGAGGAAGGCGGCGTGTGCTTTTATGAGACATTCTGACTACACACCACGGCACCAAAACAAGGTTCTTAAACTGTCATTTAGCATTTAAGAGCACTTATCAATTTCATGGAAGCAGTCAAAATGTCAGTCATGAGTCAGACATGACTTATTCCATGTGCGTTCCAAAATGAGCCCATTCGAAAACGCTGGTCCATAAACCGGAAAAGGTGTTTGATCTATAGCCAGGTATTGATCAAAAACACTCTGTGTTCATAGAAGTGTGAGTGTATTTCATTTTGATCGTGCATGTGCACCATAAACACTAATGGCGTTTGACTTGTGTTTGAGTTATGGCCAGGTATCGATCAGAAAACATCCAGGCAGCTCTAAACTCTGCTAAAGAGCTTTTTGTGAGACCCAACTAAGTGCCGTTATGGGCTCTCAAAAGCCATTTAGACTGTGGAATAAGCGAGAGCGAGGTGGGAAAGTCTGAGAAACAGAAAGACACAGAGCGAGAACTAATCCTCTTATTTTTCTGAAACATTTCTAGACTCTCTGGACACACTTTCTTTTCAGCTGAGGCTTTTTTTTTCTGAACAATTTTCTTCTCTGCTTCCCTCTAACCCTCATCATGTCGTCATGCACCCCTATTATTTTCAAATCTCTCTCCCTCGTGTGGAATAACTTCGGTGAACCAGCTTGGGGGTTTGTTAACAACAGTGACAGTGTGATATCTCCTATTAACTCTGCTGGATATAATTATGAGTTCCTTGTGCTGAAAGTGATGGTTTTGGTTAAAACAAACGTTTTTTGGTAAAAAGTTCAAGTAGTTCAGAGTATTTGTTCACTAACAGGGGTCTCCCCTCCAGCTATTTAGTAAACAGAAAATTCATCCAATCAGGAGAGAGAACCCATTTATCTGCTTAATTTTTTTTATGTGCCGGTTATTTCATCACTTCCTATTTCACCTGTTTCTCCTGCATCCTGTATGAGTTCTCTTAGTTAGTATCAATAAGATACTAACTAATCTCTCTCTGCTGTCTTCTCCGCTTTTGCAGTACCCAGACATAAAGTCTTCTGCTTGCCGTTGAGTTGGTTCCCACAGGAGTACTTGAAGTGGCCCTGAGCTCCGGGCGCCGCTAGCAATGACCCGCGAGCTGCATACTGTGTGCTGCTATACCTTAACTTGTCACCAACCCTTGGGAGCTCACCGTAAAGGGCGGTGTTGTTCACATGTTCTCGCCAGGACATGGCAAGTGTCTCGCAAACAGAAGATTTTGCATCAGCTGCTGTCATATCATTTCCTAGTTTACAGTCGCCTTTTCAATATCCACTCCATTTCTTTCCATCTACACCGAATCCCTTCTCAAATTGCGTCGCAAAGCAATGCGTTGTGAGCTTATAGATCTGCTATTTTCGCCAAATGTTTGCCCCAGAATAGGTTCGCTAGGGTTCATGTAGTTGATTCATTTTTTTTGTCAAAGTTTCATTTGGTTTTCCCTTATCCTTTTTTTTTTGTCCTCCTCCGACTTTCCACTCCTGTTCCATATTATATCTGTTGATTGCCCACAGCATCAAAACGAGGGCCACAGGTTCAACAGCACTCCAGGTTTCTATTTGTTTCAAAGACTGTTTTATATTGGCAGTGGAATTCATACGTTTATCTGCTGTGAGTGATCCTCTCTGCTGATATGCACTCTGCAGTCATTTAATGTGAATGTAAGTAAGGATGGAAGTGGAGAAAAACACTACAGCTGAACTGTGGGTTGGGTGCACCGACCTGTGTGTACTTCTTGTGTGTGTGTGTGTGTGTGTGTGTGTGTGTGTGTGTGTGTGTGTGTGTGTGTGTGTGTGTGTGTGTGTGTGTGTGTGTGTGTGTGTGTGTGTGTGTGTGTGTGTGTGTGTGTGTGTGTGTGTGTGTGTGTATGCATGTACACATGACACTGTTGTTCCAAATAGTATAATAGACAGGCTGTGATCGGTCACAAAACTAAGTAATGTGACTAAATGTTACTGTGATTATTAATCCATACAGAGCTAGCATTAGACTGGCAATTAGAAATGGAAGAGATAGGAATAATTAGACGGATTTATGCCTTTGAGGCTGACAGAAAAGAAAGCAACTGTAACGTGAGATGCTTGAAGAAGATGCAGCCATGTTCTTCATCTCTCGTGTAAGCCTTCTAGTATGTCTGCTTGTAAAATGACTAGTAACTACTGATGTTCCAAACAAAGATAGATGCTGCTACAGTATAGCTGCCTCCTTCTGTATTGTGTGGATATTGGAATCATAGTGGTATCTATCATTCCATTTACAATTAAGGCATTTAGCTTTCTTTCAACTGTGTGTGTGTGTGTGTGTGTGTGTGTGTGTGTGTGTGTGTGTGTGCGTGTGTGCGTGCGTGCGTGTGTGCGTGTGAGAACGGGGTGCCAATGGTTTAAGTGAGTGTGTGCACGTGCGTGCGACCGTGCATGCATGCATGCAGTAATTAAAACATCTCTGGTCATTTGGTCTCATTAATCATCAACATTTCATCATCAGCATGACTGTTGATATTTCAGCTTCAGAGAATTGAAACATTTCTGTCAAATTCCCAGTTGGTATGGAGCTAAACCGTATTGTAATTTTATTTATGTATTTTTTTGTTTATGTATTTTTGGGGGCAAACTAGTGTCCCCTCTATATGAGGGGAAACCCGGTGGCAAGCATCTGGTTCTGGATATGAAGCCAATAAGGAAGTCATTAAAACGCTGCAGTTCTCGTTGATGACCTAGAAGGTGTCGCTATTTCCCCTCCTGCTGGTTGCAGAAGACGTTTCATGCCATTAATCTCAATGGGTGTTTGACCGAATTTGCACTTGATTGTATTACCCTTAGTAATAGACATTGTCATAAATACTGTATGCTTTCAGTCGCAAGTTTAAAGTCTTCTTTCAGTTATCATGATATGCGTTCTTGTAAATGATGGCCCCATACATTTTTTAATTGACGATAAAGTAGGCCAGTAGCGGCCTGGGCCGAAGCGTGGCAGTCCAAGCAGCTTAGGCTGCAATGCCAGCCTGACAGCGTGTCGCGGGTTCGAGTCCCGATCTCGACGACCTTTGCTGCGTGTCACTCCCCATCTGTCACCCCATTTCCTGTCTACTGTCCTATAAATAAAGGCATAAAAGCCCAAAAAAAGAATCTTGCCTTTCGAGACCAGAAATTCCAAGATGGTGGCTTTGAATTTACCGAAATAGTGGCTTGAAATAGAGTCTGAGGAAACCAGTCGGTGACGTCCCTTTGTCCACATATGTGTTTTTTACAGTCTATGGGGGAAACAACTTGTGCAACAACACAGGACCACTCTGTGTTAATTTAACCTTACGGGTCCATTTGGTTACATCTGTGCACTCCCAGCACTCCTGTGTTGCACTATCAAGGCGGGAGGCAGGATTTACTCCTTGTGACAAGTTCAATTCAACAGCGTTGTTTCTTTACTTGACATTTAAATGGCAACAACGCCGCCCCACCGCCGGTACCGACAGAGGTTAATTTCCGTAATGTGATGACATCATAGTCTAGTGATTTTTTTTTCTGTTTTAATGTATATTGGCCCTAGGATCCAAGGGGAGGGATGGGGGGAGTATAAGTGGAGCATGAATGCGGGTAGTTCTATGGGAGTCTGCTTGTTATCAGTA
Source organism: Gymnoscopelus microlampas (assembly GCF_963454915.1). Classification (NCBI taxonomy): domain Eukaryota; kingdom Metazoa; phylum Chordata; class Actinopteri; order Myctophiformes; family Myctophidae; genus Gymnoscopelus; species Gymnoscopelus microlampas. The sequence continues at coordinate 23,974,223 of NC_139941.1, forward strand.
GTTCCCTAACATTATTCTTCTGTCGCTAATTGGTATCGGGTCATTTAGGTTTAGGGCCCTTAAGAAGGGCTGGGCCAACTAGAGCCCCTACACACACACACACGCGCACACACACGCACGCACGCACGCACGCACACACACACACACACACACACACACACACACACACACACACACACACACACACACACACACACACACACACACACACACACACACACACACACACACACACACACACACACACACACACACACACACACACACACACACACACACAGACAGACTCCCAAGTCGGCATGGTGATCTTAATGATTCCAAGTCTTCCGTCTGGGGGGAAAAGGAAGTGTGCATCTGGTTAATGATTCGCCCCCTGGGTTGAGTGGAGAGGGCGGGCCGTTAAAAGTTGGAGATAAGGCACAGAGTCAGACACACTGGCATTTAAAGCAATACTACATGAGTGGTGTGAGAGAGGGGCCGATAACGGAGGTAAACAGGGAAGGGTGCACTGTGAGGTTTGACAACAAAAATGAGATGGGTTTTCATGGAAAGAAGATGATAAATCCATGAGTAATTAGTTAACGTCGCCGTCCTCTTTCGGCGAAAACGTATTGTGTGAATATTGATTTCATAAAGAGACCAACACTGCTAATTTTCCTGCTGCACAAGTGCATCACCTTTTCTTTTATAATTCATACATTTTTGGCGGTCGATGAGTAATTCTGCTTTCAAATCAGTCAGATTGATTGCAGATCTCGACACACTTTGAATGTCATTACTTTGAACAGGTGCCTGTGGTTTTCGTTGATTGATTGATTTAATACTTTATTAGACAGAAATGTAAACAGCATGAGATGCAGTCAGACATTTAGGCTAAAAGGATAACACAAAAAGTCCTAGTGACTTGTTTCAAACATACAGTATACGTGTATAGGGTATTTGCACATTTCTAAAGTGACAATTTAAGGACTTTTAAGACCTTTTAAAAATTGATTTCTTTTTTAAGGAATCAACAAACATTGGCCAAATTGCGAGATCAGCTATTTTCACAATATTTCTCTGTGGAACCGAGTCAAACTAAATGTAATGCCTCAACTCCTACCAAGTGCATGTCAGGGTCCCCAGTTCAAATATGTTTTTTTGGGGAGTCGCGGCCGGAAAAGGTCGAGAACCTCTGCTCTATTAGGCCTACCACATCTCTTAGCTGAAAATAGCTGATCTACAAGCACAGTTTGAGCTTGTAGTTCTGCTATTTCTTCACAGAATGTTCGCTGCCCTGAATAGGTACTGTATACGCTAGGGTTAATGACTTCCAGAGGAGCATGATAGGCATAAATAATGGCAGAGAGAGAGAGACCGCTGACCTGCACTGAATCCCAAACAATATGTAAGAGCAGCCAGCTCTCTCTCTGTATCTTAATAAGCGTAATGTAAGAGAGGGCCCCCCTCATCTCCCATCCCAGATCCCTTAGCAGCGTGTAATTACCTTTAAGACCTGCTCCCCGTGCTAAAGGATTAGCCATAATCCATAACCAAACCCCATAACTATCGCTACGCTACGCTACCTCCAGTCAGACACACCGCATCGCGTGGCCCGTAGACTAGAATGCCGTCTGTGTCTTCTTCACCTTTTCTCCTCTCCTCCCCTCTTATCTTCCCTTTCATTTCTCGTCCTTTTGTTTTTGTTCTTGCCTCCCTTCCTCTCACGGCGGATTGCTTTATGCCCCTCTGTGTGTCGGAGACGGAGAGGAGCCTTTCTTGTTGCACACAATCAAAAGTGAGAGAGAAATCACTATACCCAAAGGAGGGGTGCACAGTGGCAGAGGTGCAGTTGGTTTGATATACAGCTTAATATTGCGTTTTTACTGCTGGCAATTCTGTGCGTGCATGTGCCTCCGTGCGTATACGTGTGTGAGTGTGCAGATAGCTGTGCAGGTTTTTTTTTTCTTTAGATTTTTCTCCCCCTGCCCCAGGATTGTCTTCAAAGACGCGAGTGAGGGACTTGAGCAGACTACTTTGTAGAGTACTTCATCTTTGTTTATGTTGTTCCCATATACACTTACGGACAGCAGATATGTTGGATCTTATACTGCTATAAGTGTCTTATTGTCAGTGTAAAATGCTCCGCTGTCCCGTGTCTCAGAATTTTAGGGACCGCCACTCATCCGCAAAAGAAGGGCCTATCCCAGGTCACCTCTCTCACGTTGTCTGCCTGTCTATCTCCAGTATATATACAGTATATCTCCCTTTCTGTCACTCACTCACCTTGCCTTCCAAATCTTCTAATCACCTTTGGGTTTTGCATCCCTTCCACAAGGTTATCACACGTCAGCTCATTCCAAAGCATGCAGCCTGGGTACATCTGTGCGTGCGTGCGCGTGCGTGCGTGCCAATGTGTGTACGTCTCAGTGTGTTTCAGCCGAGGACTTTCCTTCCCTCCGATATGTAGGACCACCATAAAACAACATCAAAGTTGCTTTTCTTTTTTTTTTCTTTGTCCGTGCCTCGCCAGTTAAGCGTTTCAGGGTCTGCTGATTGCTACACACACACACACACACACACGCACACACACAAATATACGCAAAAACACATACAGTACACACTCGCTCACACACAAACACTTACAGTACATGCTCACACACACACACACACACACACACACACACACACACACACACACACGCACACACACACACACACACGCACACACACACACACACACACACACACACACACACACACACACACCGCAAAATGCTACGTGTCAGCTGGTTTACATCAGATCAGAGACTCTGAGTGGGAGCATGCCCATGCCCACTCTCTCTCAATGGACACGCACACACACACACACACACACACACACACACACACACACACACACACACACACACACACACACACACACATACACACACACACACACACACACACACACACACACACACACACATTTAAACACTGCCCTCTCCCTGCCCTCTGGCTAATTAATTTCCCGGATCGAGCTTGTCCCGCCTTAAAGTGCTCCCCCTCCCTCTTGTGTCGCACTCAATCTGTTCCCCCTCTGTCTGTGGCTCTGCAGCCAGCCTGCACATTAGTGCCCTGGCTCACTTCAACCCCCCCCCCCCCCCTCCTCCCTCCAACGACTTTGATTGCGCGTGCCCAAAAAACATCAGGGCAGAGAACGTCACCTTGCACAACCCCTGGCTCTCACATCACTTTCTCGTCTCTGCTTCTCTCTCTTGTTCTCCATGGTCTCTCTTCTAGTCTCTCTCATTGTGTTCTCTATGTTTCTCTATGGTCTGTCTGTGTCTGTGTAGTCTCCCTTTATGGTTTCTGTCTATCTAGTCTCTCTCGCAGTCTTTATGGTCTCTCTGTGACTCTATGGTCTATCTCAGTCTTTATGATGTCCCTTTGTCTTTATGGGCTGCCTGTGTATATAGTGATGTCTCCTTCAGTCTTTATGGTCTGCCTGTGTCTCTATGGCCTCTGTGTGTCTCTATGGCCTCTGTGTGTCTCTATGGCCTCTGTGTGTCTCTGTGTGTCTCTATGGCCTCTGTGTGTCTCTGTGTGTCTCTATGGCCTCTGTGTGTCTCTATGGTATGACAAGAGCCCCCCCCCCACCACCAACATCAGGTGATCTATAAACACGCCCCCTGGTTCTCACCACAGTCAACATGTTTTATTCTCGCCTCCTGACGCCACAAAAGTACGCGTGGTTTGCCGTTTCCTCTCTGACCTGGTTTTCACTGTGTTAGTCGTGACTCTCGCCGTGACCCGGGCACGGCGAGGCTGCTCTCCTTTTGAAGATCAAGCAGTGAGTTAATCAATCAGGGCCAGGCGGCCGCCTCTCGCCCGGGTCACTCACTCAAGTCAGGGGCTTAATGGAGTGCCGCACGGTACTTGTTGCTGTCACCCCGCGCGGCCTTACATGCACCTCGGATCTGTGTCTGTCTGTAGAGTGAAGTGTGGTACTATAGTACTACCACACGGTAACAACAACACATGTGGGCAGCAGAGTCCAGGAAAAGAGAACAATGTGTGGGTGTGCAGGCATTTGCAGCACTCAGCCCATGTTTTGTGTTAATAAGTAGTGTTTAATAGCATCTCCCTCCCCTTACAGTGTTTACATTGCCGCTGATGGTGCAAGTTTTTAACCCACTGTGGTTATCACTGCCTTGGCGCGCGCACACACACACACACACACACACACACACACACACACACAGGAAACACTAGACCCCAGCGGGAACGATGCCAAGACAGCTGAATTCAAACGCTTCGCCCATGCAATAATTTAATCCAGTGCTGATATTAATAACAATAGGTGTATCATCTGTGCCTTTACTTGCACGGGAAGCCCACAGGGTCTGGTGCTGGTGGTTTGATCATGCAACAGCGCTGGGGGGGGGAAGGGGAACTTGTCAGGGGGAGCGAGCGGGCAAGATTTTAAAACGCACAACACAAAGAGCAGAATGAATATGTTTCATATTAGACATGACAGTCGTGTTCTCTGGAATACATCAGCGCTAATAAGCCCTCCTCTGTTAGCCCCCATTGCTATATTTACACATGCACACGCGCGCACACACACACACACACACACACACACACACACACACACACACACACACACACACACACACACACACACACGCACAAACACACACTGCATCACAGTAAATCCTTACCATATCCCATCACGTCTTTGCTAAGCATTCCGTCTTCATCAGCGGTTAAAGCAGGGGTGTATCGGGTTACACAGGGCAGGCCGGGGAACGGGTTCAGGGCAGTAAGGTAGCAGTAATGGCACCGGCATGATTTAGGAGAATGCAATAAGTGAATATCAAATAAGGCTTTAAATGCCGCTTAACCTGCAAGAAGGCCCGGGGTCAGGTACAGATGTAAAAGGGATGTAGAAGGGGGGAGGGGGTGGGGGTGGGGGGATAAGATGATTAAGAACGGGTTCTTCTCACGTTGTGCTCATCACAGGGCCTGACCATCTCCTGACCCCTGTGTGCTCAGAACAGCTAGAGTTACAGTGCTTGGGTATTTTGGATTAGTCCACTCTTTAATGTTGGTACGAGAGAGCCTGTGCACTGATAACGCAATGGGAACAGACCGTACTCGTCTGTCCAGAGGTAACGTAGCGGTTAATGGAATAGTATAAGGACTGCTTCACCGCCATTTTTCTTTGACTCTACTACACCCCCCCCACCACCCCACGTGTCAAACCTCTAATTGAATCCAATCATTGACGCTTTCTGCCCTCCTGTCGCTCTGCACTGCTCGGCACGTTGACGGTTGAAGTGAAATAACAACGTAGCGTATGCGGCGGGCGGCGTGGCGGCACTTTAAGGTCTCTGCGCACGGAGGCTCTCCGTTCTCCCCACATGGCCTCGGATCGAATCTTTGCCAGAATTTAATCTTCTGTGTCTCCCGTGCTCCGTTGCCCTCTCAGCCTCGCTACTTTCTCAAAGCCGGGGAGAAAAAGTAAAGCAGATTGGTCTCCCTGGCTCTGTTTTTAGTCACGAAACATTTGGCCTGTTTGGCTGACACAGCAAATCTCTTTCTTTTCTTCTTCTTCCTGGTGGTCCAGGTTAATGATTTGGTCGGTTGGTATGTTGGCTGATTGATTGATTGATTGATTGATTGACTGATTGATTGATTGATTGATTGATTGACTGATTGATTGATTGACTCCTCGTTGTCTGGTGAGGTGAGTTATCCTCAATGACAGATATGGAAGGAGAAAGATGCAATGTCCCATAACCCAAAATGGATGATATCCACGATTTAAGGTCAATCTCTGTCTCTCCCTGCTTCTTTTCACACTTAAGCAAGCGTGCACACACACACACACACACACACACACACACACACACACACACACACACACACACACACACACACACACACACACACACACACACACACCACACACACACACACACACGCACACACACACACACGCAGACACACACGCTGCCAGCCATCTCGCTCCTAAAGCCATTTCCAGGCAGGCCAGTGGAGTGTGTCCTCATTACCGTCTGTGAGTGTGTAGTCACTACTCAGTCACAGCTCCTGCTGCCAGAATGGGATTTTCTCCTCTTTTCCTCCTCTGTCTCTTTTTTCCCCCCTTCTTTTTCACCTTGCCTCCTCTTGCATATCGCTTCATCCATTTCACAGACAGAAAATCATTATCGGTCAGGAAAGACAATTTCCTGCTCCTCTGATCCCTCGTAAGTGAGGAGTGTGGCTGCGTGCGCGTCGTTTCTTTTTTTGTGTATTTGTGTGCGTGTGTGTGTGTGTGTGTGTGTGTGTGTGTGTGTGTGTGTGTGTGTGTTTTCTGTGACACTGTGTTTCTGTGATCAAATAGAGACTTTGTATGGTGGATAATGGTAAATGAACAGATAATGACAAGTATACACTGGCATGCCACAGGAACATCTGTATCTTTCATGTTGGTGGGGAATTTGCGACGCATTGTTGTCTTCCTCTTTTTTTCACACCGTATACAGTGTGAATGCACGATCGCCTCCACCCCCCCCCCCCCCCAAACCCTGGTGAAAGCGCCAGGCACCGATTGGCACCCTCCATCTCTGACGGGCTTAACAGGAGGGTTCAGCTGGCATAAACAAGCTTAAGCCTGCTGATTTACATTCATGCGACGGCGTCGCTTCGCGACGAGCTGTGAGCTTGTAGATCTGCTCTTGTCGGCGCCATCGTCAGTGTTGCCAGATTCTGTGAGAGAAACGAGCAACCGGGTCTAGGAAAACCAGCCCAAAAGAAGCGACTATGGGCCACGCGAGCACTTTAACATATACATCAGCTATTTGAAAATAGCAGATCTACAAGGTCACAACGCGTCGCGATGCGACGCGTTGTGACCTTGTAGATCGGCTATTTTCAAATACAATCTTGCGGGGAAATTATGATAAGCAGATCTGGCAACCCTGACCATCGTACGATTGGCGCAATTTCCAATCACAACGGAGACTAGATGGAGTGTACTATCCCCCGACAGAGGCTCTATGTTCCAACAAAGAGAGAACGAAAGTGAGCGTGGGTGTGTGTGTGTGAGAGAGAGAGAGCATAATCCTCTCAGGGTTATTAGACTTTAATCACAACCAGATGAACTTGTTGATAGGGTACTAAACAGGACTAAATGGCTTTCCAACTCTCAGCTGAGACTCCGGCCCAAAAGGCACGACGCCACCGCTCGTAATTGACCGAGAGGTTGCCCCCACCCTGGAGGATATAAACAGTGCTGCGTCAGAGTTCCTGTTGTCTTTGCCCTCCTCCTAGGCTTCCTCTCTTTGCCATTTTAAAAGGGGGCTGTGTGCCATCCAGTGTTGCCATGTCTGCTTATTATAAGCGACGTTGGGCTTGTTTTTCTGTATAATTGCTTGTAGATATTGGTAGTTGCGGGTTACGTTTTTTGGGGCGTGTTGTAATGAGTAGTTGCTTATTTGGGCTTCTTTGCTAATGTTGTTTAAGCCTCAAACATTTTCATGTCAAGGACCCCCAAATGTATATGCATTTGTACACCGACCCCCCCTCCCCCATCTAATTTTATGCCAGGGACCCCCATACCAGATTTGTTAAAATGTTTCAAAAAATATTCAAAAGTGCTCATGTGGCCTGTATTGTCGCTTCTTTTGGGCTTGTTTTCATAGACCTCGTTGCTTATTTCTATCGCAAAAAAATCTGGCAACAGTGGTGCCATCGCAACAGAGCCCAGTCAGACAGTCTCTCACATGCAGACAGGTGGTAGGTTTGGTGGCGGCGGCGCAAGCAATCAGGGAAATGGGCGGACAATATATTCTCCCGTGGCTCTGGTCCATTCCGCCCGGGAGGCACCTGCCTGCCTCTATCTCCTCACCATGTCAGTTATGGAAGAGGAGAAACCGTTGGGGGGAAGACGCGGCAGCTGCGACACTCTTCTAAAGGCGAATTTGTGGTCAAAATGACACCCAGCTGTGCTTCTAGTCCTGTGAGAGCAACATTAAGTGGGTATCTCTTCTTTTTTCTTTTTTTTTCACATCAAAAGGGAAGGTTTTATCCAGAGTAATCGAGTTTAGTATCATGTGATTGGACTTGACAAGGGGGAATGCATGGGACAGGAGGCCGTCCGTTTTTTTCCACCCCCCTACATACTTACAACACATGCACACACGTAAACGGATGCACACGGAAACACGCACGACTACGTGCCCTACGCGGGCTAAATCCTCGGCGTTCACTTATACATTTGTAACTCTGAGAATGTACAAATTATGAACCCCCCCACCACACAGTAAAATCTTCAGCGTTGATTTATCCATTCGTAACTCTGCGAACGTACAAATGGAACCAAATGAACCCAGTTAGCTCCTCCTTCAGAGCCCATTACCGGGTCAGCGCTGGTCAACAGCCCGAGCGAGCAAGCGGGCCCGATCGGTCCATCTGGGCGCATTCTGGAAGGCCCTCACCCAGCGCCGTTTCACATGAAACATGCTGAGGCTTCAAAGCTGTGCTGCTGCCTGTTTAGCGGTAATGTACCATTATGCATGGCATCCAAGGAGCACACTGGAGGACAAAAGGGAACCACATGTGGAGCACTTCATGTGCCCAAAGCTATACATTACATATGTTACATATGCTGTGGACGAGATCATCCCTGTGTGTGCGCACGCGCATGTATGTGTGTGTGTGTGTGTGTGTGTGTGTGTGTGTGTGTGTGTGTGTGTGTGTGTGTGTGTGTGTGTGTGTGTGTGTGTGTGTGTGTGTGTGTGTGTGTGTGTGTGTGTGTGTGTGTGTGTGTGTGGCGTGTGCGCGTGTGTGTGTGCATAAAGCTCTATATTACATACCCTCAGCTGGATAGAGGGACTGTGAGGAAAATACAAGCAAGTTGATTTATAAAGCATAAAATGATACATTTCCCCTCTCTGCTTGGCGCAAGCCCACCATGCATTATACAATCGCCCTCTAACAGATTTAAACACGCGTGCGCGCACGCGCGCGCACACACACACACACACACACACACACACACACACACACACACACACACACACACACACACACACACACACACACACACACACACACACACACACACACACAGCTGTTGTAGAGTACTATAATTCTATTATACATAGAAATGACACAGTATGATGGTATTATTCAGGTAAAGCACACACACACAGGCCAAGGGAGAGAATGTTTACATGAAAAAAAGATAAACAGTTTGAAACTAGTTTTCAGGGCCCTATCGATGGAAAGACGCTTTGTTTGTAGGGGGGAGAAAATAAAAGTTTGAAGTGAAATGGATTTCTGCTAAGAGGAAAACCAGCATCAGGGCTAAGTGACTATGTGAGGGTGTTGTCAAAGGCTGCCTCCATCCTTACCCTCCTCCTTTCAACTGCCTCATCCCTTTCTCCTCCTCCTCTCTTCCCACTCTCATTAGCCGTGGTGTGAGAGAGTGGAGAACAAAGCCCAGGCCCTTCCAATCGATCTCCGAGCAGCACTATTAATCGACCTGCGAGGCAGTGGTCTCCTCCATCTGCAGGGCGATTGACGGGTCAGAGATTGATGTGGAGGATTGTTGTTTGTGTGCGTGTTTACGCGTGTGTGTGTGTTTACGTGTGTGTGTGTGTGTGTGTGTGTGTGTGTGTATATATACTGTATAGACGAGTTATGTCTTCATCTCATATTGAATGGCTAGTATATAATCCTGTCTCTCTTGACCGTTGTACCTTTTTTTTCCTCGGCGCAACCTGAAACAACATGGAATATTTGGCATTGGCACCTGCATGTGTGTGCGTGTGTGTGTGCGTATGTGCGCGTGCGCACGTGTGCGTGCCTGCGCGTGCCTGCGCGCGCATAGAGGTATCCACATATGGGCCAGGGCCCCACAGGGATATGGCCCCCAGATATAGTGACAGACAGTTGTATTGCTGGATACTATTTACCTTGGCACCACATCCTTACTCTGGCAACACACACACACACACACACACACACACACACACACACACACACACACACACACACACACACACACACACACACACACACACACACACACACATGCGCGCGCATGAACACTCACACCCTCTGAGATGCTCAAGCAGAGAGAACTGATGTATAAGCTGGCAGCGAGCCCCACTTTACCCTGGCACCAGTATCCTTACCTTGGCAGTGCTATGACACACGCCAACACTCTAATGGATTAGTCCTGCAGCCGCAGTCAAAACGACTGCTGTGCATATGTGCTCTGTGTGTGTGTGTGTGTGTGTGTGTGTGTGTGTGTGTGTGTGTGTGTGTGTGTGTGTGTGTGTGTGTGTGTGTGTGTGTGTGTGTGTGTGTGTGTGTGTGTGTGTGTGTGTGTGTGTGTGTGTGTGTGTGTGTGTGTGTGTGTGTGTGTGTGTGTGCGCGCGCATGCGTGTGTGTGTTATGGAGGTGCTGTTTAGACAGTGAAATAACATGTGACTAGCGGGCCAGATGACTTGCCCCGGTGTTATTGCCACCATTTTCGTATGTTTGTGGTGGAAGGAAGATTGTGCCACATTTGCATGTGAAAAGGTGTCAGACTAACACCTCTCCCCCCTCTCTCCCCCTCTCTCCCCCTCTCTCCTCCTCCTCCTCCTCCTCCCTGTGCCTCCCTGCCCATCTCTCTGCTCTCCTCCACAGCTCTAATAGCTATCGGCCAGTACAGCAGCACCATAGAGACGGTGGACGCGGGCTGGTGTAAGGACATCACCGACCAGGGAGCCACGCAGATCGCCCAGAGCAGCAAGTCCCTGCGCTACCTGGGCCTGATGAGGTGTGATAAGGTAAACCACACTCAATGACGCGGGCGGCTCTGCTCTCCGGTGTGGGGGCCGGGGGAAACGAGGTGCTCTTAAAAATATATATACGTACGATATACCGTACACGGTCAAATGAACACTAAGGATTTGTACTGTGTACAGTGGGTCTTTCTTTTTGTGTGTGTGTGTGTGTTCCACAGAGCGCCTCAGTCATTTCTAAATTAAGTGTATATTTTTCTCTGTCCGTATGTAATGTGTATGTGCGTGCGCACTGCCGAACACCTGTAGTCAGAGTGTGAATATAAGATACATTGTATGAAGGCAAAAATGTTCCTGTTCATCTCTGAGTCTTGCTAGCCACCATACATGCGTGCGCACGCACACACACACACACACACGCACACACACACACACACACACACACACACACACACACACACACACACACACACACACACACACACACACACACACACACACACACACAGAAAATAGCAGATATACCAGCTCCCAACACGCAGTGATGCGATGCACCGTGAGCTCGTAGATCGGCTATTTTTGCCATTTGTCGTACGAGAAGTATATAGGGCTTTAAGTGGCTAACATGTCTGAAAAACACAAGTGTGTGTGTGTGTGTGCCAGATGTCAGATGTAAGAAGAGGGAGGGTGGTGGGGCTCCAAGGGGGGGCTCCAAGGAAAAAAGGTTGGGGGGCCGCTGCTCTAACCCACAGATCGGGGTGACTGACCAATTAAAAACTGTCCAGAGGAGAGCATGTGGTGTAGTTAAGCCACTGCCCTCTGTGCCCAGTGTTGAGGTGGGTAGTGTTGAGGGAAATGAGTGGCTGCCTGCTGATATGATGTAAAGTGACACTGTGTGACCCTTATCAAACTTACTTTGAGAATCCTCGGGGCCTTTAAGGGCGAAATCGTTGCCACCCCCCCCCCCCCCCCCCCCAAAAAAACTCTAAAGCTCTCTGCTCACCCTTAAAATATCCAACCTCACTGATCTGAGGGAAGCGCACAGATTTTTTTTTTTAGCAGCACGGTAACAACTTCAAGATCCGAGCTCTCCCATTGGCGCGCTGGCACTCCAAGCTATTGGCGTTACGTCCAATTACGGTAGCATCCTTCAGTCTGACATTTGGGACACGAGGGCAACACAGGAAGCTCATGTGACAGCAGCCGGCCCCCCTCCAGTAAGAATCCTCCCTCGCTACTGTTACTGTACTGTACAAGCTAGGTGTCTTAAAACCCAATGTAGGTCACGCTCCTATCGCTGACGGGTCTTCACGTGACAAGTGCAGCTAGCGTTGTTTTAATGAGACATTGCAACGGTCGGGCCCGGATGAGGATGAGGCTCTACATTTCACATTCATGCTTCAGGTTGAAACAGTTTTATGAGCTCCCATTGTGCTGGTAAACTTCTGCATGGTGAGAGTTGGTTGGCAGAGCTGGAAGGGAAAAAGGAAGGAACTCAGGGAGCAGAGAGGAGAGAGAGAGAGGGGGGGAGGGGTGAGGGAGGGTTTTGTCATTCGTCACTTTTATTCCTTCGTTTTTAACCCATTCAATCCGGGAAACGCGTCTACAAATGTCTATCTAAATCCTAACTGGTGTCTGAAAACGTATGTTGCTATAATATCAGTGGTGCTCCAACTTTTTCGTGTCGAGGACCACCCAAAATGATATGTATTTGGCCGCCGACCCCCATCTCTAAATATTTAGTTCCAGTCAGGGACTCACCCCCCCCAGAAGCAAAGATTTGAGTTAGAAATGTTCGCTTTAAAAAATATAGGTCTATATATATTCAAAGATTTGCATACATTTTCACCATTTAAAAAAAAATAGCAGAGCTACAAGCACATTGTGCGGCACTCTGTGCCACGCTATGAGCTTGTATATCTCCTATTTTTCAATAGCCGAAGACATCTAAAAATGACGCAGATGCGTTCCCGGATTGAAAGGGTTAAACGAAACGGTCACACATACATCACGACAAAGGAAAAGGTTTGACCCTATGGATGGCTTCCCGATGAAGGGCTCTTGTTATATGAGACGAGAACGTACATGTACTGTATCATATTTATCTTTTTTATGCCAACGTTAAAGGTAAAGCTCTCATAACGGTGACCCTGTGTGTGTGTGTGTGTGTGTGTGTGTGTAAGGGCCCCTCGGTGATGAAGTGGTCTCTGTGAAGCACATTAGACAGAACACGGGGTGTGTATATCTATCATATTTATCTAGGAGTAATAAAGGGTAACTACATTACATTGCAGGTGATCACTTAGATTCCATTTTCATTTAGCTCCCTCGTGACTCGGTGACCCCCCCGGCGATCGATATCTATGGGCAGACTATTAAAAATCTATTCTGTAAATGACTACATGTACATCTTCACCGGGATTACCATTTCTTCTATGTTCTCTTCTCCTCTTGCCCATTTTGTTTTCCCTCGCTCTACATTACATAAATACCTACATCCCATCCCCCCCTTCAGATAGGGTTTTCCATAGCGATATTTTACCCTGCAGGATGGGAAGTTAAATAATTATACTTCTATACTGTGATGGGTGGGGATGGGGGGTGGTAAATGCTGCTAAGTAAAGCAGTAATTGTGGCTATTAGGGTTGTAATGGAGTGTGAACCAGGCAGGGAGAAGTGCAGGGAGAGGAAGAATTTTGACAGCTTCCAAGGTCAGGTACATTAGCAGCATTTGAATCTTGCAGAATTTTTTTTTTTTTTGTTTGTTTCGTTGTTTCTTTACATGTACTGTAGCTGTCGGTTCTCAGGCCTCAAAGCGTGTTTAGCATTGCAGATTAAGCTGGCAGACTCCTGCTGAAGCTTTTTTGTGCCAGGGCATGTGTGTGGGGCATGAGACCAGCTCACTTTGTTGTTTGTGATTGTTTGTGTTTTTTTTGTCGCGTAGGGGAGCTAGTCACAGCCTGCAGAGAGAGAGAGAGAGAGAGAGAGAGAGAGAGAGAGAGAGAGAGAGAACGGGGTGGTGTAAAGTTTGCTCAGAGGGGGAATGAGTGAGGGTGGGGGTGGGGGGTGAAGAACGAAATGGAAATAGCTTGTTATTACCGAGGTCACAGTGAGAACGAGAGGTACTGCAAAGGGGGACGAAAGCACCCAGGTGAATGTAAGAGCAGGATGAGGGTAATGGCTATCATACAAGTGAGCCTTGGGCCAGCATTGACCATGGTCTACCTTCTACTCAATTCCCACTGTCATCCTTCTCTCTCTCTCTCAACCACACACACACACACACACACACACACACACACACACACACACACACACACACACACACACACACACACACACACACACACATATTATGCACGTACGCACACACACACACACACACACGCATTCTGCTGTCCCTCTCTCCCCTAGACAAGACAGAGTGTCTCTATATCACCTCTCCCCAATCAGGCATCTCTTCTTTGTTTTGCCCACATAAAGCACTCTATTTTGTCCTGGGTTTATACTGTAACCTGGGTTTTTCCACTGTGTCTTCCCTGTTCTGAAGGAAAGCGGAAGAAAATCACCATTTGTGTGTCGATATTGAAGGTCTTTTGCATTGCCAATATCTGGTCCAACTAATCTCTTCATCCCAGGGATTTTGGGCGCCGAACAAAACTGTTATCAAAACTGCTGTATGTTTTGATGTCAACGTGTGGCAAGTCACCCAGCAGCTGTGTCGTCTATATGCAATAGCTTTCTGTGACACTGTCTTGGTGGATATTGAGCTCTGCAACGCGTTGTGAGCTTGTAGATCTGCTATTTTCGGTGTGACATCATGTTGAATTCTTTCAACCTATCCCATTTCTGCAGTAATGAGTGTCCTGAAAACACGGAACGCTGAGGAATGATTCCTCATGTAATACAAGATTTACACAAGTAATACGTTTCTTTCTTTTCTCTCTCTCTCTCTCTCTCTCTCTCTCTCTCTCTCTCTCTCTCTCTCTCTCTCTCTCTCTCTCTCTCTCACACAGACAAAATGTCTCTCCTTCATGTTCAATATACCCTCTTCTCATTGTTTGAATCTCATTCATTACGCCATCCCGGCATGTCAATCAGAGGCGTGTCATTAAATGAGTTACAGCACTCATCTCTCCCTCCCACTCTCCTACACACGCCCATCCGTCCGGCCATCGATTTATCCACTCCCCCATCCGTCTATTCATCCAGCCTGCCAGCCATACATCCCCCCGTCCCTCCCTCCTGTCAGCCAAAACATCCAACAGTTTGCCAAAAATCTTTTCCGTTGCTCTAGGGCTGAGAATGCACTCAGAATGCCACAGGCATTGAGGACCTGCATAAGACCTGTAGTTCTACTTCAGTACACACAATACCCTCATGACTCATTTAATTTCCTGTTATCTTCCATCTCCACGAAACGGCCGAATCGACCTCGATATGTTGAGAGTTATACGTTCTGGATGGAAACCCCTTTAACCCGTTGAGACCTGGAACGCATCTCTGTCATTTTTAGATTTATTTGGCTATTCAAAAATAGCAGATATACAAGCTCAGCCGCGCTATGAGCTATTTTTGAAAATTTGTGCAAATCTTTGAATATATATTTTTAAAGCAAACGTTTGTAACTCAAATCTTTGCTTCTGGGGGGTCCCTGGAACAAAATATTTTGAGATGGGGGTCCGCGACCAAATACATATAATTTTGGGGGTCCTTGACATGATAAAGTTTGAGAACCACTGATATAGCAACATAGGTTCTTTTTCAAAAAAACTGTTAGAATTTAGAAGATATTTTGTAGAATCGGAACCTCAGGTCTTAAAGGGTTAAGTGAATTAGACGGAGCTCTATTTATTTGATGTTTTGCGGAGTGGCACCGTCTGCATCCTTTAGGCTAAATGAGGAAGATGAACAAAGGGGATTCAAGGAGGGAAAAATAGAACATGTTTTTTTTTTTGTCCATAGACTATTAGATTTGAGATGGCATGCTCTCGCCATGTTGCTCTTGATTAGCTTCCATTTGTCCAAGGCTCTCATGTGGAGAGAGAGCAGCTGAGGCCCGGCTATGACCCGGAACGACGCTCTCTGCACCACAGTCCACACACAGTGTGCACTTACTGTAGGACACCGTCACCGCTATTGACCCATCAGCCTATACAAAGCAGCACCGGATGTCCCTGACCGTGAGCACCAGCCAGGCAAGGGATCCTTTTTGATGTGCACACCACCAGTCTGCCTCATGGTTGAACTGGAAACACATTCACTGCCAGGTATTAAAGACCTGGAACGCATCTGCGTCACTTTTTCATTTGAGCTAAAAAGCATTATTTTACACTTTGGCTATTCAAAAATAGCAGATCTACAAGCTCATAGCAGAGCTTGTAGATCTGCTATTTTTGAAAAATCGTGAAAATGCGTGCACATCTTTGAATATATATTGTTTAAAGCGAACATTTTTAACTCTATTCTTTCCTATCTCAAAAACATTTTGAGATAGGGGTCGGCGGCCAAATACATTTGGGGGTCCTTGACATGAAAAGGTTTGAGCACCACTGATATAGAAACATACGTTTTTTCAGAATACTGTTGGGATTCAGAAGACATTTTGTAGAATCGGAACCTCAGGCTTTAATGGGCTTAATTAATCCATCCAAAACTGCCAGCGTTTTTACCTTATTTTGACGATCCACGGAGACCTGCGGAAGCCACAATGTGGACACGGATGTAAACAAAAGCTGTCTGGGGGGAGGGGGAGGGGGAGGGTCTCGTCTATCCACCGGAACAAAAACATTTTAACCACGATCGTCCGTTCTGTTGTTATCGGCAGTTGAATAAGGCTTGTTTTCACCGACAAAAAAGAAAGAAATCCGAGCTACAGTAGATGTGTTTTTCTAAATCTCATAACATTGGAGTCAACGGTGCGACTCTTTTTGGGGATGACGTCACATCCGGTTCTAGCTTCTCTTGCACTCAAGGGATCATTCATAGGTTGGTGAAGGGCGCCCTCTTGCTTTTAATTGACGTAGATCTGCGTCAATGGCAGGGAATGTGTTAAAATGTATACATATCAAAAGTAGGAATTGAAAAACATCCAAAATTTCAAATCAATGGAGGACAAGGTACTCACATTTCCACTTTTTTTTATTGGCACACACCAATAAACGAAGACTTACACGTTTCGGCTATGAGCCTTCACCAGAGCATGATGTTAAAATGTATAGTTACATATATACTGTAGTTACATTCTGTAGTTCTATACTGTGGCTGTCTGGACTGTCAGGTTCAAAAACGCTGACGAAGGCCAGCAGGCCGAAACGCGCCCATCATTGTATGCTGCTGCGTATTAAGACTATTAATTTTGATGGTGAGTGCGGTACATGTGTTCCGGGGCGCCAATAGCTGCGTGGTTGAGGCGCATACATACCACATACGCTCTCATGCCTGACAGCAAGTCCTGGGTTTGATTCCTGAGCCCAGTGGACATTTGAACTCTCTCTCTCCCTGTTTCCTCTCTCTCTCTTCACTGTGGACTATCAGTAAAGGCAGAAAAAGACCCACAAATATTTAAAGGAAAAAAGTTTTATCCAATGTAACATAGTTTCATTGTTTAAATATTTATAAAACCCACACGTTCAAACAAAAAAAATTGCCAATCTACGATCTTATAGACTTATTTTTGCTGCTTTTGCATGACACTCTTGTAGGACAAAAGCATATGGCATTACTTCACAAAGAAAAACATAAAACGTTTAAGAAATATGGAGATCCAAGGTTTCTGTCCGACCGTGACAAAATTAAATGAACACTGACAATTTTACAGTGTATGCACTCCTCTTTCAGACAGAAGTTTGGAAACGGCCGCCTCAAAATTTATCTCTCGATATTCTCATTGAAAAGGCGTTGATTTGTCTCAGTCTGAGATATGTGTGTGTGTGTTTGTAGCACGAGACATTCATAAAAGTATAAATAAGTGGTGAAGTAATGGCTATGAAACACAATGGAATGAGAACCGAGTAGTAGAATCAGACAAAGGAAAATCCCTCCGATGCCGGAGTGAGCTCTGGTCCAGCTCTTCATTCTGCTGTCCAGATGACAGACGTCAGCCTCACGCGGCCGTGCGTTGACGCTATGATTGAGCTGAAATTACAACGCGTTAACGTTTGTCTATTTGCTTCTGTCTCTGTGTCCGTTTCTCTCGGTTTCTCTCTCTCTTTTTCTCTTTCCCTCCCTTGATCTCTCTGTCTCCCCCTCTCTGCCCCTTTCTCCCTCTGTTTCTCCTTTTCCCTAAATGGCTTCCTCCCACAACTAACTCTGGGAGGAACTCTCACAAAACTAAAGTGCGTGTGTGTGTGCGTGTGTGTGTGTGTGTGTGTGTGTGTGTGTGTGTGTGTGTGTGTGTGAGAGACTGGGTGGGTTGGTTGTGTGGGGTCAGGTTTCAGAGTGGGCCTTGTCACTATTAGACAAATACACAGCCTTGTGATAACCTTGACACACGCGGCCGGCCAAAAAAACTGGGCCCGGCCAATCGGCCTCCCACTTTGGGGCTGCCCTGCCTCCTGCCTGCGGAGATTTGTTTGGGGATTGTCAAAACGCAGAGAATTTTAATGTAACCCCCCCCCACCCTCCTGAATGTCACAGGACTTAGAATGTGTAGAATTCATTTAAGAACTGTTAACAGGATCCAGCTGGCTTTCCTCATACGGAGCCGTGTGAAGGATCGATTTCCGCCGTCACAGTTTATATAAACGTTGCTTCCGTAGCCGTATAGATTTTTAGTGCCTGGGAGCCAGAGCAACGGTGTCTGCTGCCATTTGGGCTGATATGAAAAAATGTATTTTCCTCCCCCCTCTCTCTCACCTAGTGCAAACACTCACCCTGCCCTCCTCCGCTCTATTAGATCTGTTCATTTCATTGTCAGAATATTTTCCCATTGTCTTTCAGTAAGCTGGCATGCACTGGCTGTTTTGGTTCCATAGAGTTCCTCTCTCCCCCCCTCCTCCTCTCTTTCTCTCTGTCTACACGTCTGTCTGAAGCCTTTCCCTCGAACTCTGTGCTTGTGTGTGTGTGTGTGTGTGTGTGTGTGTGTGTGTGTGTTTGTGTTTGTCTGTCAGTGCGTAACAGTGCAGGGCTTTCTTACGAGAGGAATGTATGTTATTCGCTGTTAACACGGTTCACAATAGAGTATTGAGATCTGAACCGCTCCCGGACTGGGCCCAGTGGCGAGCTCCTTCATCCTCGGCTGATTATAACCCCACCCTCCGGCGGCCAAACCGCCCTGTTTGTCATGACGGGGGTAGGAAAGAATGCTCTAGATATGGAGTCATGAATTGATATAATCATATCAATTCATTATACTCTTTGAGCTCCGACTGCCACCCTTTTGAACTCTTGAGCATCTCAAAGCTATGCAGCTATGAGTCCACTGTTACATCCTAGGCTCCTCGGGGCAGAAATGTATCACTGCACACTTCTGCTAACAATGGAACGTCGCGTTAGTCTAGACAATATTTTCTTGTTTAAAATGCAGTCGGAGGCAGTTTTCACATGCAAATATTGTAGTGATATAGTAAAAAAAAAAAATGCATAGCTTCCTTCATCCGACTGGATTCAGACAAACCCAGCGACACACACGTGCACGCGCTTATACATACACATGAGTACACAGACATAACCTCTAAAAGCTGTAATGGAGTTTTGCACAACTCTCCAAGGTCTGTCTCCTCTAGAAATAACATTTAGGACTGTTTTGGCTAACCACAAAATCAAAACAGGCATGCACACCCCCTTTTTTAGATACTCGCGTCTACACACACACACACACACACACACACACACACACACACACACACACACACACACACACACACACACACACACACACACACACACACACGCACACACATCAGAGCGGGCGTCCAGCAGAGAGCTTTATTGATTTGCGTCCAGCCACGTTTGTGTGCCTATCATATAATATGGTACCATATGCTCGGAGCTGGAGAGAGTGCGGCCTACATACTGCACTGTGCCATAACGTTGGGATTGTTTTCCTAAGTCTGCTGCATGACAGCAGCGTTTAGTCGCTGCTGTCTTTAATGACCTTGTCTTTTCCCTGAGCGTGAACATTTAGAGAGGCCTGCTCTGTTGGTCTGCAACTTGAGGGATCCTGTCCACCCCGTGGAATGTTCCTCTGTGGAATGTTTTCATTAGCACGTTTTTCACAGCGGACTCTACCGTATACCGTTCTCTACCTCCGTTCTCCTCTTCCTTCCTCTCGTCCCCCCTCTGTTCCACTCCACATTTTCTTCCTCTTTTCTCTCCATTTCGTCTACTCTTTTGCCCCTCTCCTCTCCTCTCTTCTCTCCTTCATTAAAGTGAAAACAAATTGGCAGTCCAGGTTGTGAAACGAGGTAGAAGGTAAACTCACACCGTCAGCACAAAAGCGGGAGCGGTAAAAAGAAGTAATGACACCGACTGTTTAGCCCTTTAGAGACGGCTGGAAGCAGCCAGTTAGAGTTATCATAGTAATGGTAGACACCAGAGAAGACGAAGCAAAAATGAGGACGTTGCCCTCCGAGGAGCAGGAGAACGAATGAAGGAATGAGAAAGAATGACAGAAAGTGAACAAGAAACCCACAAAGAAAGAAACCACGAGTTAAGAGAAAATTTGCGGAAACGTAACAAATAGAGATGTTTGAGCCCTTCGCGTATTCCCCTCACAGCGGCCCCGGGAGCGCATGGCGCGTAAAAGCAGTTCCTGAAGAAAACACTTCCATTACCCTAACAGTGGAGGAGCAGCGCTCGGGGAACAGGGTACGAATGCCGCCCCCTCGCACCCCGTCCCAGATTAGAGCTATACCAGACGACGAGGACAACCCAATCAATATAGCCCCTCCACCATGAGCATCCAGATGCCGCCGACTACACACAGATAGGCACGGCACAGCAATTTGCAGACAAACAAGGGCCTAATTGTTAAGGGCCCTGAAGGTTTTTGAGTGAGGAAAACAAAGATGAAGTATTTTGCAGAGTTAGGAAAGCCTTTCAGTGGCTGTTTAGAAAATGAGAGTGGGGAGTTCAGCGAAAACTTTCTCTGATGTGTGTTGTTAGTGTGCACGGCGGGAGTCCACATGAAAAGTTTTTTGTTTTTTTTCTTTCTTTTTGTTTGCTTCTGAAGTGAGGGAGAATTAGCAAGAAAGGTATTGCATACACGGGCAGTGAGCAAAAAGCTGGGCAGGTTTTTCGTTTTCTTTCTGGAACCCATTTTCGAAGCTTTGGTCAGACTTTAAAGATGTTCAAAGTGGAGAAAGTGATTTTGAAAAAGTCATTTGTGATTTTCATCCTCCGTCGTGCAAGGGTGTCGCTCGCCCCGAGAAAAAAACTGATCCACAAGCTCACTGCGCGTCTCTTCCGCGACGTGCCGTGAGCTTGTGCATCAGTTATTTTCAGTGCGCGACACCATTGTATCGTGAGGTATAAATCGGGCTTAATCTGGAGCCTCATCCCAGCGCTGAAGAGCCGTATTGATTGGCGGTCTTAACTGAAGCTGCCTCCTGATCATCCCTTCATCTTGTTTCTAAAGGGCATGAGGGAGGGAGGGAGGGGAGAGAGAGAGAGAGAGAGAGAGAGAGAGGGAAATGAAGGGAGAGACTGACAGAGTTCACAGAGTGTGTGAAAGAAATCTCGGTATTGCCCTTCAGCAAAAAATCTACTGGACGGACACACACACGCACATGCACACGCACACACACACACACACACACACACACACACACACACACACACACACACACACACACACACACACACACACACACACACACACACACACACACACACACACACACACACACCACTCTCTTTCTAACTTCACACACACATGCATACGTATACTCACATACACTCTCGTTGCTCTGCGCTCTCTCTCCCTCCCTCCCTCCCTCCTTCCCCCTCTCTCTCCCTCTCTTCTTCCCTCCCTCTCTGTGCATCAGTGTGTTTTTTTAGCCCCTCTCTCTCTATTCCTCCACCCCGTCTCCTCCAGCCAAGGGCAGCCAAGGTTTTGTGAGTTTTGGATTTTGCTCAGATCCGTCATTTATTCAGTTTGTTTTATAAAGTTTCCTGCTTCCTCCCTCCCTCTCTCTCTCTCTCTCTCTCTCTCTCTCTCTCTCTCTCTCTCTCTCTCTCTCTCTCTCTCTCTCTCTCTCTCTCTCTCTCTCTCTCTCTCTCTCTCTCTCTCTCTCACACACTCACTTTTCCTCATTCTTTACTTTACCAGAATGGGGATGATCAACATCATCTCAGTTATATGCACAGATGGTAGACAAGAATCAATACTTCTCTCTCAATACCCCAATCTAGATGAAGTCTGTCCTATAATGGGACGATTTGGCTCAATAGGTTTTCTATCCATATCACGGTAGAGAGAGAGAAAGAGACAGACAGAGAGACAGACAAACAGACAGACAGAAAGGCAGACAGACAGACAGACAGAGAGCAGGTGGTCGTGGTGCATTTGTAGCCTGCAGGCCCCTGTGTCCGTCTGTGATGTTTATGATTAAACTTCTCAAGTGCTAATGGCAATGTCACTCCTCTATCTCACCTGAACACCGTGTCTCTGCAGATTGAATACGCCCACAGAGACGCCAGGCAGTGCGGGCATTGTGGGAGGAGAATTGACCGAGCCATTGATTCATGTCCAACTGAATTATTAACAGATTGATTGAAGAAAACAAAAGCAGACAATGCACGTATAACCGCTCATCAGATGCTTCTCCTCCATGAGAAAAGTCCACTCTCACACAGAAAGTTTCTTTGTGTTTCAACTCGATGTTTGCTACATGATGATAAACAACTTTTTTTTTTTTAATCAAGACTTTTTAAGTTGCACTCTAAAGGTAACGTGAGGCTGCTTTCACCTTCAAAAGAAAATTAACAAAAAATAGAGTGCTGTACAAAATAAGGTGCAAAGGGTCAGAAGTCCTGCTCTTTGGTGTATGGGGTAATGTACTTAAAGAAACTAAAGTCCAAGACAGTCCTCTTTGAAAAACCTTTATTATATTGGCTCATCTACTGTATGAAAATCTAAAACGAAGAACTAAAGGAACAGAGAACTAAAGGTTCGGGCTGTACAGTACGTCACACCACCAATCCGACCGATATGTCTGAGTCATAGTGTTGGGGGCTTTTTCATAGTCTGTCTGTGTCCCTTTTGTGCCCATATATGGAGATATCTGTATCTGTCAGTCCTTGTCCCTTGTATGCCCATATATGGAGATCCCTGATGTCATTAGTAAATGGCCATACCCTGTATATGTGCATTCCCATATATTGGTTGGCAACTGGATCTCCATATATGCCTATTTATGGGCGTATTGGGTTTGTCTATGGTTATGTCTGTGTCATAGTGACATGCCTATGTATGGGCGTATCAGGTTTATTTATGGTTATGTCTTAGTCATAGCTACATGCCTATATATGGGCGTATCAGGTTTGTTTATGGTTATGTCTGAGTCATAGTTACATGCCTATATATGGGCGTATCAGGTTTGTTTATGGCCGTGGTCCTGCCTATATATAAGTTCTTTACTAAATGTAATCTAACAACAAATATCTTCTGTTATGGGGTCCCTGGCAGAAAATCTTTTCAAATGGGAGGTCCGTGGCCTAATGCAAATCAATTACAGTGTCCTTGACATGTTTGAAACCCACAGTTGTAGATGAGCAAAAATAAACAAGGCTCTTAAAAGTTTTTTTCACTTAGAGTGCCTTGAATGGTTGCTTTAAGAAAATGAACTTGGTGACACAAGAGAATTCTGTAGTTTTACATTTTCAGAGCAAGCTGTTCCGTCCACTAGCCTAATGTACAGTACACTGCCCAAGATCATAACAGATAGGAATTCACTCTTTTCTATTAGCTTGTCCTTGCGCTTTGTTTATTCTAGAGGCCAAATAAAGGGGAAGTGTCTTGTGCGTGCGAGGCCAACTTAAACACAATAGCCCTGTTGTCATTTTGCTTATGGAATTCTGCTAGTGTCTGACCCTAGTAAGCCGCTCTGGAATCTGTCCTTAGTCCTTACAGCTTCTTGAGGAGAGAGTGTGAGTGTGAGTGTGTGTGTGTGTGCGTGTGCGTGCCCATGTTACCGTACTGTTCAGCTTTCAGAGAGAAAGCTGCGGTTTGACCACGTAGAGATGTGATGATGCTTGGCACAGCCACCAGCTTCATTACAATGTCAACACTCATCCATGTCATATGACCTCTGCTAAAGGGTAAAAAAACTCATTTATATAGCGCCTTTATCCAAAGTGCTTTACAATGTCCATTACATTCACCCATACATTCACCCATACATACACACACACACACACACACACACACACACACACACACACACACACACACACACACACACACACAGACACAGACACAGACACACACACACACACACACACACACACAGCAGTTAGGGGTTCTGTGTCTTCTGTGTCTTCTTCTGTGTCTTCTGTGTCTTCAAAAATAGCAGATCTACAAGCTCATAGCGCGGCTATGATCTTGTAGATCTGCTATTTTTGAATAGCCCAAAGTATAAAATAATGGTTAAAGTGGTTAAAATCAAAATAGACAGATCTTAATGGGTTAAATCAGAAGTCAGGATTGGATCGATTCCCAAGCGGCCGCTCTACCACCTGAGTCACTACTGCCCCCACTACTTCCTGTAGACACTATTAAGAACTATTAAAGCTTCAATCCAATACTTATTTTCATGAATAAATCATTATTATATCCATGTGTATGGTGGGGCAATCGTAATAAATTAAAATGTTCACATGTGCCATTGTCACCCATGCTTTCCTTACTGCTAGTGTGGGAAAAGTGACTGGTGTTGTATCAAACATATCTGAAGTCCTGGCAGCATTATCTCTGCCAGGGCTGAATGCAGGGGTGGAGGTATTGTTTTCACGTGTGTGTGTGTGTGTGTGTGTGTGTGTGTGTGTGTGTGTGTGTGTGTGTGTGTGTGTGTGTGTGTGTGTGTGTGTGTGTGTGTGTGTGTGTGTGTGTGTGTGTGTGTGTGTGTGTGTGTGTGTGTGTGTGCGCGCGGGGGTGTGTGTGTGCGCGTGCGGGGGTGTGTGTGTGCGCGTGCGGGGGTGTGTGTGTGCGCGTGCGGGGGTGTGTGTGTGTGTGTGTGCGTGCCTGGGTCGCAACAGTGTGTGTCCGCTGCGCGTGTCTGCGGCTAATCTCATGATTCTGAACTACCATGCGGATTAGCTCAAATGACTTGCGCACGCTGAACTCAATTCCTGAAGATGTTTCAAATCCTTCAATGACAAGTATGTTATTTTTGGGAATTTATAACCTCAGACCTACCATCCCTCCTGGCAATGGAATATGTGTCTGTGACTGTATGGAGTGGGACTAGCCAATCGGGCACAAGCTGTCCGCCCAGTGTAAAGGATCAGCACTATGCCAATTCGCTTGAAGCCGTGCACCTATTGGTTCAAAGTTACTACTCCATGCATGTAAAAAAAAAGATTTGTCTGTCTCTTCCACACACCTGCACTATGTCGCAGTGTCGCACACACGCATACACGTGCACCCCACACACACACAGAGACAGCACACATGTATTGTGCACATGTGCACGCGCATGGGAGAGAGACGCTGTACCCTGCGCACCAATGACATGTGTGCATTGTACATGTACTGGACGCAGAGAGAGAGTGTACAGTAAGAATTATCATTGCTGTGTGCTTCCTGGTGGACATCTGCGTGGGACTGAGCACCCCTCTCTAGATGTGTCCTATATTAGTGTCTGATTTAATCCAAACATATCCATGTTCCTGTTACCTGGTCCGTCGATTCCATTGTCACTCTGCTGGATACCGTGGAATTGTGGATTGCGCCTCCACCTTTCACTAAGGGTCTCTGTCCTGCATGTAGGGTTGAATGGTACATTTAAATACCTTGGTTAAAGGTAGGGTAAGTGATTTACTTTGGTTAAAATACGTGTTAAATAGCTCTATATTCTGATAGTACTCATTGCTATAGAGTGTTTGTTCAGTAAAAGGAGTCTCCCATATTTCTCCAGCTCTTTATTAAACAGAAAATGCATTTTCAGTGCTCTCTCCTGATTGGCTTAAATGTTGTCACCTACCTGAAAATGTACTATATTCTCTTTACTTAAGAGCTGAAGAGACCAGCTGTGACCGAACAAACGCTCTGTAGCAATGATTACAATCAGAATATAGTACTTTAACCTTTTTAACAAAAAAAAAGAAAATACCCAAAAATATCACTTACTCTACCTTTAACTCTACTTGTAACAGAGTACTGCTACATTGCAATATCGATACTTGTGTGTAAGTAAAACATGTGAGTACTTCTTCCATCACTGCTGTTTACTAGAAAGTTGCTCTCAGTAGGATGCAAATCTCCACCAGGAGGCATCATGCCCTTTTAACACATTGACTGCCAATGACGAGATTTCTTGTAATTTTTCTCCAAGGCTCAGACCGCCAATGAAAAGATTCTGGTCATGTGGTGTTTTCAGTGGTTTACCTTAGAGAGCGCTCTTCCACAGCCTGTGAATGATCCCAGGATAACCCAAGAAGAGTACACCCAGAAATCACGTGATCACAACAAAATGAAGCTGGTTTCGTTTAGTATAATACGATTTATTAAAGTACATTTTCTCTGCTTTCTGTTGCTTTTTGGCGAAAACAAGTCACATTAAACTGGCCATAACTATGGAAGGGATTATCCCTACAGCACGCTAGCCTCACAGGACACGTATCCATCACTTGGAGGGAAGATTAATCTGTGATTTATTAATTTACAAGAAATAATAGTTGTCGTTGACTGATTTGAAAAATATTCAAGAATTGATGTTCAGCGTGCACACGCACGCACGCACGCGAGCGAATGCATGAGTTCCTGGCAGAGATAGAAACTTGTTTGACGTACCAGTTATGAGTTGCCAGATGCAAGTTAATGCCTTTCACTCAGATTCAAATTATGTTCAGTGCATACTGAGTATTGTGTAACATCATACTATTATGACTGTATACAAAATGCTGAGCATATGACACATTTTAATCATTATTGAATTATATTATTTTGTAGTCAGCCCATGACTTGACTCTCTGTTTAGGATGCTTCATCATAACATCATATGATGAGCATACTTTAACATGTGATGAGTGACATCACATGTGATCACGTACGGGGCCAAAAGGGTCACGAACGGGATTTGAACTTGCCGATGCCGTCACCAGTACGTGACGTGCTCCTTTTGCCAGCTGTGCCACCGGGGCTGTTAATGCTTCCACACGGGCAGCTTTGGTATTGGAACGAGCAGGTAGCAACAGTATAAGAGTGGCTGTCGTGAACTCTTTTCTCTTTTACGAGGCTAATAAAGGAATTGTGAAGAACCGCTCAGGTTATGGAATGCTCAGCCCCCCCCCCCCCAACACACCCCCCCCCCCCCCAACACACCCCCCTTTTCCCCTCGAGATAAGAATGCTAACATATAAGAGGAGAAATTGGGGTGGGCCCCGTACACATTCCCCTAGTTACCTTTGTCACGCATGATGGAGTGTAGGGTTTACAAACCTGGCCTCCAGAATTTCTTTCGTTGACCCTGCTCAGTTGAGTTTGTGTGAGCGTATGAGGGTGTGTGTGTGTGTGTGTGTGTGTGTGTGTGTGTGTGTGTGTGTGTGTGTGTGTGTGTGTGTGTGTGTGTGTGTGTGTGTGTGTGTGTACGTGTGTGTGTACGTGTGTGTGTGTGTGTGTGTGTGTGTGTGTGTGTGTGTGTGTGTGTGAGAGAGAGACACAGTGTTTTTCAGTCTGCCGGTGCTCTGATATTGTGCAGGGATGAGAGTGCGTGAGTGGGACCAGACCTTTAGCTGTCCCAAGCATTGCCTGACCTGGTTTTAAAAAGCACATTCAGAACCGTTCACCGTGGAATTCTTTGACACTGCCTTGTTGGCTTCCCCAGGCGTATCTCGCTTTTTTAGAACTCAAGCTTTTTTCCCCCTCACTTAATGAGCAGACCATTGCTTAACCTCATGTGCCAACGTATCTGTAATTCATTCCGGGGCACTTAAATTGGAGCGTCGAAGTTATTGCATCGTTCAGCATAAATTTTCCCCCGTCCTCTTTCTTTATTTTGTAGCATTGAACTCTTCTACTCTGTCATTTCCTCCTTTCTTTCTGTCCCTCTCTCTCTCTCTCTCTCTCTCTCTCTCTCTCTCTCTCTCTCTCTCTCTCTCTCTCTCTCTCGTCCCCCAAGGCTTATCAGAGCCAGAGAGCTATCTGCCAGTTGTCCGGTCACTCATTTAGAAACTTTACAACTGGAGCTTTTCCTCTGGGCAGTTTTAAGACGGCCATAAATCTGCCCTGTATCAAATCCAGCCCCGTTTAAGCTGCTTTTTACTAAGACCTGATGCACCGCATTCTTCTGCCGGCTAAACGGGCCCTTTTAAACATTTACCCCAAATGTATTTAGTGGTTGACTGATGGACCCCCTGCATGTGAGTGGACAGGGAACTCAGTGGCAGGGAGATGGTTGTATCGCTTTATGGGGGCCCTGGACAAAGCAATGGCTGCCATATGGCCAAAGACTAGAGGAAAGCATGATTTATACTTGGTTGTATGACAGTGTCCGGCGCCGAAAGTAGCCGATCTACAAGCTCACAACTCAGTGGCAGGGAGCTGGTTGTCTCGCTTTATGGGGGGCGAGGACGAAGCAATTGCTGCAATATGGCCAAAGTGGAAAGTCTGATACATACTTTAGTTATACAGAAAATAGCCAATGTACAAGTTCACAACGCATTTGTGAGCTTGTAGATCTGCTATATTTGGCATAAGGGTTGAAAGTTGAAAATAAAAAATAAAGAAATCAATTAGTGTTTAGGAAGAACTGTTGTACAGTTGTTTTCTCTGACATCTACACACGTGCTCAGGTGTATGTATGTGCACTTAATAATGTGAGGGTTCGCACCTTTGCATTTACAGCAGCCGATAATCTTTTTTCTTTCCGGCGGGTCGTTTCCTCCAGCGGTGTTCAGCGGCCTTGATATATCCGGATATATTCTCTCTCTTCATCTCCCCTATTGTTTTTTTTTTCTTTTTCTTTTTCTTTGTTCTCTCTCTCTCAATCTCTCTCTCGCCGTGCGCTCTCGCTTTCTCACTTTATTTCATTTCCTGGGCGTTGATTGCCAGCAGCACTCCGAGAGCGTTCTCTCCACGCGTGGCCTAATATGATATGCATCTTTGTGTTTGTGTATCTGATTATCGATTTATGACCCCCCCTTTTCTCCCTCACCCCCCCCCCACCCTCCCCCGACTGCAATACCTGAACGGCTGCACAGCATTTGTCATCTTTACGACATGCTTTAGTGCAGCGGTTACCCGCAAAAGGCCCCGACGTTGGCGGTAAATGTATATTTTACGCGTTGATGGAGTGCATTTGCATCACAAGAACAGGGTCTTAAAAAAAAGAATAGAGGGGAAAAAAAAGAAAGCGAAATGTCCGGTTGTTAAAATGAGAGCTGTGAGGAGCACAATGATGGAGAGAGAGAGAGAGAGAGAGAGAGAGAAAGTTACCTCTAGAACACCATGCCACTCACCCCTCAGCCCCGATGTGTGAAGCTGATGAGCAGCTGTCAACACACACACACACACACACACACACACACACACACACACACAAAAGCACACACAAAAGCACACTAAAGCACTCACTCGAACAGCATGTTAAAACAAGCGATGCTTTTTGTCAAACAGCACGTCAGACATGCATCTCTTTGTCCTTCTCACTCCACCTCCCCTCCTCTCTCTCTCTCTCTCTCTCTCTCTCTCTCTCTCTCTCTCTCTCTCTCTCTCTCTCTCTCTCTCTCTCTCTCGTAAACCCTGACAACAGCGTATTACCCGTCAGGCGGCATTACACCACCTTCAGATCTACAGGACAGCATCTTTGAAGTTAAAATGAGGGAAAAATATCATAAGTACAGGCCTTGCTCCAGATAGCTGTGGCTGCTCTCCCAGATCCTTCTAGAAGATTAGAAGCATCAGTGAGTAGCAATCTGCCCTATCATATGGCTCTCCTACAAACTTGGCAGCCGGCAAGGAGGAGGGGTAGCTCAGTACAGTACACTGGAATCAGGGCTGTAGGAAAATAAAGAAAAGCCTCGTATCCAGAGCCGTAGATCCCCACGAGTCGTGCCGTGGAAATAACCAGCGCTCCCAGTAGATTTTGATGGCATGTTCAATGAGCTAAATGTTGCCTAGCAACAAAATACCATTTCAGCCAGTACGCGCAGTTTTGCCTGACAACAATCTTTTTTTTTCCCCTCTCCTTTCGCTCAGAGAGGTTACAGCCAGATCGCTGCTTTTTGAAACAGCTCCCGACCTCACCGCACGTCACAAGCCTTTTCACTAGATGCCTCTTGCTCTGCCAGTCGGCCAATCGCCGTATAGCTACAGCGCTGGCTCCGGCCCTCATGTCTTAACCCATTCAATCCGGGAAGGCATCTGTGTCATTTTAGATTTTTAACTCAAATCTTTGCTTCTGGGGATTCTATAAATGTCTTCTAAATCCTAACAGTTTTTTTGGTTTTGTTTACTTATGTTGCTATAGTATCAGTGGTTCTCAACCTTTTTTCATGTCAAGGACCATCCAAAATGATATGTATTTGGCCGTGGACCAACATCTCAAAATGTTTTGTTCCAGAGACCCCCAAAACCAAAGATTTGAGTTAAAAATCTTTGCTTTAAACATATATATATTCAAAGATTTGCAAAATATTCAAGATTCTTCGAAAATAGCAGATCTACAAGCTCAGCACTCGGTGCCGCGCTATGAGCTTGTATATCTGCTATTTTTGAACAGGCAAAGTATAAAATAATTGTTTTAAGTGGTTAAACACAGATGCGTTCCCGGTCTTAATGGGTTAAAAAGAGCCCGGAGCTCCAAATACCAAGCAGGTGTGGTGATGTCATGGCGTCTCATTCGGCATGCCACGGACCCATGCGAAAAGGGCACACGGCCCTGTTCTGGAGAGTAGCACTGTAGCCTGCCAGCGCTGGGAAACGAACAAGGGATGAGGGCTTTTATGGGAGGCTGCTTTTCTCTCGCTGCCAGGCTGGTGGAGAGAGGGGAGTTGCTGGATACAGAATAGTGAATGCCTCTGTTACACAAGAGTTTCACCAGCCATGACTTGTTCCAAGTCTGCCGTCAGCCCCATATCTCATTCCAAAATGCCAATTAACTGAAATTGTTTATAAAAAACACGAGAGTACACAGTGTTTAGCTTTATGGGAGAACATAGTTTCCTAGTTGTAGGCCATTTTGAATTTGTTAGAGGTTTTGATTTGTTTGATAGTACAATTAGGTTTTCTTAATCTTAATTGGCTTTCAGTTCAAAAATAATAACATTACAGTCGTAGTCGCTGCACGGCTACTGTCTGTATGCGAGCGTAACAGCATTTCAGAATGTCGGAAATGCAACTTGATGAGGCCTGCGTTTCTCAAGCTCCATGACTCTACAGTATTAACAACAACAGCAGCGAAATGGTCATCGTGTATTTTTGTATTGTTTTACTGTTGTTTGTGTAGGACCAAGGGGTTTTAATGTTTATGGTCCGGGGTGCACATAACTTTTTAGGTCTAGTCCTCCTGCGCCTAATGGCTGTACATGGGGCCAATGCGTGCTTTAGCGTGATTGTGTGAGTGTGGCTTCAGGAAGTAAATTCCTCGCCTCCATCTCCAGGCTTTTATTTTTTAGTTTTGCTAAAAAATAAAAGCTTGGAAATTCCTATCCCAGCTGTTGCTACGCAAAAGCGCCTCGCGTCGTCTGATGTGCCGTGCATTATTTATTTTGGGTGTGCATGCGCACCTGCGCACATAGCACCCCTGTTTATGGTCCACAATAGAAACAAGCCTTTGGCTTTTTTGCGATTTAGCCATATGGCTTTTTTTACGTACTGTAAAGTATTTACCTTTTAAACTGTCAATAAAATATTTTAGTTTAGTTTATTTCAGTCCATTTTGTGGTAACATAGTTCAAATTTCATAGATAATATAAAAAAGAAAAAAGAAGAGATAAAAGTAAAAAAGAAAAGATAACCACATTTCTGACCAAAAAGGTACAGGCTGAAGCCGTAGCTTATTACGCCTACGCTTTTACAATCAAGTCATGTGAGTTCTATCACATGATTTCACTGTTGCAACTCAAACATTTCATATTTGCCGCAAACCCGCAATTAGAAAATGATTCAGGGTTTGATTGGGGGCCATTTTGTGTCAGCCGTGCTTTCTCGGCAAGTGAAGCTGCACTAAATTAGCATTAATGAAGGTAATGCCCTCCCATCAGCTTGACGGGTCCATTTTTCTTTTTTTTTTAGATCTCTTTTAATTGTAATTAAGCTCTGATTAACGAGCTAGGGGAAGCGGTTCATTCTCTTTACAACAATATAATATTAATATAATATATTATGAAGGCAATCAAGGGTTTGTCATTGTACTTGCTAATGAGGCTCAGCTACATGTCATAACAAACTTGCCTTCAGTCCATTAGCAGTGGTGAAACCGAGTCCATGGGGGCATCATCTCCACTACCCTTAACCCATTCAATCCGGGAAAGTATCTCTGTCATTTTAGATGTCTTTGGCTATTCAAAAATAGCAGATATACAAGCTCATAGCACGGCACCGAGTGCCACGCTATGAGCTTGTATATCTGCTATTTAAATGCAAATCTTTGAATATATATATATATGTTTTTAACTCAAATCTTTGCTTCTGGGGGTCCCTGGAACAAAATATTTTGAGATGGGGGGGGGTCCGCGGACAAATACATATCATTTTGGGGGTCCTTGACATAAAAAAAGTTTGAGAACTACTATATTATTATATTATTATATATTACTATAGCAACATGCGTTTTTTTCAAAATAAACTGTTAGGATGTAGAAGACATTTGTAGAATCCCCAGAAGGAAAGATTTGAGTTAAAACATGTTCGCTTTAAAAAACATATGTTCAAAGAATTTGCAAAAAAAATCATGTTTTAAAAAAAAGAAAATAGCTCATAGCCACACTATGAGCTTGTAGATCTCGCCTATTTTGAATAGCCCAAAGTATAACATAATGGTTATAGCAAAAAAATCTAAAATGACACAGTATGCGTTCCCTGATTGAAAGGGTTAAGCTCCAACTACAGTGTAGCACTCAACAGGTTCCATATAGTGATCCAGCAACACACAGTACATCAGTGAAGACACATCCCTCGTTGCAAGAGGCTAAAACGGAGAACAATCTCAGGATTGTTATAATCCAGTGGAAAGCTACCAATTTGTGAGATGGCCGGTTTTGACCCTGCACTGAAGTTTGAAGTTCCTCCCTTCGCTCCTTATTTCACCACAAGTCTGTCTTCCCTCTCCAGCAACCATTTGAAATGCATTGGAAGAGCTGAGAGAAGAACAGAGGGAACTCTTTCCGACTATGTCCTAGAGTTTATCCCATTCAAACCGGGAACGCATCTGTGTCATTTTTTTGTATTTCTTTGGGCTATTTTATTTTTTTATCGTGATTTTTTTATTTTTGTGCAAATCTCTGAATATATATTTTTTAAAGCGAACGTTTGTTAAATATTTTGTTCCATCGACCTCCAGAAGCTAAGATTTTAGTTACAAATGTTCGCAAAAAAAAAAGAAAAGATTTGCCCTAATTTTCACGCATTTTTTTTTTTTGCAGATCTGCAAGCTCATAGCGCGGCACTCGGTGCCTTATATACATTTTGGCCATTTGAATATAGGAAACTTGAAATGGGACATTCTGCATAATGAGTACTTTTACTTTTGGTACTTTAAGTACATTTTGATGCCGATACTTTTGTACTTTTACTCAATACATTTTGAATTCCGGACTTTTACTTGTAACAGAGTATTTCTATATTGCAGTATAGATACTTTTACTTAAGTTACTTGCATTCTTTCCTCTGCCATCGTGTGTGTGTGTGTGTGTGTGTGTGTGTGTGTGTGTGTGTGTGTGTGTGTGTGTGTGTGTGTGTGTGTGTGTGTGTGTGTGTGTGTATCTCTCTGTGTCTGTTTGTCTGTCTCTCTCTCTCTCTCTCACACATTCATTCTCTCCACTCACTGACTCTGTCATTGGTGTCTTTGTCTGTTTATCTATAGATCTATGTCTTTGTTGTGTATGTCTCTCTACTTGAACTGGAATTGATTCCTAAACGGCAGTGCTAGCGAGGAAGACACTGCAATAAAGAGGCAAAGAGAGAGAGAGAGAGAGAGAGAGACCCAGTCAATGATAGAGAGCGAGGGAACGGGAGAGAATTAACACAATGGGAAAAAAAAGAAAAGAAAAGAAAAGCGATCGCTGGAGAAGATATACAGATCATAATCTGGGCAAGAGCCGGAGAACTGTCACCACGCAGCGCTCTCGTCCAGAACGCGCACAATGTGAGGCGTCTTAGGCTGCGAAATTGGGAAAGCTGTGAAACACTTTGTCAGTGTTTTGGCAACAGCGAGCGAGTGTGTGTTCTACATATGTGCGACTGTTTATACATAATTTCCCCTGGAAAGTGTCACGCTCGCAGGGCGGGCGGGGTTTGGTTCTGGGTGGGTTGCGGTTAACCCCTCGGGGTCTCCTGGGTGACTCTGCCTCTGCTCATTGTCAGACTCTCTGGCTTTGGCCTGTCTTTGGCGCTGTGCGATGGTCTGACTGGCTGTTAGCCACCACACACTCTCCTCTCTGTCTCTGACAACACCAATACCTCATTAGCTCACTGTCACAGCCGTACCCAGGGTTTTGAGAAATGCCGAGGTCCAAAGTTCGAGCCTGCCTGGGGGAAATTCTTCTGGAGAGCAAAAGTTGGATAACACGTTTGCATCATTTGGGATTTTAATTGTAGAAATGTGTCTCAGACAGTGCATAAACGTAAGAAAAATGTGTTATACAGTAATATATTTATATTATGTTCATAATATTTATACAATAATACCATATTATTACTTTACAATTATGCTATAGGTGTTTGAGTTATTGCCAAAGAACATATATATCTCTGGTAAATACATTGTCTGAATTGGATCAGGTCAGTTCTTGTTTGTAATTAACTGCACAGGGTCATAATGCTAATCTTATCCTACTCTTGTCAACACCACCTTCTCCCTTTTCATTGTCTCCGCCAGGCCGAAGGCGTGGCAGAGCCTATGTTTTGCACCCTGTCTGTCCGTCCGTGTGTCGTGTGTGTGTCCGCCTGTCTGTGAACAGCTAATCTCCAGCACCGTTCACGATTGCAGCGAAACTGTGCACGTACACTCCCTCGGCGCCAGAGCAGAACCTCTGTCCGGAATATTTCAGATTGGCCTGATATAGCGCCACCAGGAGGCCGATTTTTGCAAAACACATTTTTGGGGCGGTGTAACCGCCCCCTATAAGTGAGTTTTGAACACTGACCAATCCTGCACCGTGATTGGCCAATAGTCTACAACGCAGTCTACAACCCTAACCCTTCCACAGTCAATGCAAATCTATACTTTTGCAAAGTCAGCCAATCACATTACAGCTAGTGTCATCACCTCTAGCTGTAATGTGATTGGCTGACTTTGCAAATTCAGGACTGTGATTGGCTAGCGAAACACATGACACATGTGCAGCCCTATGAATAGCAGTATGGACTTAAAAAAAAGTCAATTGTCCTTTTATTTAAGTGAGTCATGTTGTGATGACCACACACCGCCCACTTCACACTGGGTGTGATTTTTTATTTTAAATATATTTCTCTTACAGATTGTGTCCTAACATCACGCAAATCGGTACACAGTATCTCTAGCAGTAACGGTTTTGGATTTGGCTTCCACACGACAGCGCTACACGTGAAGCAACCAGGGCACCTGGAGGTTGCTGAGTCAAGTTGTTCACATAAACAAAGCACCACTGTGCAAGTAAAGAATCTGTAGCAGCCACAAAATCATCCACTTCACCACCTTGAAAAAAATACAGAGGTCTGACCTCAGTGGTGGGTAGAGCCATGCTCAGCGTCCTCCAATACAACACCCAGTCCCAGA
>NC_139941.1:24012573-24062573 GCF_963454915.1 Gymnoscopelus microlampas
ATATTTGATCCAAACTATACTTTAATGTGTTAGAACCCATTCTTTGTTCTCTGTCAGTAATAGAGAATGTGACAAAGGTTCCATAATGCACTATGTTTTAACAGAAGCATTTTGATTATGGCATATATCTACAGTACATGTAAAAAAAGAAAAGAAGAAAAAAAGAAGATTGGTAGAAACAAACCAAATGTGGATGGTTTCACGTTGATGTCCTCTGATATCTGATATATTTCTTTTTGTCAAAGATGATGTTGTTTACTATTTAGAGCAGCAGTGTAATCAATGGTTTGGATTGTGCATTGGTCGTGAGACGAGTTTGACTTTCAGTTGGATTTCACAACACATGAATACTGTAGGGGATTATGTTAGCCAGATATTGTTTTTTGAGAATATACTTGCAACATTAGCTATGTAGCGACCCATCGAGGGTTGTCATTATTAGTTAAATAGGATGTACAAAAAAAAAAGAAAAGACAATGAACATCTGGCCCCAGAGTATAACCACGGCCAGTAGAACATAGTAGGACTGCTGTTCCATAGGGACTAGTAGTGTACATTATGCAAATATCTAGGGTATTTTTCTATGGTGTGAACCAACTCTGGGCTCAGCCTTCATGCAAACTTATCACTCAGATGCAAACTGTAGTTTACTGAGCTCAGAGTTGGTGTAGGACTGTAATCTTTTACAGTACGTAGAGATTTCAGGCAATTAAAAACACATTCATTTCACCCTCGTCAGGACTTGTAGTCTTTACCCTTTGAGAGACTTTCTCTCTCATCCTCTCACCCCCTTTCTCTCTTACCCTCTCTGTCTCCCCCCCCCTCTCTCTCTCTCTCTCTCTCTCTCTCTCTCTCTCTCTCTCTCTCCTCTTTTTCTGTTCTTTTGTAATCCCCACATGCACTTTCTTCTCTGCTTGATGTTGACACACTTGATCCCTGATTTGTTAAGGCAACCGTAAATGACTGGATTTACATAAAGATGAATAAAACACTACTACTTAAAGCTTGTTCTCTGTGTGTGTGTGTGTGTGTGTGTGTGTGTGTGTGTGTGTGTGTGTGTGTGTGTGTGTGTGTGTGTGTGTGTGTGTGTGTGTGTGTGTGTGTGTGTCTGTGTCTGTGTGTGTGTGTGTGTGTGCACGAGAGTGTGTGTGTGCTTGTGTCCATTTGTGAGTGTTTGAGGCAAGGCAGTAATATTCTGAATGACAATTAAATATTATCTTACATCAAAGCAGTGTTGCCCTCTATATCTAACTCTTTTATTGTTTTTTTATCCCCGATACCAATTTCAACCAGGCCATACAAAATGTTATAATCACACACATTCTAAATACATGGCATAGTAATAGTGCCAGGTGCCAAATGATTCAAGGTAGGTGATACCAGGGTGTGTTCTCTTTTCTCTAGTGTTAGAAAGGCATCTGAATAAGAGGGTCAAAGGCCCTGAAGCTTCCACGCTATGAGTAATAAAGACGTTCTCCGCGGGGACTGACACCTAGCTACTCTCTAGTCCCCCGAGCTCCCTGACACAAGAATCAACCGGCATCTCCTTTCAGGTAAACTTGTGATTTCAAGGTCAGCATTTTGTCACGATCACAGGAGCTGCACATCTGAGACAAAGCGAGGAGGCATCAGCTTGCTGCGCAGCGTGACGGCGTGGGGCTCAAAGAGCAAAACAACTGTCAGTCAATATGTCCCCTGTCTTTGACGATATTGTCCCTTTCAAGTGCTTATTTGTCTGTGCAAGGTGTTTGTTTTGTTTCATGTGTGGGCATCAAACACAGACGCTTGCATCAAACGGGATCAGAAGGTTGACTCTGCCCAAATAGCTTCTTGGCGTCTCTGTCCAAACTCACAAGTGTTTTGAGTCAGCACCAGATATACAATTCACTCTTTTCTTTCCCCAAATTTTATTGTCTCCGCCAGTATGGTGGAGAGTATGTTTTCGTCTCCGTCCGTCCGTGTGTGAATCCGTCTCAGCCAAGCTGTCATTGGTCAAGCTTCACGTGACACGTGACAATATGTTGTCACCAATGCTTTGATTGGCTAGCGTGACGCATGATGAAATAAAAACCTACAGTATAAATATCACCACGCACTTCAAAAAATCATTTATATTTTTAGCGGCGCGGATATTAGCCCTCTATACCTGGCTTTTGCGTCAACGTTCTGATTGGTCAGGCTCGCCAAGGTTCTGATTGGTCAGGTCCGTCAACGTTCTGATTGGTCAGGCCCGCCAAGGTTCTGATTGGTCAGGTCCGTCAACGTTCTGATTGGTCAGGCCCGTCGAGGTTCTGATTGGTCAGGTCCGTCAACGGTCTGATTGGTCAGGCCCGTCGAGGTTCTGATTGGTCAGGTCCGTCAACGTTCTGATTGGTCAGGCAAGGGAACTATTCATGAC
Source organism: Gymnoscopelus microlampas (assembly GCF_963454915.1). Taxonomy (NCBI): domain Eukaryota; kingdom Metazoa; phylum Chordata; class Actinopteri; order Myctophiformes; family Myctophidae; genus Gymnoscopelus; species Gymnoscopelus microlampas. Next base: position 24,014,972 of record NC_139941.1, read on the forward strand.
ATCAATATTATATCATGAATACAAAATTAGATGGTTTATATAAACTGTAAAAGTCCGGAACATAAACACTCTGGGTACGGTTCAGTTTTTTGCCACTTACCTTGGAATGCATTTGGTGATTCGCTTCCAATGGCACTATTTAGTGCCACTGGAAGCCTTGAAATAAATTTACAGAGATTTAATATTGTTTCTCTAGTAGAAACATATATCTATGACAAAATATATCAAAGGCGCCGCTACCTTCACACAGGTGTGATTTTTTGAAGTGAGCTTCACTGTGATGACCACTGTTGTTTCTAAATATGAATGGGGTGTGATTTTTTGTCTGCGCCAGGAGAGTTTTACCCTCTGTGTGTGTGTCCGTCTCAACCAAGCTAACATTGGTCAAGTGACACGTGACAATATGTAATATAAATAGGTAAGACAGGATTAATCAGGAACAGTACTGGCGGAGGGAGACCTGTGCTCCGAGGAGCACATTTTCTAGTTTTTTCATCTTATCGTCATGGAGCTTTCGCAACCTTATCAACTAGCCGTTGACTGTTTTGCAGTAAGGGGCTGTAGCCACCAAGGTTTTTTTTCTTCCTGAGCGTAGCATATTATGTTTTGAATAGTTTTCAGTCAGAGGGCCTATACTTTGCTAGAAACGGCAGCAGCGTGACAAGGTTCACATCTGGCGCAGAGAGCTGAAATATTTTCAACTCTGGACATTTGGATGAGCGTTTTAGGGGAGCACCATGCGTTCTCAGCTGGGGGTAAAAAAACGCTTTGGGGCCTAACTTTTGCATTCTTACCATGAAAGATTGTGCACTGGTGTTGCTTTGTTTTCACATTTGTCTAATAATAAACACATTATAATTATTCTTTAGAACCTGCCAGTGTCCATACACAATCCATACACAATTCTGGTAATAAGTATTGTATCGCGAACACATGAGATGTATGCTTTAAAAGTATGGCCTAATTTGGGACGTAGAAAAGTTAATGAGGAAACATGGGGCCAAATTTGGAAGGGAAAATAATTCATATTGGTGCTGAGGGACGATAGGGCAGACCCTATCTTAATCAAAGCTATAGGGTTAAACTTAACTATAGAATCAGTGCCTAATACTAACTATAATTAATGAATTGAACTACAAATTAATGCCTAAATTCAAACCATAACTGGCTGTTTATGCAATACCTCATGCCATGGGTATTGTCCTGCAAACGGATCTGTTCTATGTGCATTTCATAAGAAACATATCTTTTCAGCCAACATATCGGCTGCCCTCCCGTTCTCCCTCCTTCTCTTCCTTCGCTCACTTCCACCCTGCTACCTTATCAGAGTAATTAGTTTGTTGTTTCCCACAGGTGCTGAAGCCTTGCCCTCGCTGCCTCCTTTCGACTAGCCGTTATAAAAAGACATGAGCAATAATCTCTCTGCTGTATGAGTTCTCTGCTGCTTTTAATTGTATTTGCATGCAGGCCTACAGGATGTCACTTGTGGAGGTGTTGTGTCTGGGAGTTCATGGATGATGTTCATATCATGGCCTATAGCCTCTTTCTGGTGCAAGGGCACAAAATATCAAACTAAATATGCATTATCTTCTCCCCACGTGCATTGCACTGGCCTTGACCAGGCCAATGCATTGGCTTGGTTTTCACTATAGTCATTGACAGCATGCTGATTCTGGAATGACTTGGTTTTTTATTTATGTCTCTGCTCTGCTTCATGTACAAATGAGCTATTCTGTCTCTGTCTCGCCTTTCCATTTCTCTGTTGGGCAAATTATGTGGTGTGCTGGCCTTTTATGGCGGCCAATTAATGCCTTTGCGAATGTGAGTGTATGCCATCGATTCTCCTGCTGATTGAGGTGGATTCCATAGACGCACCCACGTACCTCGGACCACTGCAATATTCATCAAGGTGGAACAAGGTGTTCTTCGGCGGGATGCAAGAGTGCCCTTCAGAAGAGTGGGAGAAAAAGAGTGTTGGACCAAGCGGAATAGCAATAGAGAGCAGTAATTAAACCTGGTAAATATTCATGTGGTCATTACATTTTTAATGAGGCGCTCTGATAAGAATCGACACTGACCATACAGGACATTTGTCATGTCGGGTTTGCAAGGACGTTGGTCCGCAATCCCGAGAAATTAGTATTTTTTGAGACCTAATCATAGCTGACATTGAAGAATGTCCTCCACTAGAAAAAGGCACAGGGTTTTCTTTTGAAATCCCCCAACAAGAATTCATATGAGCCCATCATAAGCACCTGTCAGCAGCTTCAGAGACCAGAGCAGAGATGAAACCACAGCTATGCATCTGATCATGCCGTAGCATCACAGGTTGAATACATAAAGGGTGCATCTTATCACACACTATGAAGGTGCTTGGCAGAAAATTCAGTAAAGTATTGGATTACTACACAGTGCAGATCTAAGATGCACCAGCAAGGCCTCAGGATTGAAACACATTCAGGTTGCCAGTTGAATTGTTCATGAAATAACTTGTTGAGCCACCTGGTCAGCATTAGTATTTGATCTGAGCTAAATGGCCCTTGTGGTATGTGTGGACAATAGTTGACAGAAGACAAACAACTAAGGGGTGCTCCACAGAGCGCAGAGCTATGCCACGCTAGTTGTCCTTCACTGCCTAGTGTCTATAGTATTGGCTCTACCCTTCTTTACTTGTCCATTAGGCCAAAGCGGTGTAAGGTAACTAAGTACATGTACTCAAGTCCAATTTTGAGGTATCTTTACTTGAGTATTTACATTTTTCGGTACTTTTACTTCTACTCCACTACATCTCAGAGGCAAATATTGTACTTTTACTCCACTACAATTATTTGAAAACTTTTGTTACTTTGTAGATTTTGATTATTATAACGAAACATACAGTAACCACTTCAGCCCTATATACATTTCAGCCATTTGAAAATAGCCGATCTGCAAGCTCACAATGCGTCGCAACGCATTGTGAGCTTGTAGATCTGCTATTTTCAAATATTTTTTTTATACATTTTAGCCTTTTGAAAACGTGTGAAACGGGACATTCTGCATAATGAGTACTTTCTACTTTTGGTACTTTAAGTATATTTTGATGCCAATAATTTTGTACTTTTACTGAAGTACATTTTTAATTCCAGACTATTACTCTACCCTCCTCCTTTACTTGTGCATTAGGCCAAAGTACCTGGCAACCACAAAGCTCAGTGGCCTTGTGGTTAGAGCGTCCGGGAGGTCAGAGTTCAATCCCTGGCCGAGTCGTACCAAAGACTTGGAAAGTGGTACCCAATGCCTCCCTGCTTGGCTCTCAGCATCAAGGATTGTATTGGGGGTAAACGTAAGTCCCTGTGACATACAAGCATCACGTCCAAAGGTTGTACTTGAGGCTTCTGACCTATATGAGCTACATGGGGTTCCCAAGCCTACTTACTTTACCTGGTAGGAGGTAGAATGTAACACTGGCATGGATGCAGTGTGGTATTGCTGCAATGCAAACAAATATGATGTTGTTGGATGCATACTCTTACATAATGGTAACATAATGGTAATCATTGTGTGGGTGAAATGACTGTCATGGCAAGATTTTGTTGATTAAAATCTGCACTAAGCGCAGGCGTATATGAGTAGATAATGTGTAGTGAGATGAGCTGTTGTACTGGAGTGTAAAGCTGCTGGCCTATGATCAGGGCCAGATTAACACAGTGGTGGTGCACTAGGATGACCACACTACAACTGTCCCCCTCCTCCAATTGTACATGTAAAAAAGTGACATTTACTATGGCTATACAGACCCTATACATTTACATGAACTTATTATTATTATTATTATTTACATAGCTAAAGGACAGGCTCACCACACATGACATCATACAGTAGGTAGACATGGGCCTGTAAATGCCATACTGGCTGCCCCTTACACTGATGCTCAAATGTGAATGCAGCTCACATCCCCATGCAGCACGTTGAGCACAGCACATTGATATGATTTATTGCACTGTGTAGCCTATTACAAATTCTACATCCAGAAACAGTATAATTAAAGGTCTAGAAACAGAATAGTGATGTATTCGTCATTTCCGTATCCACAATATGGAAACGTGCAATAAGGCACATGGTTTCCTGGTTACAAACGACAGATAACATTTTTATAAAGGACCAGATTTTCCCTTTTACCCTTGTAAAACAAAATAATTAACTCATGTATAAACCATAGCATAGGAATATGAGGATAAAGCTTCCACACAGCACAGGAGGGGGGATTAGTAAAACTATGATTTTCTTGCGCAAATGAGGCACCCCCAGGTGCCACGCCCACATGCTGGCGGGCCACATGGGGGCCCCTGGTGTGGCTATTCTGATGACAGACCCCTGAACAGTGTTTGTGGCAAGTTTGGTGCGGATTTGAATATGGGTATTTAAACATTTAAGCAATACAGTGTACTACTAATCCAGAAACAAGCCTCTCCCTTTTTAACTCTCTCTCCCCTTTTCTCTTGTCTGCCCCCCTCCTCTCTCTCTATCTGACCCCCCCCCCCCCCCCCACCAATCCATGCCACTCTCCACATGCCAGTACTGTGTACTACTACGGCATTGCAAAACATACACAGACTTTACAAGCATCACTATGAGCAAGCAGTTAAAAGAGAGAACCGCAAATATCAAATCGACCATAGCATCACACATTTGGCCAGAAATTCTTTCCTGACTTTGTGCATGCCGAGTCGTTAATTACATCCGCAAAGTCCATTCCCTTGACTAGTTCTGATCATAGCCTGGACGCCAATGCACGGTGCAGCGCCTTGTCACGCTGCTAGCATTTGTAGTTAATACATGGTATTTCCATTTAAAACAATTCGGCCCACAAGTGGGAGACTAGAGAGACCAAAGTTGCTAAAAATATCTGAGTGTAGTAGGCAGAACTCTCACAAAGCACGCTACAGTCCCTGATATAATGACTGGGGACAGTCACTCCGTTATGTTCAAGCCATAGCATATGCTGTACACCAAGTTTCATATTCAGTGCTAGCTACAAATTGATGTATTCAGTTTAATTATTTTGGGTAACCTCTCCTAGAGAGCTTTTCTTTGGCTACTAAGCAACGTTTTCTCTTCTTCCCAGTGGTTAAAATTGGCTGTAGCTTAAGAGGGGACTGTCTCTTTCTAAACCCCCACCCCCCCCTGTCCATCGTTCTCTTTCAGACTGTGGAGGGTCTATTCAGAGCTAAAAGCTCCCATCATACTACACTGAATCAACTTTACTCTGGCACCTCCCCACATTCCCTCTGCCTCACCCCTGGCCTCTGCAAAACCAGACTCTTCCTTCCTCCTGGAAATTGTGTCAGTCATTTGTCTATGTCTGGACTGAGTGCTCCATGAACTCCAATATTTATCAGCCTTAAAAAAAAAAATAGCCCATCTCTTGTCCATCATCATATGCTGTTCTCGCCCCACTCTCCCAGGAGAGCGGGGAGGTATTTTGTTTGCCTTGCTACCTGCGGTATTGTGTTTGCCCACTGACTTGTGTTGATTCTGCAATTGGGCAAGAGAGCGGCTTTGAATAGCGAAGCTGTTAATGGGTTGACTTTGTAATTGACACTGACTTTGAGCTGCAGGATATTGTGCTCCGTGTTGATATTAATGAATCCAGAAGACTCATGAGCAGGCCAGGACCCATGGAGACCCATTCTAGAACACCAGGGAAGACTGTTAGAATTACTCGAGCTCATTTACTTCTTTTGGTCACCTGCGGTCAGCAGAAAAAGTTCTCCCCTGTGCATCCGAAAAATCCAAAGCTTCAACATGATAGGCAGTGGTAGCCCTTAGTTTGATCTCTCAAGGTCTATGAATATGAATTATACTACTGTAAAGGTTTGCCCCCTCATCCGGAGGGAGCACCACCAAACTGCTCTCTCCTGTCCAACTTCATGAATGTAAAAGAAATTTGACTTCTTAATCCGCAGAATTCTACGTGCTCGCGTCCTCACCCACATTTCTGTCAGCGAGTGAGAATATCAACCAATCATGGCGATGCGAGTACAGTACAGTATGTGTAGGCTACAGTATGTGTGCACAGATCGTAATGAAGTCACGGTGGCGTCCTCGCTGCGTGGCTCCATGTAAATGTTGTCGTGCTGGAGTTAATTGCAGTGTTTAGGCAGAGCTCACTCTAGCTTCCAAGTGACAAAGGTTAATGAGCAACAGAAGGATCTCCATACAAGATATGTTGACATTTAACTCCGCTAAAAACCAGAGAAAGAACCCCCGTTCAGTGGCACTGGGAGGGGATTGAATTTAGGGGCTGAGAGGTGTTGGGGGAAACGATACTTCAACAAACACCCTAATTTTTATGCAAGATTTGGCGTTCATATGCAGATTTGGTGAGTGCATGACATTTAAAAGTAGTTAATTGTGCAAATCTTTGTTTTTAGGCGGGAAAGGTCATGGTTAGTCAGTCTTTCATCATGGAGCCGCACCTCCAGCCCAGCTGCATGGGGTTGTGTCATTCTCTGTTGACCGCTCTCCAGTGTCTCCCATCCCCTTTTCAAGGTGGCTCATGAATATTTATGTACACAAACTGTTTGGAAAATGAAAATGAATCTGCTGCCCGGTGGGAGATGACTAAGGCTATCTGTTTTCACCAAAGAATGCAATTTTCATTACCAGAATGAGAATGTTCCTTTGTTCTCTTTCTCATACTGTATGCTGAACAGTCTGAACATCAAATTAAACATGTTGCTTCCACTATGCCATCTTGATGAGGGCTAATTTTTTGTTTTATTACAATGCGTAGTTCCTCTTACCACGCTGCGGCTCAGCGTTTTTTTTTTACTGATGTTCCTCCCATAAGATTTTGTTGTTTGGCTATTAGCTCTTCGGCACCACATTTGTTTCATGAAACTTGGAGAGCAAAGCACTGTGTGTCTCCAGAAGGGATACAGTGAAGTTAAATGGATTTATTGCCTGTAATATTGTGTCCATATTTAGGGTATTACCATCCTAACAGGCAACACTGGTGAGAAAACAGAATGAATTGGAGCTACAGCAGGTGCACAGATTGGAAATTTTACACCTGGTTTCACCTGAATGGCACAAATGAATACATAATTGCTCCATTTCATCACTTCCCTTCACTGGGTGACATTAAAGCGGCACTTCGAGAGAAAGGAATAAGAATGAATACATCTAACCGGGGGTTTTAGGTAATGCTCAAATTTGATCATGCATATTTCAATTTGCATGATGATTTTCAGCTTTGAAAAAGAAAAAAAAAATCATCTGCAAACTTTGATTTAGCTGTAGCATTAAGGTTCCGCCAATATCACACTGGTATTATTTTCATGCAGAAATATAACTCGTTCATTTAATCAACATGTGATTCATCGGGCGCTCTGTTTTTCCGAGCGCAATACACCCGCCCCATCCCCCCTCACCCTCCCCCCGGTCCATCCCCGTTTTGAAGCCACAGATGGCCAGCGTCAGGACCGGCCCAGATTTCGGGGTCTCCCAGCCAACTGCTTTGACGTGTCAGACATGCTGGTATGCCTTGTCACTCCCCACTCCTCCACCGTAACAAAAGGCCAGAGGGCCGACTCCCCTCTGGAGCGCCGGGGCCCCGAGTGGCTCGCCGGGGCCCTGAGGCGTGACGGAGCCCCAGTCTCAAGGCCAAGAGTGCACCCCCAGACCTCCTTTGAAGCCTGGTCCCCCTCTGTCTTTCTTCCCCTGCTCCCCTTCCTATTCCTCCTCCTGGAACCAAGTGTCCATTTAATCCTTCTCCAATAACTGCTGTCTCCAATCCGCTTGACACACAAGCGCACACACACACACACACACACACACACACACACACACACACACACACACACACACACACACACACACACACACACACACACACGCCCCTCTGAGTTTCCATCTCTCACCACCCAAACCCTCTATACTGAACATAGCTCCCATCCACTCCACCCCCCAACCACCTCCTCAATCCCCTTTGCCTTTTCTCCTCCATACCCCCCCCCACCCCCCCCAAACTTCAGTCGTTCAAACATACCACTTTCCAGATCACTCTCTCCTCCACCTCCCTCTCGCCCTCCTCCACCGCCGCCGCCGCTCCACCCACCTCGGTTTGCCTTCCATGGGTGTGTATTTCACGCCCCGGTGGATGGACAGGCTCCGGGTGATTTCCCAAGATGGAGGCTGAAGGTTGGGCAGGGACCAGTGGTGTGGAGTGATGTCAGAGCAGAGACTAGGGTGTGTGTGTGTGTGTGTGTGTGTGTGTGTGTGTGTGTGTGTGTGTGTGTGTGTGTGTGTGTGTGTGTGTGTGTGTGTGTGTGTGTGTGTGTGTGTGTGTGTGTGTGTGTGTGTGTGTGTGTGTGTGTGTGTGTGTGTGTGTGTGTGTGTGTGTGTGTTCTTGTATCACTATACTTGTGAGGCTCAAATGTCCCCACAAGAATAGTAGAATTTGAGAAATTGACATTTGTGAGGCCATGTACGTGTGTGCTTGCGTGGTGCCACTCCGTGTCTGTCTGACTGCATGTGTAGGAGTATGTTTTGAACTCTTTTCAGGAGGCCAGCTGTACAAATGCTGTTCAGAATAAGAGAGGTGTTGAATTAACAGGCCATAGAGACCCCCCCTACCCCACACCCCCCCCTCCATGTTGCTCTACACACTGACCTGAGAATAATGAGGCAGAGATATATTACAATGGCCCTTTATAGGCTGCGCACTAGAACATTACTGGGCCGGAGGGGGCTAACGTGCAGGTCCGCAGAAAACCAGATGAAATGACAGTGCGCCGAGCCAACGGAGCGTAATGAGAGTCTTGTGTTTTGAATAAGAGTGAAATTGGGTGAATTCGCACAGGATGTGGGCCAGTGCAGCCTCCGCGCTGAACCCTGCGGAGAGTCTTCTGGGATCTGTTTCAAACCAGGATGACCGTGTGGCTCAGTCGGTGCGGAGCAGAGCGGCTGTGACTCTGTCAAAGGAATAACAAAAGCAAAACAAAAACATGAAGACAGGGTATTTTTCTTTATTTACAGTACTTGCCGTCATCGGTTTCACCCGGGCTGCGAGTGCACTTTTTTTTCCTCTCAGAACAATACCTGTTTCACGCTCATTCAAGTTTCACCTTTTCACACCGTGGGGAGTTACAGTGATCTACAGCGTTTGCCGCGGAGCGGGTCATGCATTTGGAGCGTTCAGGTGTTAATTGGCTCGCACGGGGCCGTCCCCGCAGAGGGTTTTGAGGGATGAGAGAGCGTTATTTGTAGCTGCTTTCCCCGTCACTATTTTACCCTCCCTCTCCAGGGATTTGCAGTAGTGTCCTATACCGGTCACTAGACAATTTGTCTGAGACTGCTTCCAACTTGGGCAGAATATGAATAGAGCTGTATAGAGAAATAGAAACATGTACTGTAAACCACTGGTTTACAACCTGTGGACCTGCAGGGGTCCGTGAGGGGGTTCCAATGGGTCCCCCTCCCCAGCAAAATGAGGAATGGTTTAACCTCTTAAGCCCTATTATATTTGTTTCTACAAGGTCACATCATGTCGCATCATAACACTTAAATTTGTAGATCCGCTATTTTCGGAAAACAATTTGACAAATCTTGAAAAATGTGGGTCTATGGCCAAATGCATATAAATCTGGGCATTGTTGACATGAAAATGTTTGAGAACCCAGGCTGTAAACTAAATGGCCTGGCCTAAATGGTTTTCATCTGGTAAATAGTCACCATGCCAAACACAGTGTCACAACAATATTTATGGTAGACGTGGTTACATTTTATGTCTGCATTTGGGCTACATTTGACTCTTGCTATGCAACTATCCTTAGGGACAGGTAAAGAGCTCTACATGTGTCAGCTGTTCTGAAATGCAGTGCTCTCAGCTACGTGACAGTTGAGCACGTTTCTCCATTTGGTTTTCGTTGCGCTCACGTATTGTTTTCATTCATAGCTAAAGTGATTCCATTGAAATAAACCAGGATCTGTATCTCCAAACTAAACATCTTGAACAATGATGCAGGCACCAGCTTTAGTGCCTGAGCGTAAGAAAGTCTATGTGCGTGTGCGTGTGTGCGTGTGTGTGTGTCTATAGGCGTACGTGACCAGCCTCCAACAGTCCAGGCCTGTCTCTTTCTCCTCCTCCCACCATTGTAATAACATGAGCAACACGTAAAAGCCAGTGCTCAGGAAATTAATTTCTGTGGTAGTTACTGACAAGCTATGTCCTCACCGCTATTCTTCCCTGAGACTTAAAAGAACTGCCTGTTTGTACTGAAAGGAGCGTTGAAAGGAAATAAAGCATTGAATTGTTTTCCTTATTCCACAGAGCGTTTTTAGACAGGCCTTTGTTTGGTACCGTTCTTGTGTCTCCAATCTTCTACTGTTGATGGGAGCTCGATTTAAAAATAACTTTTTCCTCGTGTAGCATCGTTTTACAGCACATGTCAAGTTACTGCTATTTGATCTATAATTTGCTAACCATTTTAACCCTGGCATCAAAGTCTCAGGGGGGGGAAATAATTATTTATATTATTATTATTAAAAATAAAAATAGCAGATCTACAAGCCCACAACTTTTGAAAAAAATGTCAATGCTCATGGCTTTAAAAACCCTATATTTGATAATAATGTTTTGCGGTCAAGTGTTTATTTTCAAGTTATTCCTGTCTTATTGGACAGCACAAAGATATGGACAATGCAGGTCATGAACCAGTTTTGAACTCTGGACGTTGTGATTATGTGGTCAGTGCATCCCACTGGTTGAGCCACCGTGACCCATGAGCCGTTTGAACTTTAAAGCAACAATCTACCCGAAAGCAACAAGTTTTAAGGAAAACAAGTTTCCCAACTCTCTCAATACTCACTCACAGCTTTAATGGCGTCTAAATAAACCTTATTTTCTTTCTTATGTTACTCTTATCTCATGGTGTAAATAGATTTTCTTCTGACATTGGTTACTAACACAATATCAAAAGACGGCTCCAAGCAAATGTGTTACAATATACAGAATTTCTAAAAGGCACAGTGGGTCAGGGTAAGGTTAAGGATTGACTCATGTGAGGATAGTCAATAGAACATCAGCAGTAAATGATTCGCCTGAACACTTTGTTTCAAAGCCAAGCTTATGCGTCTGTGGAATGTTTGTTTTATGCTTTCTTGACGGAAGATAACAGATCATCTTCATAAAAGAGAATTAGCTCAACTGCTCCAACTGTTGTGCCATAGGGTTGTTGTTTTTCTTCCACTTTCACTCTCCTTGATCTCCCCGCCTTGTCCTCCTGAATCTTTCTTTTCCTGAATGTGTGTTTGGATTTCATCTTCTCCCATGCTCTATATCAAAGGTGAGGCAGGTTTGAGCTGTTGATTCTGCGTCATACAGAGGGGTTAGATTTGCATCTTGGAGCAGGGAGGAACCAGGTCAGTGCTGGTCAATATGACGGCTTGTCTGAATAAGAAGTGATTTGCAGTCCACCAGAGGAACTCTGCTGACTGCGTTGAGCCTCTCCCTCTCATGCTGAGGTAAAGGAATGTAGAGATTAATATGAATAATCCTCCTGACCTTATCATTGAGTTGGTTAAACTACCCCCTCAGGACCCCTATGCGATGCTGTAAATATTAGATATTTAATAATGAATGCAGCCAATTTGAATGCATGTGACACGTGTGTGTGTGTGTGTGTGTGTGTGTGTGTGTGTGTGTGTGTGTGTGTGTGTGTGTGTGTGTGTGTGTGTGTGTGTGTGTGTGTGTGTGTGTGTGTGTGTGTGTGTGTGTGTGTGTGTGTGTGTGTGTGTGTGTGTGTGTGTGTGTGTGTGGAGTGGACGCACTCACACTCCCACACGCCTGTGCGTAAAGGCAGAAGATGTGCAAATCAGGATGTGTCTGCTTGTGTTCTCATGCACAGTAGAAGTGTATCTTTTTACTTCCAAACCTGAGGAAAAGCACAACGCATCAATGAAAAAAATAACTAGGGACAGTGCTCCTCAGAGCAAAGGTCTCCACCAGGTCAGGTAATTTCGAACATTGCTGGTAGCCAGCAATGTTCGAAATTTGCCAATCTGGATGGAATAAGAAAAATCGGAAAGATCCGTCGTGATCACATGACTATAGAGATAATGTGTACCGATTTGCGTGATGTTACTGGAGAATGTGTAGGAGTAATATTGAAAAATGTGTTCGGCCTCCTGGTGGCGCTATAACAGGACAATGTGAAAAGGCTGGCATGTGTTCCTCAGCCTAGTGGGAATGTGCTTGCAAAGTTTCACGGCAATTGGACGCTGCGTTTATGATTTGAGGTATTTTGTTCAAAAGCCGCTATACTGCAAACTTTAGATGCCTCCTGGTGGCGCTATAAAAGGCCAATCTGAAAGATTCAGGGCAGAGGTTCTGCTCTGGCATCCAGGGAGTGTGTGTGCACAGTGTCGCTGCGATCGGGCCAACGGGGCCGGAGATTAGCTGTACACAGACGGACACACATACGGATGGACCGACGGACCGACAGGGTGCAAAACGTAGTCTCCGCAATACAAAAAGAAATAACATTACAAAAAAAATGCAATTGGCATACCATGAAATCACATGATTAATGTGTTTAATGGGCTTATCTCTGATCACTCCTTTTGTGAATGTAAGACATCTCCCATGCACCGTGCCACGCCCAGACAGGTGGAGCTGCAACCTTTGGCCTCAGAGGAACAGACCATGTCTCATATCATTGTATGTTGTCCTCCCCATAGTGACTTATTATCAGATCTGTGTATGTTGGATATGATTTTGGAGCATTGGACATGAATCTGTGAACTGTCAAATGTCTCCACAGCTGTGAATTTGACCAAACCATCCATACTAGATGGAACCTGGACTCGTCACTGAACATGACATTCCTCCATGTGTTCACAGTTCAGCTTAAGGTCGTTAGCTATGGGGCGGCTATAGCTAAATCGCTAGGGAGGACACCCTCGGCCCGGCGAGTCCAAGTTTCCCTTAGCAAGACACTCAACCCTAAGAGCTCCCCACCGAGTGCTCATCAGGGAGCAAGCCATCTGCTTGTTGAATGCAGAAAAGTAATTTCACCATTAGTATTTTGAAACCAATACTTTTATACTTTTATTCAAGTAAATTCTGAATTCCGAACTTTTACTTGTAACGGAGTAGGCTACTTCTACATAGCAGTATTGATACTTTTACTTAAGTACAACATTTGAGTACTTTTCCCACCACTGACAACCATGGCGTCACAACCAACGCCACATAGCTGCTGCATGCAGCGGCCAACTGACACGCCATGCGGCCGGACTCCATTCATCAGCCCCGTCAGCTCAATAACATCGATGGCTCCGTGGCCAGTGGTTAATCTAGCTACTTAGAGGTCCAGAGAGCCCGGCTCTCCTCTGATCACAGCAGATGAGTCCAATTCTCGGCCAACCTTGTGTGTGTACTCACTTGATTTTTAATCACGGTCTGTCTGGTCTCAAGAATCTTCACTCAGATCCTTTGAAACAAGTCTGATTGCAGCCGTACGTGCGTCTGTCTGGAAAAGGCCAGCCTGGAGACTCCTACAGAAGTCGACAGTGTTTGCAGCGTTGGACAAGTGTTTTCTCACAGCCTCGGCCATCTTAACACATTAAGGCTTGAGGTTCCGATTCTACAAAATGTCTTCTAAATCCCAATAGTTTTCCAAAAAAAAAACGTATGTTGCTATATCAGTGGTTCTCAAACTTTTTCATAAACGTCAAGGACCCCCAAAATTATATGTATTTTGCCGCGGACCCCCCATCTCAAAATATTTTGTTCCAGGGACTCCCAGAAGCAAAGATTGGAGTTGTAAATGTTCGCTTTAAAGGAATACATATATTGAAAGATTTTCACAATTACTCAAAAATAGCAGATCTACAAGCTCGTAGCGCGGCACTCGGTGCCACGCTACGAGCTTGTATATCTGCTATTTTTGAATAGCCAAAGTGTAAAATAATGCTTTTTAGCTCAAATAAAAACAATGACACAGAGGCGTTCGTTCCCGGTCTTAATGGGTTAAAAGAGATGTGTAAGACTAGCGTATGAGAGCGATTGTAATGCAAATTTGCCCCTGAAATGCAAAACCGGGCAAAGCATCGGCAGTTCGATTCCCACTACGTTGTCTCTTCTTGCTTCCTCTGTGGAAGGAAGGGCTCTCTCTGTGATCTGAGCTCTTTTTACTTCGGGTGCTGTTTGGTTGGGTTGTCTGTCTTTCTGTACTATACTCCCTGTAGATCTCTCCTCCTCTGATCCTGGATCTGCGAGCTTTATACCAGCTTGGATCCTCCCCAGTGTGATTCTCCCCGTGGGTCCTTGTGTGGAGGAGGATTCTCTTGTCTGAGAAGACTGAGATCTGTGCTTTTAAACGCACCCGTCAATTCAGCTTGCTTTCATTGATTCTACTCAATGTGAAGGGTCATGGTTACTTGTTTGAGGAGTCTCTCTGCGTGTGTGTGTGTGTGTGTGTGTGTGTGTGTGTGTGTGTGTGTGTGTGTGTGTGTGTGTGTGTGTGTGAGCAAGACACGCAAAGGGTATTTGAGGTTTCGCTCGCGTGTCTTTTGTTCTTTTCCGTATAAATCAGCAACATGAAGACGGTGAAAGGCTTGACGCAGGTCAGTACCCTTTAACCAGCCTTTATGCGTCGAACCCTGAACCCATGTTCCTCTTCCCTCTGGCTCTCTAACCTTCAATCCTTCTCGCCTGCGCCCTCATCACCCTCATAGCCTCAGATCCACGGGGTAATAAACACGATGACTGCACTCAAACCTGACCTCTCTAAACATAAAGCTCATCAGAGAAAGCATCGCCCGGTCTTCTAAGGGCAGAAATCTCTTTTTTTTTTCTCTCACTCTTTGCTCCTAAAAGTGAAACGGTGGTGGTGCACAGAAAAGCAGACCGACTTTGAAGGTTTGCTACAGAAATATCACAGGCCATGTGCTCCTCGCTGTCCGCGGCCCCAAAAAACCCGATCAATACTTTTCATATTGCAGAGCAGTGGGGAGTTATCGACCTGAGCCTTCATGCGGCCTCCCGACTTCACAATTGTGTGCAGCGCGCCGTTACAAAATATGTTATTTT
This sequence comes from Gymnoscopelus microlampas, assembly GCF_963454915.1. Lineage (NCBI taxonomy): Eukaryota > Metazoa > Chordata > Actinopteri > Myctophiformes > Myctophidae > Gymnoscopelus > Gymnoscopelus microlampas. The sequence continues at coordinate 24,030,054 of NC_139941.1, forward strand.
AATCAGCGAAAGTCACACTCAGCTTGACAGGTCCACTCTTTCCACAAAATGCATTTTACGTCTCTCCCCCCACGTCCCTCTCCTCCGTTCTCCTCATCTCGCCTTAGCTCTCTCGCCGCGGTGCATGGATTGATGGATCGCAAAAGTGGTTCTGTCCACGGAACAAGTGTCTAAAGTGCCGCTGTCAGATTCAAAGTGACACAGTCAGAAACAGGGGCGTCCGCAAGAAGTGCACGTGTCCTTACCCAGACGGAGTGACACATTAAAGGGTGTTTGACAGTGTAAGGAGCCGAGTTGTGTCTGAAAGTATCTTTCCCGTTAGGCTGGGATGTGTGTGTGTGTGTGTGTGTGTGTGTGTGTGTGTGTGTGTGTGTGTGTGTGTGTGTGTGTGTGTGTGTGTGTGTGTGTGTGGTGGGGGGGATCTAATAGCGGTGCTGTTTTCTACCCACTTCTTTTTCAAGAGGCACATTGAAGGGCTATCCCTTTGTTCAAACTGTGCATAACATATGGAACACACTTTTAGCCACACACACACACACACACACACACACACACACACACACACACACACACACACACACACACACACACACACACACATCCAAATACCCCTCTGGTGAATTGTGCGCCAATTTCGCCATGTGTATCCCTTCAGGATGTAATCCAGAGGCAGTTGGAGGCCTGTGAGTTGATGACAGACTCGAGGCTCAATCATATTCACTCCACGTAATGTGGTTTCACTTGGGCCCTCTGCAGCCATGATAGAACCTCCTGCTGTTAACCTGATGTGGCTGGCTTATCTACCAGCTCTCATCATGTCACCTCCTGCACATGACTCTTCTGTGTCATTGTAACCCAATAGACTGTCATCATCATCATCACCATCATCATCATCATTATCAACCCTGTCACGCTTACCCTCCACCACCACAACCAACATCCTCGACATCGCCATCATCTTCCCAAGATGAGCAGATTGTAGCGCTGTTAGACTGAGAGTGGGAAATCGAGAAGAAGACGCGTCTCTCAGCATGGGTCCCAACCTGCCCGGTGTGACGACCGCCCCCCTACAGAGGCACGGAGATGGTGGTGTGCTCGATTCAGACGGTGACAGATGAATATTGCTGTTGGCACTGCGGCAATGCAGTCATATACAGTGTATTTTCATACTGTTTACTTTGCTGTACATTTTACACCCCGTCAAACCCTTCAATATCAAAAATAGATAGTCAATAGGCTTGTTAAAAATATATATTCATGTAAAAGGGGGCGGTGGAAGAAACCTAGTTGTGTGTGTATGTCTGGGCTAGGTCTCCTACTTTATTTCTCTGTCCTATCTCTGTTCTATATCTATGTCCTATGTTGCTGTCTTATGTCTATCCTACAGTATATGTCTGTCCTGTCTCTGTCCTATATTTCTCTCCTATTTCTCTGTCCTATAAGTTTGTCCTATGTCTGTCTATGTCTCTGTCCTATGTCTCTGTCCTATATGTCTGTCCTATGTCTCTATCCTATGTCTCTGTCCTATAAGTCTGTCCAATATGTCTGTCCTATGTCTCTGTCCTATATGTCTGTCCTATGTCTCTGTCCTATGTCTCTGTCCTATATGTCTGTCCTATGTCTCTGTCCTATATGTCTGTCCTATGTCTCTGTCCCATATGTCTCTGTCCTATTTCTCTGTCCCATATGTCTCTGTCCTATGTCTGTCTATGTCTCTGTCCTATGTATCTGTCCTATGTCTCTATCCTATGTCTCTGTCCTATATGTCTGTCCTATGTCTCTGTCCTATGTCTCTGTCCTATATGTCTGTCCTATGTCTCTATCCTATATGTCTGTCCTATGTCTCTGTCCTATGTCTCTGTCCTATATGTCTCCGTACTGCATGTCCCTGTCTTATGTCTCTGTCCTATGCCTCTGTTACTGTATCGCTTGCCCTAGCCTCTGTTCCTATGTCTCTGTACCTTCTCTATGCTCCAGACCAGACCCAATTCTATTAGTTGAATACAACACACATGATTCAATACTGTCACCTCTCGTACATTACCTCGCACTTCTAACCTCCCATCATCACATATTCTCCACGTTCCACGATGCCCGCCCTCCACGTTTGTGTGCATGTTGTGTCAGAGATAACGGGGGGAGAAACGGTCATGCACACACACCGACTGGAATGCATGCGGGGCACGTACGGTAGACATACACAAGCTCGCATGCAGCCTCCTGCATAGAGAGATCGTAATCAGCAGTTAAAAGGCTGCGAATGAAGATGTGTTGAGTAACACTCACGCACGGTGCTCAAGTGCTCCTTTATGCCAGCGTGAGCAAATCATTTTTTTTGTGTTTTTCATTGTCTCGCATAAAGATGACACATTAATCCATTAAGACCGGGAACGTATCTGTGTCATTTTACGATTTCTTTGGCTATTAGAAAATAGCATATATACAAGCTCGAGTGCCGCGCTATGAGCTTGTAGATCTGCTATTTTTGAAAAATCGTGAAAATGTGTGTAAATCTTTGAATATATATAATATATATATATATATATATATATATATATATATATATATATATATATTTTTTTTTTAAGCAAACATTTGTAAAATATTTTGGTCCAAAGTTTTTAGTTACAAATCTTTGCTTTAAAAATATATATATTCAAAGATTTGCACAATTGTTCACGATTTCTTTTCAAAAATAGCAGATCTCGGGGGCACGGTGGCGCAGTCGGTGGCGCAGTCAGCTAGAAGGTCCTGGGTTCGATTCCCGCCGGGGACACTGTGGGTGCTGGGGGCGTGTCTTCTCCTCCACGTCATCAGCGCCCATACCCTAGGTGGGGTTGGCGAGAGGGCCTACTCTGTGTGGAATTTGCATGTTCTCCCCGTGTCTCCTAGGGTAGTTAATACCCTCACAAAAACATGTAGTAATCCTGGTCACTATACCGCCTCCCCATGACAGCCGGGGCGCCTGATGGAGGGGAAGGGAACTGGTTGGAATAACGTGTTCCTTCCACGCGCTACGTCCAACCAGGGAAACTCCCCCCTGTCAGGTGACAAGAATGACAGTTGGCTCTCATGCATTGAAGGAGGCATGAGCTCGGCCCTGGCTCCCTAGGCTGGTGGGGGGAGTGTAGCGCCCATGATCACTTAGAAAATTGGCACCGGGTGAAAAAAGGGGTTACAAAATCGTGGGATAAAAATAAAATAAATAAAATAGCAGATCTACAAGCTCATAGTGCGGCACAGAGTGCCGCGCTATGAGCTTGTAGATCTGCTATTTTTGAATAGCCAAAGAAATCTAAAAATGACACACAGATGCGTACCCGGTCTTAATGGGTTAATGCTGTAATCTGGTGGGACAATATGATGAGGTAATTAGCCACGCAGGATACAGGCTGTTGTTATTAAAAGTTTGCTTTGCAACAGGAGCCTCCCTGAAGATCTCTATGTAGGCGTTCTGGAGTGTCGCTACCTTGACACAACGCATATTATTATGTGTGCTTTAAGTCTGCCCTGATACTGTATGCCATTCGTCCAGGCAGATGTTCAGGTAGGCGTAGGTAAGAGTACTCTCTTTGAAATGGTTTATTTATTCATTTATTTTATTCAATTTTGTGTATTTGGTTTCTTTTTCATTTAATAATCCGCAGTATTTGAAGCATGGAGCCAGGAGTAAGCCCTCCACTGCTTAGTGCTTGTCGTTTCATTGCAGAGAACTACGAGTGCACATTTCAGCTGCATGGAAATGGCAGTGTCAAAATAGAGGCATAGTGCTAGAAACACTCCCACAGGGCAATATTTCCCAAAAATAACCAACCATGCACAGCACGAACCACATTGTTGCCATAGATACTCTTAAATGTGCTAAATGTCTCCGATGAATTTTCACTGCTGAAAAATCTACACTGAAAATAGTAAATTAGCGCATAACTTACAATGTACTGAAAATAGCTGGTTATATATCTTGTTCTTTCTTTTTCTCTTGCTTCTCCAAGGGACAAACATAGGCTATTGGTGCATGGCTGAAGTGTAGGAATGTAATTGTGTGCTGTTATGTTGATGTATTGTGACTTGTTTACTGACTCAAAGAAATTACCAGAGTATGTTGCACACAGCCCAGTGTGCTTTTGTTGTGATCTTATTTTTTATCTTTTCACCCACATCGGTTGGCAGCAAACAGTCATTAAAATCTTTTCTGGCATTTATTTTGACCCTTCTTATCTCTCAGGCACTGCCTTTCCCACAGACGTTGCCAGTGAGTTGGTCGGAATGCAGCGGTGGTGAGCATGCAGGTATAGTACCAGGGCTCCAGAGTGTGTTCCTGACTTTCTGAGATATACAACAGCGTGTTTCTCCTTCTCCACACCTCCCCCTCACAACCTCACGCTGAACGAGAGAAGAAAAACAAAACTTAACTAAAGGAAGAGTGCGCACAACTCCTTGACCTGCCCCTCCCACTGACATTCTAGAATGGATACCACGTAATGCAGTCTACCCAGAGACAATGCTAACCCCAACCCCAACAACAACAACAACAACAAAAGTGATATTCACAAAAAAAAAATGTGTCCACCATGCAAATGAATATCAACTTCACAGACACGAGAACCAGAAAGGAACTGGCAAGCTTGTTGCAGCTGTGTTATTGTTGTGGAAAGAGCGGGGTTGGTTCACTCATTTATAAGATCCCATTAGAAGCGGTAGCCTATGGGAAACACAGCGCATAACACAAATGAAAAGCAATTAAATGGCTCTTTCTTTTGGAGATGCCAGATATGAAACATCGGAGGAGGCTCGCACGCCTTACCTGCTGTATTAATTTAGACTAATGAGTATATGCAAAACTGCACGGTTAAGTCTGGAGTGTTAAATTAAACTCTGAGAGTGTAAATATGGACCCCTATGATGGGTACAGTGTTACACTTTCAGTTCACATTACTGCTGCGTAGGGATATTGCACCTGATCCTTCGAACGGTACGAGAAACGAAAAAAATGAAATAATGAGGGCAGCGTTATTACTGTGCGTATCTCATGAAGATGGCACTTCTGGCTAACAGGGGGGACTCCCAGCCGTGGCACATCTGCTTCCTTCCTTTTACTTGTGGAAGGGGCCCCCACAGGCCCCTCCAGGCACGGCCACGGGGTCGATTATCTCGCAGCTCCGTGGCCACGCTCCACGCGGAAACGTCCCTCGGTCTCCTCTTTGTGTGGCTCAGTGGAGCTGGCAGGATCCTGGCGCAGTCTGTAGGCTTTCCACTGAGAGCTCTCCATGGTCGGCCTGAATGGTTCACTGATGAGGACTGGGGATCACTTCAGGCCCCACTGTGTTCTTTCCAAGGCCTACAGTGGTTTTCAAACTTTCTGTACCCCCCGACCCCTCGGGGGAACCGCAGTTTTTTTTGTTTAAATGGAATTTTTCCCGTGACCCACAACTGATTCTGTGGGCTAGATGTGAATGCTAATCTACCGAAATGTGCTCTGTTTTCGTGGTCACTAACCTGTTTATGCCATCTAGTATTCTAAAGAAAGCATACCCTATAGTACGTTGGGCTTTTAAGCGGCTGCGACTCTGGGGCCTTCAGACATAATGGCGTATCATATTGCTTTGGACGGTTTATGATCAGATATTGCTCAAGGACGATTGGTGGCGACTGGCGAGACATTTGCATTCCCACCCCCCCCTCCCCCCCTCCATGCCGTCCTACAACTCTCGGTCCCATATTACATTAACCCTTATAACCTTCCCCCTGTCTGTCTCGCTATTAAAGGGACTCTACTTTCAGAGCCTTTCCTGTCTGTCATCCAGGGAGAGAACGGGGGGACCACACAGGGTGAATGTGCACATAAATTCGCTTTAAACCCACACGCACATGCACACACACACACACACACACACACACACACACACACACACAGTGCACAGAACACATGCACTTACGTATGCATACACACACAGCTAATGGACATGGACGAATTCACACAAAGGCGTACATTGCATCCTGTACAAACAAAGGGGTGTGTTACTGCAGGCCTCTTTCTGAGCGGGTCATTAATGCGGCCTCACACAGATCCTGTGTCTTTCAGTCTCGCCGGCAACCTTCCCGTCCAAACTCTCTCTCTCTTTCTCTCTCTCTCTGCTCTCTTGATACCTGGAGATCACGTCGTCAATGCTCTTTGTATTCACAGAATGCGTGGTTGACAGCGAGAGGAACGGGGGCGAGGAGATGGAGTGATTAATAGGCTGTATACCGTATTGAGAGATTAGAGTTGACAGGAGCAAATCTCTATCGTCTGGCTCGATGTAATGGTCAGCAAAGCTGCCGAGAGGCATGTGTATATGTTATGTAAATATGTAGTAGACACCGTATATGTATCCCACGTCTGTGAACGTGTGGGTGGCTGGCTTCATGGGGTGGAGAGTTAACCCATTAAGACCTGATGCTTAAAAATGTCTTCTACTGTAAATCCTGACAGTTTTCTGAAAAACTCAAGTTGCTATATCAGTGGCTCTCAAACCTTTTCATGTCAAGATTCCCCAAAATTATATCTATTTGGTCGCGGACCCCCATCTCAAAATATTTTGTTCCAGGGACCCCCAGAAGGAGTTAAACATTTTTGCTTTAAGAAACATATATATTCAAGATTTTCTAAAGTTTTCAAAGATTTTTCAAAAATAGCAAATCTATATTCTAGATATTGTGCCTTAGATGGGCTATTTTCACAATGTCACAATGTTTCTTACGTAAGGCCAATTTGGTAGTAAAAAGGCCTTAAAAGTCATTAAATAAAATGTCAACTGTGACATCATTTGAAAGCTTGCATTCTGCACATTCATAATCTGTAAAAAAGCTGAAAAATGAATGTGGCCTACTGGAGGCCCAACACACTGGACCCTGTCACATAATGCTAGTGAGTGTTGTATGTTTATTGAAAGGCAAGGCCAGTTTATTTGCATAGCAGCCAGGCAGTTCAAAGTGCTGAGACAAAATGCTAAAGAAAAACATTGTAAAAGGACACTTCTATTAAAAATAGTTATTAACAAGTTAAGGTAACAGAAAATTTGACAGATAAAGTATGATTATAAAGTTAAAGAAATGAATCAAAAGCCTCAAGAGGCTTCGGCTTTGATTTAAAAGAACTGAAAGTTGTAGCAGACCTGCAGTTTTCTGGGAGATTATTGTTCCAGAAATGTGGGGCTTAAAACCTGAACGCTGCTTCTCCTAGTTTAGTTTAGACTCTGGGGACAGAAAGCAGACCTGTCCCAGATGACCTGAGAGCAGGGTTGCCAGATCTGCTTATTATAATTTCCCCGTAAAATTGTATTTGAAAATAGCCGATCTACAAGCTCACAACGCGTTGTGAGCTTGTAAATCTGCTATTTTCAAATAGCTGATGTATATGTTAAAGTGCTCATGTGGCCCATAGTCTCTTCTTTTGGGCTCGTTTTTCTAGACCTGTTTGCTTGTTTCTCTCAGAGAATCTGGCAACACTGCCTGAGAGGTCTAGATTGTTCATAACATAGCAGAAGTTCAAAAGTGCATTTTGGCCCCATTCATTATTATACATTATACATATACAGTGTAGATTCTTTGACAGACAGATCTGAACTGCAGGGATATGCTCCACTTTCTCACAACGTGTCGCATCGCGCCGCATTGTGAGCTTGTAGATCTGCTATTTTCAAACATTTTAGTTCTTTTACTTTAAGTACATTTGGATACAAATACTTTTGTACTTTTACTCAAGTCAATTTTGAATTCCGGACTTTTACTTGTGTAGTAAAACAGAGTACTTCTACTTTGCAGTCTTGATACTTTTACTTAAGTAAAACATTTGAGTACTTTTTCCACCACTGTTAGTGAGGACTTGAGCAGCAGCATTGTGAATCAACTGCAGTGCAGCTGTCTGATGGATTCTTTTAGGGAGATCTGTAAAGACACCATTAGAGTAGTCCAGTCTGCTTAAGATAAATGCATGGACAAGTTTTTCCAATTTCCGCTGAGGCGTATATACACAGTAAGTCCTTTAAAGCTACAATCCATACATTTTATGTCCGTAACGGACATAAAATGTACAAAGAAACCACACAAAACGTGTTGCTCCCAATGGAGAGAGGTAAAGGCAATGATGTCTGAACTACAATAAAGATGGTGGTGCATCTAGTGTCAAATCCAGTGCGCTGTCTGCTTCAAATAACTTTATTGTCATAGTCAACCAGCAGGTGTCCTACCCGACGACAATGTCTACATTTCTTAAAAGGATCCCTGGTTAATACATTATAATTGCCCTATATACCTAAAATTAGAAATTAAAAACACCTTAAATATTTTATTCATTTCAGAAATAGTTTGTGTTTCACTCAATAGGGACTCCGTCGCAAGTTGATGATGTCATTTGTCCATGTGTGGTCCAGCCACATGGACAGTATGAAATGCACGTGCTAATGAAAACCAACATAATACTTCCTAAGGTTAATATGAGCATCAAAACAATATTTTAAATACATTTTATTAGCACCTGCATTCCATACATTCCATAGGGATGGACAAATGACATCATCAACATGCGACAGGAGTTGTCCCTATTGAGTGAAAGATGAACTATTTCTGAAATGAATTCAATATATATATTTTTTTATTTAAAAATGTTAGTTATAGAGGGCAATTATAATGTATTAAGGCATATATGGCTTATTAGCCAGGGATCCTTTTAGTAAAAGAGCCGGGAGACCAAAATGACAGAGATGCGTTCCCGAATTGAATGGGTTAAGCAGGATTCAATCTAGTGTAGTAGTACTGTGCCAGAAAGTCCCACCCAGTTTTCATTCATTGCAGGCCCAGGTGGATAGAAGTTCAGAGGCGACTGACACAGGAGGGTTTGTTAGCCTGTCGACAGTACCAAACAACTGTAACGTGTGTCCCTGCCTGCAGTGAAAGCCGATAGCGTCCTGTGGTTAAATCGTTTCACTCAGTTGGAAAGTATTGGAAGAAAGAGCTAAAGCTACAGTTAAGACTTTAACTTACTGGCACGGTCCACACAGGTGACCAGAAATCAATCAGGAACACACAGAGATGAACACAACCAGGAGAAGGGGGGGTGGGGGGGTTCAGGTTGCTTGAATTAAAAGGTGTAGACCTAAGCCTTTAACCGCGCATTCACCCCAGCGTCCCCGTGTTGGGGTGAACTTTCGACAAAAACAGAACGGCTCACAATGTCGTGATTTTGTTGGCCAAGAGATTTGGTGTAGAGAGAAGTGCTAACGGGCCTAGCATACTCTGGCACAAGGGTTCCCAAACTTTTCAGGCCTCGACCCCCCCAAATAATCATATTTGAACTGGAGACCCCCCACCATGACAAGCACTTGGAATTGTATAGGCATTACATTTAGTTTGACTCGGTTCCAAATACCCGAACTACAAGCTCGCAACACAAGACGTTGTGAGCTTGTAAATAGGCTATTTTCACAATGTTTGCCTCTTTCTTACATAATATTTGACAATTTTGACAATTTGGTTTTAAAAAGGTCTTAAAAGTCCTTAAATTGTCACTTTAGAAATGTGCAGATAAACTGTATACACTCATACTGTATGTTGGTTTGTGTACTGTTGAGTGAGAAAACAATCTTGCACATTAAGCTAATCTGGGGACCCCCAAAATAATTTGGGGACCCCCCTGGGGGCCTGACCCCCAGTTTTGGAACCCTGTTAAACTAAGTATATATGGTTTAAGTGGTAAAACTTTTTCTCATTTGATTCTTATTTTTTGATGAGCAGCAGAGTTGCACGACAAAGTATAAATGTGCTATTGGTTTTGGCATGGTACGTGGGAGAGAAAAAGAGTGCATTGAGGTTCTAGCTTGACAAGGAAAGACGGGTAAGAGAGAAGGGGTCTGAAGCAATAGAAAGTCAAGAGAGAGAGAGAGAGGGGGGGGGGGGGGGGGGGACAGAAAATGTCACAGCAGAGAAGAAAGAATGGTGAGATTGTGAGGGATGAGAAGAGAAATGCAATCTGGGCCCAGACAGAGGTGTAACAGACCAATTTGTTTGTGGTGTAATGGAGAGAAGATGGGCTGGGCTGGTTGATAAGTTGGCCTGGGGTTTTCTGGGCTGGACAAGGGAACAAAGGGAGTTAAGGTAGCAAAGGTATATGTGGAACACTGATATGAGGAATGTGGGGTGCAACAAGAGCAGTGGTGGACAAAGTACTCGGCCCCAGTACTTAACGTTAAAGTATTTAAATACTCTGGTCAAATATTACTCAACTAACTACAAGTGAAAGCTGCTCTGTCAAATTTGTAATAGAGCAAAAGTACTGGAGTACTTGCTTTTAAAAATGCACTACTATACAAGTACATGCTTTAAGAAATACTTAAGTATTCCAAAGTACAAATAATAGTGAAAATAGCAGATCTACACACTCACAGCAGCTATTTCACTAGATTTGAAATAGGGCTTATAGTGGTTAATTCATGATGCACTTTTTCCATTCCTAGAAATGTACTGGTTTAAAAAGTACAATATTTGAAATGTAGTGGAGTGAAAGTCCTAAATATCCAAAAATATAGATATTCAAGTAAAGTATAGATACTCAAAAATGTACGTAAGTACAGTGCTCAAGTAAATGTACTTTGTAACTGTCCACCAAGTCTGAACGAGAGAGGAAAGATAATGATAATGCAGCCGAGTGGTGTAGAACGAGCTACTTTTATGAGACAGGTTTTTATGACATCGTAATTTTAGTAGAGTGTGTGGCTAATACTCCATATCAGTGTAGCTAATTAAAGATTTTCTAGTTCAACTCAAAGGGAATGATATTGTTAAGACAATGATGTAAAATCCAGTTTTAGTACACAGATGTCCTGAAGATATAGATGTGCTTTAGACATTTCAGAAAACCCTTCCCAATTGAAAACATCAATAAAACATCTTTATTGTTATTATTGATAATAATAATAATGTATTAATGTAATTATTTTTAATATGAATTATTGATAGATGGCACTCAAAAAGCTCTCTGCAAATTTTAAGTGAATTAAGAGAACATATTAGTCCTCTCTCTAGAACAGGGGTCTTCAACGTTTTCAGGCCAAGGACCCCCTATGAGAGAAAGATGAAGCAGGGACCCCCCCTATTTTTTTGTACTTGGTCTGCTCTATTTTCCCTCGACACCTATACATCTTTGCCAAAAATAGCAGATCTACAAGCCCAGCTCAGCTACAAGCTGAGCTTGTAGATCTGCTATTTTTGGTTAAAGTCTCCCCAATATAGGGATGCTAGGGTTCAAGTGGTTAATGTAAAAAAAAGAAAAATCATATCACACAAAGATTTGGCGGCCCCCCTGTAGTAACTCTGAGGACCCCCTAGGGGTCCCGGACCCCCTGTTGAAGACCCCTGCTCTAGCATAATCTAGAATGCTTAATATTGTAAGCCAACCAATTTTGCTACTTCTGAAATAAATGAAAAGCCCCTTTCAGCTTTGTCGTCCGGCATCATAAATCTTCATAGTGGATAATTATGTCTGTCAGTCAGTATGAGATGTGGGAGAAACATGTTGTTTTTATTTTCCTGCGTCAAGGATAATTTATCTCTCTCTATGTAGGATGTTGACTCTGACAAGCAGCGCCGATTCGGCCAGGCCTCGTTTGAGTGGCAGTTGGTGTAAACTGGGAGGAGTGGAGACACCACCACACCAGAGAGGAGGCAGGCAGGCAGGCCACTGGGTCAGCAGTTGACCGAGCAGGAGAGCAGATGTGGGATTTGGAGAAGACAAGAATGAACACGGACACATGGCGGTGGGAGAGAGGGGAGTGTGCAGAGGATGAGGGCCAAGAGGTGAGATGTTCAGAGATCCGGGAGTGAGAGAGAGGGATGAGAACATGAGAGCGTGAAGGGAGAAAGGGATGAAGAGAGGAGAGGAGCCTGCTGATCCACAGGTTTGACCTTGCAGACAGTATTTTGCCACTCAGTGTGTGTAGGCACAGTGTGTGTAGGCTGTGTGTGCCTACGTGCGCGAGAGTTTTTTAATCCCACCATGGCCAAGCTGTGTATTAGTTACCAGGCTGGGTCATGGACACAGACACACTACTCCAGTGGTTTTCAACCTCTTTCATATCAAAGACCATTATTTAGTTGGCAGTAGACATTTAGTCTCTCAGACCCAAAACTTTGAATATGGTATGATACCATACTTTGGTGAGGTATGATAACAGGCAAACGTTGATCAAAGTTATGATTATTCTATATTCTCTAATTGTATAAACTTCTTAATTAAGTAATGCAGATGTTTAACAATAATTTAACTCTTGAGAGTGTAAAATGAAACCAAATGGACGCGTAAGGGTCCATTTGGTTTCATTTTACACTTTTCATTTTACACTCAAGAGTTACAAATCTATAAGGGTCCATTTGGTTCTCCATCTTTTACTACTCCATCAGTTACACAGCAACAGCAAAGAACATCTCTCGGTTCCCCCATTACCCATGAGCGAGTTTGACTGTACATGTTTTGACACGTTACAGTGTACAACAGGACACCTCAGAAGAACTGTTGCAGCTTATACTCTGTGTCAGGCTGTGATATTTACTGTACTGTACTAGTGCTGAATATCAATCTTCACCTAAATATGCAATACTTCAGTTTAGACTGAATCCTTAAGGAGCAATTAGAAAGTGGAAAGGCATTAGTACGAGTGGCATTGTAATTATTCTATTGCATCTGGAAAATAAGGTCAAACTTATATGGGAACCCATTGTCATCACTCAATCCTACTAAATGAGCAGAATATCTGTCTGTCCGTCTGTATCTCGAGGCCCATCCGACCGGCCAACTTCAAACTCGGCATGCCGACAAGTCCAGGGTTGCCAGATTTGCTTATTATAATTTCCCCGCAATATTTTATTTGAAAATAGACGATCTACAAGCTCACAACGCGACGCGTTGTGAGCTTGTAGATCTGCTATTTTCAAATAGCTGATGTATATATTAAAGTGCTCATGTGACCCATAGTCGCTTATTTTGGGCTGGTTTTCGTAGAACTGGTTGCTTGTTTCTCTCACAGAATCTGGCAACACTGCCGACAACCCGAGAGAGTGACGTCGAGTCAGTCAGATAGGCGCTTGTCCAGAACTGCCGATCTGACCGATATGCCCATATATAGCCATATAGGGAGATCCCCATATCCCCTGATATGCCCATTAATGGGCATACCCATTTATGGCATATACTGATGACATCAGGGATCTCCATATACAGTAGTGGCATAAAAGGGACTAGAACAGACAGATACAGAGATCTCCATACATATGTGCATAAAGGGGACACAAGCAGACAGACGGGTACAATGGGTACTCTGGCAACGGGTACAAGGGGTATGGCATAACCGTGTGGCATGCATTCCCAATTTGCCTCGTTCCATTCTGACAACAATGATTTCTATAGCGTTTTTAGCGGATCCTGCTCTATACCTGACTTTGTCCGTGTGCGTACGTCAACGTTCTGATTGGTTAGGTGCGTCAACAAAGTGATTGGTCAAGCTTCACGTGACACGTGGCTATAAACACATTATAAACACATATCGATGACAAAATGTATCAAAGGCGCCGCTACCTTCACACAGGGTGTGATTTTTTCAGTAACGGGTCACTGCGTCTCTCAAGCTCTTTAGTAAACAGAAAATATTCAGGTTGGGTGCTCATTTTATTGTTTTATGATTTCCAATTCCACTTGTTTGTCCTGTGTCCTTGTATGAATTATTTCTCTTGATTGGATATAAAATTGGTACTAACTGAAAATGTATTTTCTGTTTACTAAAAAGCTGGAGATATGGGGACTATGGATACACCTGTTACTGAACAAACACTCCTAAATAGTAAGATAGAGCTATTTATAACAAAAACATATCACTTACATGCCATAGAGATAGGCAATAATATAATAACATAACAGAATAGTAATTCTGAGAGAGAATTGTTCTTGAGAATTGAGTGGTTTGACCTCAGAATGGCGAGAAATAAACCTCACTATGCAGGCCTTTTCAATTGTATTCATTGGTGGAAATGGGCGTCCTTATAAAGTCATATATTAAATAATTCAAAAATAAACATTGTTTTATAGGCCTCCATGCATAATTCTAGGCTAACGTAATTCTGTCTGGAAGTCCTTTATCAAATTGTTAAGCCTATAGTGACTGCTGGCTTGTATTAGCCCAGTGTGCTTTCTATCAGAAAGGCCATGATACATGAGGTAATGGAGGAGGCTAAGACTGTGTTAAGCACTGTTTTGAGCTGGCAAGTAGAGTCAAATCAATGAGGGTAACAGAGTGGGCTATGCAAAAACAAAAGTGCAAGTGGGAAAAACAACCGCCGGACATAATTGTTGCTAAATTCGCCCATCTACTTAGCCTGGAAAATATTGCCTGTGTATCAAAGCCGCAGCCGTGGCGCAACATATTGACCACTGCTTGATTAATGACGGCCATTCTTCCCACCACGCCGATCTGTCATCCTCAGGTAATCACCGCCTCACCGGCCCATCTGTCTGCTCCACTTCCAAATCACACCATCCTACCTGCCAACCTGTCTGCAATGAGAGACCCACTAATGATCTGATCTGCCCTTGTTTCTCGGTGTAAAAATAGTCTGATACGTAATTAAGCCATTAAGACCGGGAACGCATCTGTGTCATTCATTTTAAGATCTCTTTGGCTTTTCAAAAATAGCAGATATACAAGATCTGTAGATCTGCTATTTTTGAAAAATTGTGAAAATGTGTGCAAATCTTTGAATATATATTTGTTTCAAAGCGAACATTTTACTTCTTGCTTCTGGGGATTCTACAAATGTCTTCTAAATCCGAACAGTTTATTGAAAAACCTTATGTTGCTGTAACATCACTGGTCCACAAACTTTTTCATGTCTAGGACCCCCAAAATTATATGTATTTGGCCGCGGACCCCCATCTCAAAATATGTTGTTCCAGGGACCCCCAGAATCAAAGAAAATCTTTTTTTTTTCAAAAATAGCAGATCTACAAGGTATTTTTTTGAATTGCCAAAGAAATCTTAAAATGACACTGATGCGTTCCCAGTCTTAATGGGTTAACATCATCGCTCATAACAGCTCCAATAACGGAGTGTCTGAGGAGGGAGCGGATGAGCGATGAGTGTTGGGCTCCTCTGACAGCGGCGAACGCCGTCCGAGGCCGCGGACCGCTCCGTCATCCCGTCCTGCACTTTGTGCGTGTGTGCGGGACGGCAGCCAAACACTGCCGTGCCTCTTTATTTGTGTTGTGCATTTTAGCTTTTGTGTGTATTTATGTTTTTTACAACCTCATCGGCCTACCACATCCTTTTCTTCTTTATTCTTCTGACTTATACACCCTATTTTCTCCATCTTCTAAAGTATTTTTTACCTACATTTGTATTTTCTTTTGCTTTGCAATATCTTCATCACCTTTTCCTCCTTATCTCTTTATCTTCTCTTCTACAGCTATCCACCTCGGCATCCACCTTGCCTATTAACCTCTCTTTTTCAGTCTCTCTCTCTCTCTCTCTCTCTCTCTCTCTCTCTCTCTCTCTCTCTCTCTCTCTCTCTCTGTCTTGCTTTCTGAATCCCATATTTGCCTCTCCAGACAGTCTTAGCAGGCCAGTAATCTGTCTAGGTACAGAGGTTAGGGAGTTCACTACGCTATAACAGAGCCAACTCGGGCCCTTTGCACAAGAATCTGTCCAGTCTGGTTTCCACTAGCGGGCCAAATGGGGCTTGCCTTGGGTTCACTCATTATTTGCCACTCAGCTGAAACCCCCCAAAATAGCATTAGTGTGATTGTATTCGTACGCCGTTGTTGCCAACAGAGATGACTTGTCGAGCTGCGTTGACGTTTCCAGTAAAGTGAATGAATAGTGTTTTCAGTCTCTCGTTATAAACATCGAGGGCCGATTCTTGAGGCTGACAAGGCCCCACTTGGCCCTGTGGTGGAAAACTACACCCCCCCACCACCACCACCACCACCACCACTCCACTCCACTCCCCCACCACCCCCCCATCATCGGGGTCCACTCTGCCCTGCTGATAGTACTCCAGCGAGTCCCTCAGAGTTCCACTTAGCGGAGAGCCTTCCCAGAATGGAGCCGTTACAATGGAGCAGTGACCTGGCATTCCACCACCGAGGAGCAACTGCCAAGCTCGCTGATTGAAACCTCCCCTCAGCCAGTGTTCTGTCCATCCGCCCGCCTCTCCCCTCCGCCATCCTCTCCCCTCCGCCATCCTCCCTCCCCCTGCTCTTCACCCTCTTCTCCTACCTCCACTCCTCCCACCACTTCCACCTTTCGGCTTACCGGGGAGACACAAACAGGTGTAGGAAAGACAGAGAGAGAAGGGGGAGCTCTCCATCAGGATGCGAGTGGTGCTCGGCGCATCCGAAACACACAAACAAGCCGGTCTGTGTGAGAGTTTGGCACATGTTGTTGACCTGACCTTATGGTCCAGAGTTCACATGCCCTCTGACAAACTGCAGCCCTGCTCGCGCAACTCCCAAACTTTCCGCTCACCTCCTTAAGGCCATGGTGGAGAATACTAATACGAATCAACAACGAAGGTATATCATCAGAATGCCTCCCATTCTCCGTTTAGGAAAAACATAGAGACAGAGAGGTAAATGGTGCCTCTGCAACTGCCTCCATCTAGTCCCTACTGTCGTAATTATAATTTCACTATCAGTTGCGCTTGAAGTCTCTGAAAGGTTATTAAGCAGTCCCACAGTTACAGAGTCACTTCTCATCGAGACCCCGACTGCAAGGGCAACAACGGCATGAGGAGATATTCTGCTGTCTGGTTCAGTTCCACAGTTGACATGTCTGTAAGCACTTTAGGTGGACTCGTCTCTTGCCAAGTAAACAAGCGCATTGCGGGTAGGCGTGTGACCTCGGTTCGTTTAACAATGGCTTCCCTGTTTTGGGCATGTCATTATAGACAAAAAGTTTTAAAGAATTTAAAAACTTTAAAAACTTTGTTTTCTTTTATTTGCTGAAAAAAGCTGATCTGAGCTTGTGCATCGGCTATTTTCGCAATTCATTGTACAATGACGTATAGTAGGGCTTAAGTGGTTAAATCCAGCCGGCTGGCTGTTCTGACAGACATTGTTACAAATGTCCACATTTTGAAAGGGAGGTTGACCTCATCTTTATCAAGTCTGTATTTGGTACCGTATGACTAACATGAGTTGGACTGAGAAAACTGTGTGTACCAGCTCACTCACCGAGTGATTTCCTCAAACACGGATAAGACGTCAGAAAAAAAGAATTCCAGTATGTTGTTCTTGGCTCTGAAAACTCCTTCCAGTCCCTGCAGGATGTTGAAGAGGTCAATGCTGAGAGGCATGTGAGAGCCGGTTCTATGGCCCTCACCAACAAGAACCACAACCACACCGTGTCGGAGTAGTTGGCAGGGTGCAGGCGAGCACGCCACTCTGGGGTCTCTTCACAATGTTTCACTGCACTGATGTCAGAAAGCAGACTGGCAGCAATTTTGGACTCAATTGAGGCTATATTAGTACCATTCCCTGTTTTGAACCGCTGGTTCAGAAGTATATTAAATGTTGGATGCCTTGTGGTTCAGCCTGTTAGTGAGTGCAATGACCCAGGTTTGAATCCATCCCACGTCTTGTCTTGGATGTCTATCCTCTCTCTGCCATTGATTTCCTATCACTCTACACTCCCTGTATGAAATATAGCATAACAATGCAAAGAATAAAAGGGATTCAGAGGCATTTCTTTACATTAGTAGGCTTGTTGTATTAGGTAATTTCTTTAGGCCAGGCCATCTAGAAACATGGTCTGTCTGTCTGTCTGTCTGTCTGTCTGTCTGTCTGTCTGTCTGTCTGTCTGTCTGTCTGTCTGTCTGTCTCTGTGTCTGTCCCTTTGAAAGTATACCAATCACAGCTCATGCCATTGCGTGTATGGTGTCTTCTTGACAGAAACAAGTATTAACTGCAGTAACAGTCATTTCCAGAAAATGCCTGGTAAATTGATCTTAATTACACCAGCGTTCTTGTGAAACACTTAGTTTGTCTTAATTTAAATATTTATAAAGACTCAACTTTATCGTCACATTACAAATTTACCAGTGTAAAAATGTTGTACAAGCTCCTCCATTGCGGTTTCAAGAAAGGTGGGGAAAAATCTAGGAAGAAAAAAAAAAACAGAAAACAAACAAACAGTATGAACAGTGTGAAATATATACACAAGGTGCATGATATTATGCATAAGGTGCATGGTTAAAAATAGCAGTGGAATGAGGCAGTTAAATGGCAGCTGATGAAATAACAGATATGTACATTATGCTGCATAGTTTAAGGAAAATATCAATAAAAACAGTGGCCAGAATGTATAATGTGGCTTCACCACTGAACACTGCATTGTGACACACATAGTAACTTATTACCAGGAGCTAAACATTGGAGGAGAGATCACGCTCAGACAAAAACAACAACATAGAATCTAATATTCTATGTTGTTGTTTTTGTCTGAATGAAAATACGACAGAGTACATCCAAGGTTTACAGTAGATCACAATGAGGACAAAGGATCATATCGCCTCTGTCCTCAACTGGGTTCTCATATCTATACCTGGGCTCAATACAACAGTTAAAGGATCTACACCATGAATTTAAAAAATAATAATAATATTTAATATCATATTGTTTATGTCCCTCAAATGTTTTTCAAAAGGTTTGAGCCTAAATCAAGCCTCAGATATACTCATTCCAACTAACTTCTCTCTGGCTTATAAAGCACTTTCACCTGCAATACCACATTGACCTGTTTGGCACGGGGCGCTATTGAGCCAGTTTGTATGCATGTTATCTCCTGGTTCTGTGTGGAAAAAGGAAAAAAAAAAAAAACTGGAACTGAAAAACGGGAGGGATTGTACCCTGACGTGACGTCACGTCAGGGTGCAAATCAGTTTGGCCTGTTTTGAGACCAATTTACAGAAAACCCCAGATTTGCTGTGAATGCCTGAGTGTTCAAACTGGGGTATTTTTGGGGATAGAAGAGAGGTAGGGGAGACCAAAAACACACAAAAAAAGAAGAAAAAGTTAAAATTCATGGTGTAGTCCCTTTAACATTATCCGTTAACGTTATCCCTTTAGCCTGAATGTCTGACTGAACCTCGTGCTGTTACATTTTTGACTAATAAAGTATTCAATCAATCAAAAAACAACAGTTAACATTCCATCAGCGCTTTTCTTTTCAGTTCGTCTTACACTTTTAGGTGGAAAAGTTATCCTGCGCCAGGTTTCCAGGACTCTCTAGCAGATGAAGTGTGGCATATGGATGATAAGCTACCATACCTTGCTTCAAATGTGCCTGGCTGTTCAGGTGTGCTGTGCCTCCGTCTAGGTACAGAGTTTTGTAGTAGTTTTATCAGCCGAATAAACAATCAAGTTTAAGACCATCTGCCTTGTTAATGGGGGACCAGGGTAGGAGTGGATCCTTTGATGGCAATCTTTGTAACTGTGGACATCTGTCTCTATGTGTGCGCACATGTGTAGCGTCTGTGACTCCGTGTGTGGCGGCGGATTGGTGGCGGAGTGGAGATCCTTCCATCTGTTTGTATTGTCCTCCGCCTTGATTACATCCGCCTCCAGTAAACTTGCATTCTGTGTTGGGACGCACACCCACGCTTGCATACCTGCTAACACATACACACACACACACGCACACGCATACGCACTCACAATGTTTGTATTACTGTACTTGTGAGGACATAACTTTTTTCAGATGGCAATTTTATAATGCCATTTTAACCCTAACCCAAAAGCCTGAGTTATACGTCAGTGGCGTGCACTGAAAATAGCAGATGTACAGATCTAATGATAAATCATACACAGACAGACAGCCAGACAGACAGACAGTGACTGCGGAGTGACAGTCTATAGTGTGGTACAGTACGCTGGGGTCAGGTCAGAACGTCTACTGTATCTAAGTATGTGAGGTGTACCACAGACAGAGAAAGAATGCACGAAAGGACAGTTATTGTTTCAAGAATAGCTTTTGTCTCTCCTTCCTTCCCTCCACTCACATAAGTGGATTATGGAAAGTTTACTTAACTCTGTAAGTATGTGAGTTGCCTAAAGGCCCGCTGCAGTATTACAGTAAACCTCAATTTAGTTGTTTGTAATTTCTTCACTGCTGGCCCAATTTCTCAAGCACTGTACCCCTTTCCCTCTGAATCATATTACTGTCTGTCTGTCTGTCTGTCTGTCTGTCTGTCTGTCTGTCTGTCTGTCTGTCTGTCTGTCTGTCTGTCTGTCTGTCTGCCTGCCTGCCTGCCTGCCTGCCTGCCTGCCTGCCTGTCTGTCTGTCTGTCTGTCTGTCTGTCTGTCTGTCTGTCTGTCTGTCTGTCTGTCTGTCTGTCTGTCTGTCTGTCTGTCTGTCTGTCTGTCTGCCTGCCTGCCTGCCTGCCTGCCTGCCTGTCTGTCTGCCTTCTCTGTCTCTCTCCACTCTTTCTCTGTCTCTCTCTGCCCCCTCCCTGGACTTCATTATAAAACGTCTTTGTTAGTGCTGTGTGTGTATGTGTGTGCGCCTGTGCACAGCATGTGCGTTCCTACGTGTCATGGGTCTTGTCCTATGATGTCAGAGCGGTCGTACTGTGATGTCCCCCAGCCTCAGACACCTGGGAGCTTGGAGACACACGGCAGAGACGAGGGCAAGAGGTTAATCAGCGCATGCAGACACGCTTGCATGCACACATGCACACGCGCGGACACACACACACACACACACACACACACACACACACACACACACACACACACACACACACACACACACACACACACACACACACACACTGAAATGAATAGATGAGCACACTTGTGTGTATAAGAGAGTGTTACTTTAATCACTTATGTCCTACACATTTAGCCTAAAAATTGATCATGCATATTTTGCCTCAGTAGTGAACTATTTTATCCTTCTTCTTCATGTAGTTTCATAGCTGTAGGAGAGAGTGCACATCCCCGGGTAGCACAGCGTAGCAGAGCCTCGGGAAGAATTCGGTAGGGGTCCGACCTGCCTCGCGGCTGCGGACAAAGAAAATCTCTCTGTGAATCACGTGTGAAGCTGCCCTCTGTGTGTGTGTGTGTGTGTGTGTGTGTGTGTGTGTGTGTGTGTGTGTGTGTGTGTGTGTGTGTGTGTGTGTGTGTGTGTGTGTGTGTGTGTGTGTGTGTGTGTGTGTGTGTGTGTGTGTGTGTGTGTGTGTGTGTGTGTGTGTGTTGTAACCAGGCAGACATCGACTCATAGGAACACATGTCTTGCCCACACATAACTAAAAGTCTGCAAATATTTTGAGTGCGCACACTCTGCGCTCATCTGTTGTGTGGCCTCTGTTGTTGCATCGCGTTTGTCATTAAATGTGCATGACCACAATAATTGTAATAATACTATGTATACCCTATTTTGAAGGTTAATAGATGTGAGGGCCAGGCTACTAGATGTGAGGGCCGCGTAGTACCTCTAGTACAGTATATAGGCATATCACTATGACTCAGACATAACCATAAACAAACCTGATACGCCCATAGGCATATGGAGATCCGGTTGTCCAGAGCCACAGATCTGAAAGCTATGCCCATAATATGGTCATATACATATAAGGGACTGACCGACTTCAAACTTGGCGTGCGCAGAAGGACTCAAGGGAGTGCAGTGCCCGCCGCCGAGTACAGATATGTGGTTGTCCAGAACCACCGATCCAACCGATATGCCCATACGTATATGGGCATATTGATGACATCAGGGATCTCCCTATATGGGCATAAAAGGGACACAGGCAGGTACAACGGGTACTCTGACAAAGCCCCCAAAACTATGACTCAGACATATCGGTTGTATCGGAGGTGCAACGTAGGAGATGTGAGGGCCCAAACCTCTAGTACTGTAAATATGCTGTGAGCAGTATTACAATTATTTCTAGTAATATACTGTAATTCTAAAATACAGAAAGAAACTGTAAAAAAGAAAAGAAAGAAGCTGCTGCTTTAAATGACTGTAATTTCAGAGGGAAAAGGTTTTACTTCATTGACCAGGGTCCCCCAGGGGCCTGTAATTGGTCCCCTCCTTAATCTCTTCACCAAAAATAGCCAATCTACAAGCTCTATTTTTGCTGAACGTTTGTCTGTTGTGAAATACCCCGAATAGGAACACTAACTATAATTCAAAAGTTTAACTCTGAGAGTGTAACATGAACCCTTATGGACTAGCCTGGGATCAATACCATTTCCTGTTTCTGATAAGGTCTGGAGTGGAAATAACTTTACGTCATCAGGCGGCCGGAACCAAGCCCGCCGTGCGCCGTTTCAACTAGGGGAAATAATTCCCCTAGTTGAAAATGTGTTTAGTTTAGTTTATTTTGGTATAATAATCGTTTGGTATATCCATCTTTTATTCTAACTCGTAGCACGACTAGCGAGACTAAACTAAGTGATTTGCATTATGTGGGGAACAAAAACAATGCGACGCCAAGCGGAACCCACCACCGGATCACACGGCTGTTTTAGAATGAATACCACCAGGCTTCCCTCCGTGGAAAGCCTGGTGGCGCGAGGTTACTTATGGACCCTTATCAGCCCATTTTACACCGTCAGAGGTAAATTACCACTCCAAATTTCACAGCGCATATAAAAAGGCATGCAAAAGTTATTTGTGCCTTTCATTGAGTTATTTTAAATAGGTCAAGTTTCTGTTGAGTTGAGGGAGTAAATATACAGTGTAATACTTTCGGCTGTTTAGCCTCTGGAGGATATTTCTCAGCTCATGTAGACAGAGGTCAGAGAGTCAGGTTATTTTTCCTTTCTCGCAACGCTGGGAACATATACACACACACATGCACCCGTGGAGAGCATATGTGTGAGACTGTGAGCACACACACATAGACACACACCCTCATATTATAAACAGGCCACGTGTTTTTACCCTGGGGCTGGCTGTGTGAGACCCGTGGGTTCCCTCCGGACCCCCCCCCTCGCTCCGTCTCTGTTCATATTATTCAAAGAAATAAAGCTTTTTTTCCCCTTTTCCTACTAAATTGAAATTCTAAACAAAATGCCTATTAAGAGCTCCCAGACTTCCCCCAGGATGGAGAGCTGGCGTTTAACATGCAGCAGCAGTGTTTTAACACCAGCCCTTTCAACAAACCAGCCAAACCAATCTCCCTGAGAATGGCACAGTCAATTTCCCGCGGATGGGTTTCGGCGCGGGCTCGCGTATATACAAAGCAAAATGAAAGCTTCATGGTTTATCAAAGCCAGCCCTGGTGTTTATTCTACTGGGAGCCAACACGCAGGCTGCCTAATAACACAGCTAGAGGATAGTTCCAACACATACTGTACTGTGCACAGGCCTACGAGAGGATATGAAACTAATTGTATGTGCCTCGGAGGAATATAAAGGCATTAATCAGAGTGTGATGCACACACGGATATTTCCTTCTGAGTTGGACGCGTCTTCTGTACAACAAGATGTGAGATATTATGTTCAAATTCCGGTTATGATGTGAGATGAATGCTGTCTAGCGGTGCATATCTTTCTTTCTCTCCTTCCCCCCTCCTCTCTCTCTCTCTCTCTCAATCTGATGGGGGTGTAAGTGTTAAAGCTGACGGCACAACAAAGCTGCGAGTCAGACTGGAGATGTTTGGTAAACACTGGGCCATGACTATATGTCACCCAGTGTAAATGGGGCATGACTATGTCATATATTGTAACTATGTTAATCTCCCAAGGCCCAGAGGTTACCGGCTAGTATTTAAGAGACTTATTTGAGTGGAACAATGAGGCGAGTCATTACACCGGCAGCACTATGAGCCCCAGCTATGTTTCATGACCCTGGGATAGAGCCAGAGCCCTGGAAAGGCATTGTAAAAATGTAATAAAATACATGGGGAGTCCCTTGGAAGAGCAGGATATTTTTCTCGAATCCGCCGTAAAAGTCTGCTTTCTCTGCGGTACAGTTGTTTTCTTGCGGGGGTTCTGGTCGTGTGCTGAAGTTGTGCTTGTGATTCTGACAGCTTTTAGAAATATGCGTCAAACCCTCCTTCCTTCCCCCGGCTGGTCCAATGTAATATCTGAGCTGTCGCATCATCTGTCAATGTTGACACGTTGCCACTGAAGCTGTCACTATGATGCTGTTTTGATAACCTGTTGTATGGGTCGCGTGCACGCTGCAATGGCATGGTGCAGTAATAGGCTGTGCATATACCGTGATGAATGCCTGCTATGTATGCACACAAACTCACACACACACATGCGCTCGCGCAGTACAGTAAACACTGCACTATCCCGCTCCTTGTGTGTTTTTGCACATGAACCAAATTTATTCTAGGTATTTGATGTCGATGAAAGACTGGATCAACTGCAATCGCATCGTTCACATCAAAGCCCTTCTGTGTAACATGAGGAGTGTAGTGATTCACGCACACACACACGCAGGCACACACACACACGCACGCACGCACGCACGCACGCACGCACGCACGCACGCACGCACGCACGCACACACGCACGCACGCAAGCACGCGCACGCGGACACACACGTACACACAATGGTCTACTGGTACACACACCCTCTCATAAACCTTTATAGTTTGATCAGCATCCTGATCTTAAGGGGGCTTTATCTACCCCCCTCCTGAAGAATGTGAGATATCTAAAGGGAGAGACTGCTTGTCAGCAGTATCTCTGGGCTCCATGCTGTGTGGCTCTGCTGTGTGTTCATGTGTTTCATACAGCCACTGTATAATCAGAGCCTAACTCTCTCTCTCTTTCTCTCTATCCCTCTCTCTCTCTGAATTAATCTAGAGTTCCATTCTTTTTGTAACTCCACAGATAGTAAACACACAGGGGACGGAACTTGTATCAAACTGCACATTGTGTATATTTCAGCCGAGAGAGAGAGAGAGAGAGAGAGAGAGAGAGAGAGAGAGAGAGAGAGAGAGAGAGAGAGAGAGAGAGAGAGAGAGAGAGAGAGAGAGAGAGAGAGAGAGAGAGAGAGAGAGAGAGAGAGAGAGAGAGAGAGAGAGAGAGAGAGAGAGAGAGAGAGACTGAAGGGTTGCAGATGCAGGGCCGACCTAACAGTCTTTTATTTCCCACGGGTCAGCTGACCATTGTTGTGGGTATTCCTATACCTCAACCACTGGGTACTACCCCCCCCCCCATACACACACACACACACACACACACACACACACACACACACACACACACACACACACACACACACACACACACACACACACACACACACACACACACACACACACACTAACAAACGCCACCACCTTCACACAAGGGAAATGGACAGAGCGGCGTGTGCGGGTGTGTGTGCTGTGTGTACGTCCAGAGAGCGGCTGGCATGACGAACATGATACATCTCATCACATGCTTCTCCTTAGCGGATTAACAGTCCGGCCTCCAACGGCGTTTACTCTCCCCGGCGCTCCTGTGGGGGACTGGCTTTGTGCAGGCAACGGGAAAATTCAATCACTGCCTAAAGGACAGGAACGGGTGGAATGAAACGCTACTTTGGTTCCATTTCCGTGCTAACCGCTGTTATTCAACACTGCAAATGAGATGGGAGAGCGAGGAGGAGAGGTGGAGTGCAGCTCCTCAATCTGTCCCCCTTTTTTTGGTGCCTTTTTGTGTGTCTTCGTTAAAGGACAAGGTTACAGCAAGGTGGAAGAGAGTATAGCGTCACTATACAACAGAGCCGATGTGTTCAGGGGGAACATAAAGCGTTTATGTTCTCCCGGAACACATCGGCTCCCTGGCGTGTTTCATTTTGGACATTTAAGCAAAGGGGACAAATTCTCCATAGCCTCATGCCAGAGTACTCATACTGTATGATGTGCTCTCCTCTGAAAGAAAAGTGAGACGTTGCTGTGCCAAGTGCTTGATATAAAAGCATTTCACACACTGTCTACTGCATTGTAGCACTGATCAATAACAATTAGGTTCTGACACACTTGGGAGATAAATATGCATATTATACAGGCTTTTCTTTTATGATTCTTTTTTAAACCATAGTTATCTTTATGAATCCTAGGACACACTATGACAGGCCATTCCTTTATTTATTCCATGCAACGTGCCATTAGCCATTTATACTTCCATCCATCTTTTGTTTCCAACAGAATTATTAATTATTCATTACTAATTTACTAGCACCTACCTATTGCTATTGGAACTAGCGTCTGTCTGTCTGTCTGTCTGTCTGTCTGTCTGTCTGTCTGTCTGTCTGTCTGTCTGTTTGGTCAAAATCACAATGAAGTAACTAGTGCAGCAGTCATTTGGGTTTTCAAGGGGTATTCTAGGACTAGCATCTCTTTCACTTTCAGTGGAACACGATCTTTTGTGATGTATTGCAAAGGTCTTGTTGGGAACAGACCTTGCTGTACTCGACCACAACACAGTGGTAAGCCTGTGTTATGGTACACACATTTTTTCCTATAGAGTAACACAAGGTCTTTTGTCCTTCGCAAGGTTGCAGGGTATGTGGTAAAAGAGTGTTACAAAAGATGCCCCACAAAGAGCAAACTCTATTATGTGCTGGCTTCCTTCATATTCAGACCATTACCGGAACATCAGATATAGTAGCAATAACTGCTACTTTGGACTCGACATACTCACTGACTCGAAACCTAAATGGAGCCGTGATAAAAAATGTAGAGGCATATCTGTGTGATAAGTGTGGGTATATATATATCTGTCTGTCTGTCTGTCTGGCTGGCTGGCTGACTGGCTGGCTGTCTGGCTGTGTGCGCCCTCGTACACGCATGTGTGTATTACAGTACATATGCACGTGCATGAGAGAGTTGTGTGTTTATGAGTGTGTGTGCGCATACTGCTATTCGTGAATCTGTATATGCGTGTTGGTGTGTGTGCCATGGGACCCAGAAAGCAAAGAGAGAGTGAGAGAGAGAGCGGGTGTAGAAGGTAGGCATGATGAGTACATCTGAGCACCGGGGCCCCGCCTGGGATGAACCTGAATACACCACGTCTGAGAGCAGAGAGGACCAGTGTTCATTTCGACGACGAAAAACATGTCGAAAAATGTTCGTCGACTAAATTTCTTCAGTGACAAAAACTAAATAAAAACTAAGCAATGATGACTAAAACTATGACTAAATATTGACAATTGAAAACTAGATTTTATAGGGAGGGACTAGTGGAGAAGCGTCGTAAGCTTGTAGATCTGCTATTTTCGGCATTCAGCTAAGCACTGTATAAATCAGGCATTACGGCGCCTTCACATCCCATCAAAATACATTTTATATAGTCTAAAGACTAAAATCTTGTGATATTTTATCAACTGAAACATTTCAGATGACTTGTAAAATGTGACTAAATCCAAATGGAATTTTATTCACAAGACTATGACTAAAACTAAATAAATATTTGCTGTCAAAATTAACACTGCGCCCACCTCCCACCCCCAGGGAAGCTGGACAGACAAACAGACGCACTCTCTCTCTCCCTGTCTTTACTGAGACAAAAACACACATCAGTGTTGAACAGGGATATTGGATATGCACTTGATGCCTTGTGCTTACAGCACTCCCCTAGGCCACAGTGTGTGTGGGCGTGTGTACGTGTGCGCGTGTCTGTCTTGTTGTGTGCATATTTGTCTAGGGCCACATGTTTTAGTTATGAGTCTGACTGATATATCTAATATGTGTCCTGTGATGATTCTGCACAGAGCTGATGAAAATACAGATAGATAAATAAACAATGCACCCTGCAAGGCACACACAGACAGAAGGGTAAACAAGAGAGGATGATGTGAGAAGGCGATGTGTACGATAATTACAGAGTTTTACAAAACCTAGTATAGCCTGGACCACAATAGAGATATGTACGTTCTTTAAAAAAAAAACTTATACTGTAACTGGGTGACAACTGTGACTTGTCAGATAACTCAAATTCAAAAGATGTGTCTGAAACACTGAAGAACTTGTAATTTGAAACAATTACAGGAAGCGGCAAATCTTGGCCACTAATTACATTGTTGAAAGTAACAGAGTAGAAATCACGTTAATTAACTTTTAGACATTGTAGGCATGACCTGTTACTCACTTAAAATTGAACCCAGAAATATTTTTATTGGACTGTATAGACCCCTTAACAGACGACATCACGCTGGTTGCAAGCGTCATACTGCGCAAGCGTTAAACCCATTCAGTCAGGTCTCGCTAGGGTGCGCAGCACTAGCCAACACACAAGAGGGGGTTGGGGCGTGCTGAAACTAGCGCACCCCGAAACAACAGGCTGAGAATTGATTGCATGAAACAATCACCTGTGCATCCAGTCTCAATGTTGGTAAACAAATAATTGGTCTATAGGTTGAAATAAGCTATCATTGTTCTTTCAGAACAAGCTTTTTGATCCCATGGCCTGGAGGGACGATTGCTCTGCGATTGGCTAGTTTGTTGTTAGGCTAACCGAATAGGGATGGGACGATAATCATTTTTATCGTTTAGCGTGATAAAAACGCTCACAATAACCGCAGAGGTTTCAATTGATCGTGAAATTGTCCTCCGTCATACATAGTTTAAATTATCTTTTGTTGAACCACAGTCCCAGTTAAACCCTCTATACTTGATACAACAACCTGCAAAGAGCACATTTGGTACGTTCTCATTTCACTCTACACGAATCGATTCGGCAAAAATAGCAGATCTACAAGCGTTGTGAGCTTATAGATCTGCTATTTTTGGTGAACGTTCCCCCCAGAATAGGGATACTGGTGGCTCAAGTGGTTAACAAAAGTGGCATTTTAAGTTTTAGCCATATTTTGATTATATTATTAATTATTTTGTATGTCATTTTCATATCGTCCCATCCCTACAGAATAGACAACATCCCATAGACTGGAGGGACGACTGCTCCGCGGACCGTACGGCTAGTTCACCGTTAGGCCAACCGGCTGACCAGCCCTGTAACTTTATCACAGTCAGCTACATTTGTGTGTATAGAGTTGGCCTGTGGGTCCAGCCAAAAGAACAAACAAACAAAGTGAGAGGCAGAGTGATCTATTCATGTGGTCTTCTTGTTTGAAGTGAGCATTACTTTAGGATGCGCCATGCGCCCCAAAGAGCATGTATTGTGAATAGGCAATCCGTCTGATTGACAGGGAAATTAAACAGTGCATCCTGGGGCGTCAAAATGACAATATTTCAATGTGACACTATTCTGCAGGACATCACTGTCTGCAGAGAAAGATAACAGCTATCTCTTGAACAGACTCCTGTAAAGTGAAAACTTACACCTATAATGGATTGTCACCCACTCTCTGGGTGGAGAGCGAGAGGATAGAAGGATGCAGGGAAACATTGTTAAAGGACTTGGACCAGAGCTATTGTCTCTGATTGGCATGTGTTATCCCCAGGGGTTAGTTTGGGATTGTGTGGGTAGAACAGCTGCCATAGTGCCTAAGTGGGTTTTCTAGCATCGCCTCAGAGACAATTCTATTACCGATATGTCATACATTTGAACCTGCCATCTTCCCAGCAGGGAGGACAGGGCTGCAGGGATAACAAGATGATTTTAGACCCCCCCCCTCCCCCAATGGTAAGCAAACTTCTGCACAAGGCTCTCCAAATAGACAACCAAATTGGCCACAAATCCCCCTGATCGTACAATCGCAGACAAGATTACTGCTTAGGCGGGTTAGCTTCAGTGGGGGAGAACATAAAGGGGAGAGGAAGGGAAGAGACGGCACCGAGGAGGAATGTTATACAAACACACGTACTGTACAGCTCCCGAGCCTGATCACACCAGAAAGATGCCCTGAGTGAGAGGTCGTAGCGTTGTGCTCATAAGTAGCATCATTAATTAAGGTCCATCCGTCCCCCAGCGCCTCGCCCTGAACCCTGTATGGAAGAGATCACTGCAAACCAAAAGGTTATGTCAGGAAAGGGTAAGTCAATTTGGGGCGCAGCTGGCCTAGCGGTTAAGGTGCATGCCACATATAAACTGTAACGTAGCCTGGCAGCGGGTCGCAGGTTCGATTCCCGAGCCCGACAGCCGTTGCTGCGTGTCACTCCCTGTCTCGCTCCACTCTGTACTATCAATAAAGGCAGAAAAGCTAAAAGCTCCAAAAATATCTTCACAGAAAAGAAAGGGCACGTCAATTTAATCAGTGCTGATCGTTAAATACATTATCTGTTTGATCTTGAATGAGGGTCATAGGCCTGGGGTGAGAGGGTTCAGGTTAAGGTTGAGAGGTTAAAATCGTTTTTTTTTTTCTTTTCTTGCTTCTACTCCGAGACCTTCGTCCATTACTTCTATCCATCATGCTCAGAATGTGTGTGTGTGTACTTGAGGCTTATAGCACACAAATTGACACAGAGAAACGAGAAAGTCCCGGAGGGTCGGGAAGTAAACAGCGTGGGTGGACCCTCCCTACGACACCACAGACTCCAATTAGCTTTGTGTGGCTTGCTCTATAGGCCTGGAAGACAGATCTCCAATGGTAGGACAGACGGTACACACGGCATGTGACGACCAAGATGAAACAAGTTGAGCGGGGAATACACAAGGGTGTGGGGGGGGGGGGGAGGCATCGGGGGACCGGTGAGATTGGGAAAGGAACACTACTTGTCCCAATCGATGATATCTTTATTGAATGGACAAAACAGGCTTGTCAATGCACTCTACCTGATTAGCTAAGCCGGTCATTAATGGCATTGACTATCGACGGAGAGCGCCCGAGTGCTAAGTCATAGAGGCCTGTAAATGAGAAGAGGACACCGTGGGTCATTGATCCATGGCGTGTCTTTTTGGAACCTGGGTGGCCTGTTCACATAGAAAGCATACAATCCTCCATAAACACCACACATACAATCCTCGATAAACACCACCACACATACAATCCTCCATAACCTATAAACACCACTCAGCCTGTGTGTCAACAGGAGTAAACCCAAAATGCTTTCCATTTGAGAATACCACACATTAAAGAAAGAAAAAACAGAATGAAATAAACAACAGATTAAAACGCTGTAAAAGCAAATGCAATTAAATCGATTCAGTGGACTTGACAGAACATAAACCATGGGGCAACCTCAGACCGAGCTAAAGGTACGATCTTGTAGATCAGCTATTTTCAGCAAAGAGATTTGGTGTAGAGGGAAAAAAGGAATGGACCAAGTATAGAGCCCTAGCTGCAGGACCCCGGTCAACTAGGGTTTAAGTCAGGGGTCTTCAACAGGCGGTCCGGGACCCCTAGGGGGTCCTCAGAGTTACTACAGGGGGGCTGCCAAATATTTGTGGATAGAGATTTATTTTTTATGCTAACCACTTCAACCCTAGCATCCCTATTCTGAGGGGAACATTAGCCGAAAATGCCTTGGCGTTGTGAGCTTGTAGATCTGCTATTTTCGGCAAAGAGGTTTGGTGTAGAGGAAAAAAAGAGCAGACAAAGTACAGAGCCAACGGTCAAGTTTACAAAGTATTGAGGGTTTAAGTGGTTGTATGTCTGAAAACACACATTTAACTGCTTCCCTGCTTCATCTCTCTCAGCTACGGGGGGGTCTTTGGGCGTAAAAACGTTGAAGACCCATGGTTTAAGTGGTTCAAATTGTCAATGGTGTATGGGGAACACACATGACCTGGAATCACATCATCATCATCAGATGGAATGTAGACAGGCAAGAGGCCAGCCAGAGCATGTGGTTTCACATTCCTATTGTACTGATGTTGAGATTTATTTTGTAAAAAAAAATCTAAAGCTATTTTTTGAGGCTTTTCTGCCTTTATTTGGATAGAACGGAGAAGATTGACAGGAAACAGGGAGAGAGAGAGACAGGGAGTGACACATAGCTAAGGCCGACAGGCTTGGGAATTAAACCCACCCGACTTGCTGTTAGGCCGTATCAGAGCCCATATGCGGTATGCGCCTTAACCGCTAGGCTATCGGCTACCCAAGATTTATTCGTTTGATTAGTTTGTAAGATATCATGATAGATAGGCAACATTCTTTTTGCCTTAAACTCACCACTTAAACTCTATATACTCCCCAAGGGCTCCACTTGGTCCTCTCATTTTTCCCCCTAGTCTACACCAGATCTCTTTGCCGAAAATAGCCGATCTACAACCTGTCAACTAACATGTCACAGAGCTTGTAGGTCTGCTATTTTCACTGAATGTTTGTCCCAGAATATAGGGCCGCTAGAGTTCATGTGGTTAAACATACAGTATTATGCAGTTGCATTCAATCAACATTTTTCTGAAGGGTGTGCATTAGACCACTCTACTGTCAGGGGACTTTTAGTGGTTCTATAAGTGGCTTAAAAACTGTGGAACCAGATGCACTTTGGACAATAGCAGTATTCTGTGTCGAGGCAGAGGGAATCCAGAGCAGTCTAAAATCGGTTTAAAAAGCAGTTATTGTTCCGCGCCTTATTATATTAGACGGTAAAAAACGTCGCTCGAGCTTCTTTGCCCCATGATCTTTATCAAGGGATGGAAG
>NC_139941.1:24067573-24087573 GCF_963454915.1 Gymnoscopelus microlampas
CCCAACGGGGCTGCTCACGGGGCATTCCCGGGGACCACCCACTCCTGGTGCTCCAGAACGGATGCAAAAGTGGTGGCGCCCCCAGTGGAGGACCCCCTGCCACTGCAGCTCACATAAAATGCCGTAACTCGGGCTAGGAGCGTCCGGGAGAGCCGCGGCCTGTACCTATTCGTCCGCCAAGGCAACGCGGACACCCCACCCCTAATTTCTCACATGGCCCTCTTCTAGCGCCACCTTCAGGCCGCTTTTCACAACACATTTTTGCCCACTACTCCTACAGTTTTGCCCCTAAAAACACGCAAATTGCTACACACTACACAGTATGTGTACACTCATGTCATCAACATGCCTGCCACCACATTTCTTAGACCACCAAACAAAACTATACATTGCCCACACAAGTAGGAACCAATCGCCGTTACAGCCCTCTTCTGTATACATGTGACCTACGGTCGCTTATCTCCCGATTAGGGAGTCTTACTGGTAATATCTTTACATTTAATATTATAAATTCAATTTCTGATAAGCAGCAGGCTATATGTGCCTCGATTATTTTGATTTATATTAAGACAAATTGGGGTGGGTGTTAAAGGACAACTTTGGTTTTTTACAACCACGGTTTATATTTTAGCTTGTAATTATAGTAAATAAAAGATGAGTGTTCTTTTTTTTTTCATTTACTGCTTTCTATAGTTTTAGCAATTTTCGCGATCTTTTTTACAGTGGGCGGGGGCATTCTGTCCGGTGGCTAAATATGCCTTTTTTACACAATAAAAAAGGTCCTGTGGTCTTTGATGGCCAGATGTGAGTTATTGGGGGCTAGAAGAGCTACTGTTAATAATAATAAAGAAAACACCGGGTTATTGTGTAAAAAAAGATATTTAGCCACCGGACAGAATGCCCCCGCCCACTGTAAAAAAGATCGCGAAAATTGCTAAAACTATAGAAAGCAGTAAAAAAAAAAAAAAGTTAACCCTCATCTTTCATTTACTTTAATTACAATCTAAAACACAAACCATGGTTGTAAAAGAAACAAAGTTGTCCTTTAAGTCCATTTTGATGCCAATACTTTTGTACTTTTACTCAAGTACATTTTGAATTCCGGACTTTTACTTGTAACAGAGTACTTCGACATCGTAGTATTGATACTTTTTTAAAAAATGCTGGTGACGAAAAATGACGAAAACTGCTGGTGACGAAAAAAATGCTGGTGACGAAAAATAACGAAAAATGCTGGTGACGAAAAATGACGAAAAATGCTGGTGACGAAAAAATGCTGGTGACGAAAAATGACGAAAAATGCTGGTGACGAAAAAATGCTGGTGACGAAAAATGACGGAAAATGTTGGTGACGAAAAATGACGAAAAATGCTGGTGACGGAAAAAATGCTGGTGACGAAAAAATGCTGGTGACGAAAAATGACGAGAAATGCTGGTGACGAAAAATGACGAAAAATGCTGGTGACGAAAAACATGCTGGTGACGAAAAATGACAAAAAATGCTGGTGAAGAAAAATGACGAAAAATGCTGGTGACGAAAAAATGCTGGTGACGAAAAATGACGAAAAATGCTGGTGACGAAAAAAATGCTGGTGACGAAAAAACTGCTGGTGACGAAAAATGACGAAAAAATGCTGGTGACGAAAAATGACAAAAAATGCTGGTGACGAAAAATGACGAAAAATGCTGGTGACGAAAAAATGCTGGTGACAAAAAATGACAAAAAATGCTGGTGACGAGAAATGACGAAAAATGCTGGTGACGAAAAAATGCTGGTGACGAAAAAATGCTGGTGACGAAAAATGACGAAAAATGCTGGTGACGAAAAAATGCTGGTGACGAAAAATGACAAAAAATGCTGGTGACGAAAAATGACAAAAAATGCTGGTGACGAAAAATGACGAAAAATGCTGGTGACGAAAAAATGCTGGTGACGAAAAATGACGAAAAATGCTGGTGACGAAAAAAATGCTGGTAACGAAAAATGACGAAAAAATGCTGGTGACGAAAAATGACGAAAAAATGCTGGTGACGAAAAATGACAAAAAATGCTGGTGACGAAAAATGACGAAAAATGCTGGTGACGAAAAAATGCTGGTGACGAAAAATGACAAGAAATGCTGGTGACGAAAAAATGCTGGTGACGAAAAATGACAAAAAATGCTGGTCACGAAAAAATGCTGGTGACAAAAAATGCTGGTGACGAAAAAATGCTGGTGACGAAAAATGACGAAAAATGCTGGTGACGAAAAAATGCTGGTGACGAAAAATGACGAAAAATGCTGGTGACGAAAAAATGCTGGTGACGAAAAATGACGAAAAATGCTGGTGACGAAAAAATGCTGGTGACGAAAAATGACGAAACATGCTGGTGACGAAAAAAATGCTGGTGACGAAAAAATGCTGGTGACGAAAAAATGCTGGTGACGAAAAAATGCTGGTGACAAAAAAATGCTGGTGACGAAAAATGCTGGTTACGAAAAATGACGAAAAATGCTGGTGATGAAAAATGACGAAAAATGCTGGTGGAAAAATGACGAAAAATGCTGGTGACGAAAAAATACTGGTGACGAAAAATGACGAAAAATGCTGGTGACGAAAAACAACGAAAAATGCTGGTGACGAAAAATGACGAAAAATGCTGGTGACGAAAAATGACGAAAAAGGCTGGTGACGAAAAAATGCTGGTGACGAAAAATGACAAAAAATGCTGGTGACGAAAAATGACGAAAAATGCTGGTGACGAAAAAATGCTGGTGACGAAAAATGACGAAAAATGCTGGTGACGAAAAAATGCTGGTGACGAAAAATGACGAAAAATGCTGGTGACGAAAAAAATGCTGGTGACGAAAAAATGCTGGTGACGAAAAATGACGAAAAAATGCTGGTGACGAAAAATGACGAAAAATGCTGGTGACGAAAAAATGCTGGTGACGAAAAATGCAGGTGACGAAAAATGACGAAAAATGCTGGTGACGAAAAATGACGAAAAATGCTGGTGACGAAAAAATGCTGGTGACGAAAAATGACAAAAAATGCTGGTGACGAAAAATGACGAAAAATGCTGGTGACGAAAAAATGCTGGTGACGAAAAATGACGAAAAATGCTGGTGACGAAAAATGACGAAAAATGCTGGTGACGAAAAAATGCTGGTGACGAAAAATGACAAAAAATGCTGGTGATGAAAAATTACGAAAAATGACGAAAAATGCTGGTGACGAAAAAATGCTGGTGACGAAAAATGACGAAAATGCTGGTGACGAAAAAAATGCTGGTGACGAAAAAATGCTGGTGACGAAAAATGACAAAAAATGCTGGTGACGAAAAATGACGAAAAATGCTGGTGACGAAAAATGACGAAAAATGCTGGTGACGAAAAAATGCTGGTGAAATTTTTTCGTCACCAGCATTTTCCGTCATTTTTCGTCACCAGCATTTTTTCCGTCACCAGCATTTTTTTCGTCACCAGCATTTTTCGTCATTTTTCGTCACCAGCATTTTTTCGTCACCAGCATTTTGTCATTTTTCGTCACCGGCATTTTGTCATTTTTCGTCACCAGCATTTTTTCGTCACCAGCATTTTTTGTCATTTTTCGTCACCAGCATTTTTTCGTCATTTTTCGTCACCAGCTGAAAAAATGCTGGTGACGAAAAAATGCTGGTGACGAAAAAATGCTGGTGACGAAAAATGCTGGTGACGAAAAATGACGAAAAATGCTGGTGACGAAAAAATGCTGGTGACGAAAAAAATGCTGGTGACGGAAAAAATGCTGGTGACCAAAAATGACGGAAAATGCTGGTGACGAAAAATGACGAAAAAGGCTGGTGACGAAAAAATGCTGGTGACGAAAAATGACAAAAAATGCTGGTGACGAAAAATGACGAAAAATGCTGGTGACGAAAAAATGCTGGTGACGAAAAATGACGAAAAATGCTGGTGACGAAAAAATGCTGGTGACGAAAAATGACGAAAAAATGCTGGTGACGAAAAATGACGAAAAAATGCTGGTGACGAAAAATGACAAAAAATGCTGGTGACGAAAAAATGCTGGTGACGAAAAATGCTGGTGACGAAAAATGACGAAAAATGCTGGTGACGAAAAAAATGCTGGTGACGAAAAAAATGCTGGTGACGAAAAAATGCTGGTGACGAAAAATGACGAAAAAATGCTGGTGACGAAAAATGACGAAAAATGCTGGTGACGAAAAAATGCTGGTGACGAAAAATGCTGGTGACGAAAAATGACGAAAAATGCTGGTGACGAAAAATGACGAAAAATGCTGTTGACGAAAAATGACGAAAAATGCTGGTGACGAAAAAATGCTGGTGACGAAAAATGACAAAAAATGCTGGTGACGAAAAATGACGAAAAATGCTGGTGACGAAAAAATGCTGGTGACGAAAAATGACGAAAAATGCTGGTGACGAAAAATGACGAAAAATGCTGGTGACGAAAAAATGCTGGTGACGAAAAATGACAAAAAATGCTGGTGATGAAAAATTACGAAAAATGACGAAAAATGCTGGTGACAAAAAAATGCTGGTAACGAAAAATGACGAAAAAATGCTGGTGACGAAAAATGACGAAAAAATGCTGGTGACGAAAAATGACAAAAAATGCTGGTGACGAAAAATGACGAAAAATGCTGGTGACGAAAAAATGCTGGTGACGAAAAATGACAAGAAATGCTGGTGACGAAAAAATGCTGGTGACGAAAAATGACAAAAAATGCTGGTCACGAAAAAATGCTGGTGACAAAAAATGCTGGTGACGAAAAAATGCTGGTGACGAAAAATGACGAAAAATGCTGGTGACGAAAAAATGCTGGTGACGAAAAATGACGAAAAATGCTGGTGACGAAAAAATGCTGGTGACGAAAAATGACGAAAAATGCTGGTGACGAAAAAATGCTGGTGACGAAAAATGACGAAACATGCTGGTGACGAAAAAAATGCTGGTGACGAAAAATGACAAAAAATGCTGGTGACGAAAAAATGCTGGTGACGGAAAAATGCTGGTGACGAAAAATGACGAAAAATGCTGGTGACGAAAAATGACGAAAAATGCTGGTGACGAAAAAAATGCTGGTGACGAAAAAATGCTGGTGACGAAAAATGACGAAAAAATGCTGGTGACGAAAAATGACAAAAAATGCTGGTTACGAAAAATGACGAAAAATGCTGGTGACGAAAAATGACGAAAAATGCTGGTGACGAAAAATGACGAAAAATGCTGGTGACGAAAAAATACTGGTGACGAAAAATGACGAAAAATGCTGGTGACGAAAAACAACGAAAAATGCTGGTGACGAAAAATGACGGAAAATGCTGGTGACGAAAAATGACGAAAAAGGCTGGTGACGAAAAAATGCTGGTGACGAAAAATGACAAAAAATGCTGGTGACGAAAAATGACGAAAAATGCTGGTGACGAAAAAATGCTGGTGACGAAAAATGACGAAAAATGCTGGTGACGAAAAAATGCTGGTGACGAAAAATGACGAAAAAATGCTGGTGACGAAAAATGACAAAAAATGCTGGTGACGAAAAAATGCTGGTGACGAAAAATGACGAAAAATGCTGGTGACGAAAAAATGCTGGTGACGAAAAATGACGAAAAATGCTGGTGACGAAAAATGACGAAAAATGCTGGTGACGAAAAAATGCTGGTGACGAAAAATGACAAAAAATGCTGGTGATGAAAAATTACGAAAAATGACGAAAAATGCTGGTGACAAAAAAATGCTGGTAACGAAAAATGACGAAAAAATGCTGGTGACGAAAAATGACGAAAAAATGCTGGTGACGAAAAATGACAAAAAATGCTGGTGACGAAAAATGACGAAAAATGCTGGTGACGAAAAAATGCTGGTGACGAAAAATGACAAGAAATGCTGGTGACGAAAAAATGCTGGTGACGAAAAATGACAAAAAATGCTGGTCACGAAAAAATGCTGGTGACGAAAAATGACGAAAAATGCTGGTGACGAAAAAATGCTGGTGACGAAAAATGACGAAAAATGCTGGTGACGAAAAAATGCTGGTGACGAAAAATGACGAAAAATGCTGGTGACGAAAAAATGCTGGTGACGAAAAATGACGAAAAATGCTGGTGACGAAAAAATGCTGGTGACGAAAAATGACGAAACATGCTGGTGACGAAAAAAATGCTGGTGACGAAAAATGACAAAAAATGCTGGTGACGAAAAAATGCTGGTGACGGAAAAATGCTGGTGACGAAAAATGACGAAAAATGCTGGTGACGAAAAATGACGAAAAATGCTGGTGACGAAAAAAATGCTGGTGACGAAAAAATGCTGGTGACGAAAAATGACGAAAAAATGCTGGTGACGAAAAATGACAAAAAATGCTGGTTACGAAAAATGACGAAAAATGCTGGTGACGAAAAATGACGAAAAATGCTGGTGACGAAAAATGACGAAAAATGCTGGTGACGAAAAAATACTGGTGACGAAAAATGACGAAAAATGCTGGTGACGAAAAACAAC
This sequence comes from Gymnoscopelus microlampas, assembly GCF_963454915.1. Taxonomy (NCBI): domain Eukaryota; kingdom Metazoa; phylum Chordata; class Actinopteri; order Myctophiformes; family Myctophidae; genus Gymnoscopelus; species Gymnoscopelus microlampas. The sequence continues at coordinate 24,074,084 of NC_139941.1, forward strand.
GAAAAATGCTGGTGACGAAAAATGACGGAAAATGCTGGTGACGAAAAATGACGAAAAAGGCTGGTGACGAAAAAATGCTGGTGACGAAAAATGACAAAAAATGCTGGTGACGAAAAATGACGAAAAATGCTGGTGACGAAAAAATGCTGGTGACGAAAAATGACGAAAAATGCTGGTGACGAAAAAATGCTGGTGACGAAAAATGACGAAAAAATGCTGGTGACGAAAAATGACAAAAAATGCTGGTGACGAAAAAATGCTGGTGACGGAAAAATGCTGGTGACGAAAAATGACGAAAAATGCTGGTGACGAAAAATGACGAAAAATGCTGGTGACGAAAAAAATGCTGGTGACGAAAAAATGCTGGTGACGAAAAATGACGAAAAAATGCTGGTGACGAAAAATGACAAAAAATGCTGGTGACGAAAAAATGCTGGTGACGAAAAAATGCTGGTGACGAAAAATGCTGGTGACGAAAAATGACGAAAAATGCTGGTGACGAAAAATGACGAAAAATGCTGGTGACGAAAAAATGCTGGTGACGAAAAATGACGAAAAATGCTGGTGACGAAAAATGACGAAAAATGCTGGTGACGAAAAATGACGAAAAATGCTGGTGATGAAAAATGACGAAAAATGCTGGTGACGAAAAAATGCTGGTGACGAAAAATGCTGGTGACGAAAAATGACAAAAAATGCTGGTGATGAAAAATTACGAAAAATGACGAAAAATGCTGGTGACAAAAAAATGCTGGTAACGAAAAATGACGAAAAAATGCTGGTGACGAAAAATGACGAAAAAATGCTGGTGACGAAAAATGACAAAAAATGCTGGTGACGAAAAATGACGAAAAATGCTGGTGACGAAAAAATGCTGGTGACGAAAAATGACAAGAAATGCTGGTGACGAAAAAATGCTGGTGACGAAAAATGACAAAAAATGCTGGTCACGAAAAAATGCTGGTGACGAAAAATGACGAAAAATGCTGGTGACGAAAAAATGCTGGTGACGAAAAATGACGAAAAATGCTGGTGACGAAAAAATGCTGGTGACGAAAAATGACGAAAAATGCTGGTGACGAAAAAATGCTGGTGACGAAAAATGACGAAAAATGCTGGTGACGAAAAAATGCTGGTGAAATTTTTTCGTCACCAGCATTTTCCGTCATTTTTCGTCACCAGCATTTTTTCCGTCACCAGCATTTTTTTCGTCACCAGCATTTTTCGTCATTTTTCGTCACCAGCATTTTTTCGTCACCAGCATTTTGTCATTTTTCGTCACCGGCATTTTGTCATTTTTCGTCACCAGCAATTTTTCGTCACCAGCATTTTTTGTCATTTTTCGTCACCAGCATTTTTTCGTCATTTTTCGTCACCAGCTGAAAAAATGCTGGTGACGAAAAAATGCTGGTGACGAAAAAATGCTGGTGACGAAAAATGCTGGTGACGAAAAATGACGAAAAATGCTGGTGACGAAAAAATGCTGGTGACGAAAAAAATGCTGGTGACGGAAAAAATGCTGGTGACGAAAAATGACGGAAAATGCTGGTGACGAAAAATGACGAAAAAGGCTGGTGACGAAAAAATGCTGGTGACGAAAAATGACAAAAAATGCTGGTGACGAAAAATGACGAAAAATGCTGGTGACGAAAAAATGCTGGTGACGAAAAATGACGAAAAATGCTGGTGACGAAAAAATGCTGGTGACGAAAAATGACGAAAAAATGCTGGTGACGAAAAATGACGAAAAAATGCTGGTGACGAAAAATGACAAAAAATGCTGGTGACGAAAAAATGCTGGTGACGAAAAATGCTGGTGACGAAAAATGACGAAAAATGCTGGTGACGAAAAATGCTGGTGACGAAAAAAATGCTGGTGACGAAAAAATGCTGGTGACGAAAAATGACGAAAAAATGCTGGTGACGAAAAATGACGAAAAATGCTGGTGACGAAAAAATGCTGGTGACGAAAAATGCTGGTGACGAAAAATGACGAAAAATGCTGGTGACGAAAAATGACGAAAAATGCTGGTGACGAAAAATGACGAAAAATGCTGGTGACGAAAAAATGCTGGTGACGAAAAATGACAAAAAATGCTGGTGACGAAAAATTACGAAAAATGCTGGTGACGAAAAAATGCTGGTGACGAAAAATGACGAAAAATGCTGGTGACGAAAAATGACGAAAAATGCTGGTGACGAAAAAATGCTGGTGACGAAAAATGACAAAAAATGCTGGTGATGAAAAATTACGAAAAATGACGAAAAATGCTGGTGACAAAAAAATGCTGGTAACGAAAAATGACGAAAAAATGCTGGTGACGAAAAATGACGAAAAAATGCTGGTGACGAAAAATGACAAAAAATGCTGGTGACGAAAAATGACGAAAAATGCTGGTGACGAAAAAATGCTGGTGACGAAAAATGACAAGAAATGCTGGTGACGAAAAAATGCTGGTGACGAAAAATGACAAAAAATGCTGGTCACGAAAAAATGCTGGTGACGAAAAATGCTGGTGACGAAAAAATGCTGGTGACGAAAAATGACGAAAAATGCTGGTGACGAAAAAATGCTGGTGACGAAAAATGACAAAAAATGCTGGTGACGAAAAAATGCTGGTGACGAAAAATGACGAAAAATGCTGGTGACGAAAAAATGCTGGTGACGAAAAATGACGAAACATGCTGGTGACGAAAAAAATGCTGGTGACGAAAAAATGCTGGTGACGAAAAAATGCTGCTGACGAAAAAATGCTGGTGACAAAAAAATGCTGGTGACGAAAAATGCTGGTTACGAAAAATGACGAAAAATGCTGGTGACGAAAAATGACGAAAAATGCTGGTGACGAAAAATGACGAAAAATGCTGGTGACGAAAAATGACGAAAAATGCTGGTGACGAAAAAATGCTGGTGACGAAAAATGACGAAAAATGCTGGTGACGAAAAAATGCTGGTGACGAAAAATGACAAAAAATGCTGGTGATGAAAAATTACGAAAAATGACGAAAAATGCTGGTGACGAAAAAATGCTGGTGACGAAAAATGACGAAAATGCTGGTGACGAAAAAAATGCTGGTGACGAAAAAATGCTGGTGACGAAAAATGACAAAAAATGCTGGTGACGAAAAAATGCTGGTGACGAAAAATGACGAAAAATGCTGGTGACGAAAAATGACGAAAAATGCTGGTGACGAAAAAATGCTGGTGACGAAAAATGACAAAAAATGCTGGTGATGAAAAATTACGAAAAATGACGAAAAATGCTGGTGACGAAAAAATGCTGGTGACGAAAAATGACGAAAATGCTGGTGACGAAAAAAATGCTGGTGACGAAAAAATAATGGTGAAATTTTTTGAAAAAAATGCTGGTGACGAAAAATGACGAAAAAATGCTGGTGACGAAAAATGACAAAAAATGCTGGTGACGAAAAAATGCTGGTGACGAAAAAATGCTGGTGACGAAAAATGACGAAAAATGCTGGTGACGAAAAATGACGAAAAATGCTGGTGACGAAAAAAATGCTGGTGACGAAAAAATGCTGGTGACGAAAAATGACGAAAAAATGCTGGTGACGAAAAATGACAAAAAATGCTGGTGACGAAAAAATGCTGGTGACGAAAAAATGCTGGTGACGAAAAATGACGAAAAATGCTGGTGACGAAAAATGACGAAAAATGCTGGTGACGAAAAAAATGCTGGTGACGAAAAAATGCTGGTGACGAAAAATGACGAAAAAATGCTGGTGACGAAAAATGACAAAAAATGCTGGTGACGAAAAAATGCTGGTGACGAAAAAATGCTGGTGACGAAAAATGACGAAAAATGCTGGTGACGAAAAATGACGAAAAATGCTGGTGACGAAAAAAATGCTGGTGACGAAAAAATGCTGGTGACGAAAAATGACGAAAAAATGCTGGTGACGAAAAATGACGAAAAAATGCTGGTGACGAAAAATTACGAAAAATGCTGGTGACGAAAAAATGCTGGTGACGAAAAATGCTGGTGACGAAAAATGACGAAAAATGCTGGTGACGAAAAATGACGAAAAATGCTGGTGACGAAAAAATGCTGGTGACGAAAAATGACGAAAATGCTGGTGACGAAAAAAATGACGAAAAATGCTGGTGACGAAAAAATGCTGGTGACGAAAAATGACAAAAAATGCTGGTGACGAAAAATGACGAAAAATGCTGGTGACGAAAAATGACGAAAAATGCTGGTGACGAAAAAATGCTGGTGACGAAAAATGACAAAAAATGCTGGTGACGAAAAATGATGAAAAATGCTGGTGACGAAAAAATGCTGGTGACGAAAAATGACGAAAAATGCTGGTGACGAAAAATGACGAAAAATGCTGGTGACGAAAAATGACGAAAATGCTGGTGACGAAAAAAATGCTGGTGACGAAAAAATGCTGGTGACGAAAAATGACAAAAAATGCTGGTGACGAAAAATGCTGGTGACGAAAAATGACGAAAAATGCTGGTGACGAAAAAATGCTGGTGACGAAAAATGACGAAAAATGCTGGTGACGAAAAACAACGAAAAATGCTGGTGACGAAAAATGACGAAAAATGCTGGTGACGAAAAATGACGAAAAAGGCTGGTGACGAAAAAATGCTGGTGACGAAAAATGACAAAAAATGCTGGTGACGAAAAATGACGAAAAATGCTGGTGACGAAAAAATGCTGGTGACGAAAAATGACGAAAAATGCTGGTGACGAAAAAATGCTGGTGACGAAAAATGACAAAAAATGCTGGTGATGAAAAATTACGAAAAATGACGAAAAATGCTGGTGACGAAAAAATGCTGGTGACGAAAAATGACGAAAATGCTGGTGACGAAAAAAATGCTGGTGACGAAAAAATGCTGGTGACGAAAAATGACAAAAAATGCTGGTGACGAAAAAATGCTGGTGACGAAAAATGACGAAAAATGCTGGTGACGAAAAATGACGAAAAATGCTGGTGACGAAAAAATGCTGGTGACGAAAAATGACAAAAAATGCTGGTGATGAAAAATTACGAAAAATGACGAAAAATGCTGGTGACGAAAAAATGCTGGTGACGAAAAATGACGAAAATGCTGGTGACGAAAAAAATGCTGGTGACGAAAAAATAATGGTGAAATTTTTTGAAAAAAATGCTGGTGACGAAAAATGACGAAAAAATGCTGGTGACGAAAAATGACAAAAAATGCTGGTGACGAAAAAATGCTGGTGACGAAAAAATGCTGGTGACGAAAAATGACGAAAAATGCTGGTGACGAAAAATGACGAAAAATGCTGGTGACGAAAAAAATGCTGGTGACGAAAAAATGCTGGTGACGAAAAATGACGAAAAAATGCTGGTGACGAAAAATTACGAAAAATGCTGGTGACGAAAAAATGCTGGTGACGAAAAATGCTGGTGACGAAAAATGACGAAAAATGCTGGTGACGAAAAATGACGAAAAATGCTGGTGACGAAAAAATGCTGGTGACGAAAAATGACGAAAATGCTGGTGACGAAAAAAATGACGAAAAATGCTGGTGACGAAAAAATGCTGGTGACGAAAAATGACAAAAAATGCTGGTGACGAAAAATGACGAAAAATGCTGGTGACGAAAAATGACGAAAAATGCTGGTGACGAAAAAATGCTGGTGACGAAAAATGACAAAAAATGCTGGTGACGAAAAATGATGAAAAATGCTGGTGACGAAAAAATGCTGGTGACGAAAAATGACGAAAAATGCTGGTGACGAAAAATGACGAAAAATGCTGGTGACGAAAAATGACGAAAATGCTGGTGACGAAAAAAATGCTGGTGACGAAAAAATGCTGGTGACGAAAAATGACAAAAAATGCTGGTGACGAAAAAATGCTGGTGACGAAAAATGACGAAAAATGCTGGTGACGAAAAATGACGAAAAATGCTGGTGACGAAAAAATGCTGGTGAAATTTTTTCGTCACCAGCATTTTCCGTCATTTTTTGTCACCAGCATTTTTTTCGTCACCAGCATTTTTCGTCACCAGCATTTTTCGTCACCAGCATTTTTCGTCATTTTTCGTCACCAGCATTTTTCGTCACCAGCATTTTTTCGTCACCAGCATTTTTTCGTCACCAGCATTTTTCGTCATTTTTCGTCACCAGCATTTTTTGTCATTTTTCGTCACCAGCATTTTTTCGTCACCAGCATTTTTCGTCATTTTTTGTCACCAGCATTTTTCGTCATTTTTCGTCACCAGCATTTTTTCGTCACCAGCATTTTTTCGTCACCAGCATTTTTTCCGTCACCAGCATTTTTCGTCATTTTTCGTCACCAGCATTTTTTCGTCACCAGCATTTTTCGTCATTTTTCGTCACCAGCATTTTTCGTCATTTTTCGTCACCAGCATTTTTTCGTCACCAGCATTTTTTCGTCACCAGCATTTTTTCCGTCACCAGCATTTTTTGTCATTTTTCGTCACCAGCATTTTTTCGTCACCAGCATTTTTCGTCATTTTTCGTCACCAGCATTTTTTCGTCACCAGCATTTTTCGTCATTTTTCGTCACCAGCATTTTTTCGTCACCAGCATTTTTTCGTCACCAGCATTTTTCGTCATTTTTCGTTTTCGTCACCAGCATTTTTCGTCATTTTTCGTCACCAGCATTTTTTCGTCACCAGCATTTTTTTCGTCACCAGCATTTTTCGTCATTTTTCGTCACCAGCATTTTTTCGTCACCAGCATTTTTCGTCATTCTTCGTCACCAGCATTTTTTGTCATTTTTCGTCACCAGCATTTTTCGTCATTTTTCGTCACCAGCATTTTTCGTCATTTTTCGTCACCAGCATTTTTTGTCATTTTTCGTCACCAGCATTTTTTCGTCACCAGCATTTTTTCGTCACCAGCATTTTTCGTCATTTTTCGTTTTCGTCACCAGCATTTTTCGTCATTTTTCGTCACCAGCATTTTTCGTCACCAGCATTTTTTCGTCACCAGCATTTTTTTCGTCACCAGCATTTTTCGTCATTTTTCGTCACCAGCATTTTTCGTCATTTTTCGTCACCAGCATTTTTTCGTCACCAGCATTTTTCGTCATTTTTCATCACCAGCATTTTTCGTCATTTTTCGTCACCAGCATTTTTCGTCATTTTTCGTCACCAGCATTTTTCGTCATTTTTCGTCACCAGCATTTTTTCGTCACCAGCATTTTTCGTCATTTTTCGTCATCAGCATTTTTCGTCACCAGCATTTTTCGTCATTTTTCGTCACCAACATTTTTCGTCATTTTTCATCACCAGCATTTTTCGTCACCAGCATTTTTTCGTCACCAGCATTTTTTCGTCACCAGCATTTTTTCGTCACCAGCATTTTTTCGTCACCAGCATTTTTTGTCATTTTTCGTCACCAGCATTTTTTTCGTCATTTTTCGTCACCAGCATTTTTTCGTCACCAGCATTTTTTTCGTCACCAGCATTTTTCGTCATTTTTCGTCACCAGCATTTTTTCGTCACCAGCATTTTTCGTCATTTTTCGTCACCAGCATTTTTCGTCACCAGCATTTTTCGTCATTTTTCGTCACCAGCATTTTTCGTCACCAGCATTTTTTCGTCACCAGCATTTTTTCGTCACCAGCATTTTTTGTCATTTTTCGTCACCAGCATTTTTCGTCATTTTTCGTCACCAGCATTTTTCGTCATTTTTCGTCACCAGCATTTTTTGTCATTTTTCGTCACCAGCATTTTTTCTTCATTTTTCGTCACCAGCATTTTTTTGTCACCAGCATTTTTTTCGTCACCAGCATTTTTCGTCATTTTTCGTCACCAGCATTTTTTCGTCACCAGCATTTTTCGTCATTCTTCGTCACCAGCATTTTTCGTCATTTTTCGTCACCAGCATTTTTCGTCATTTTTCGTCACCAGCATTTTTTTGTCACCAGCATTTTTTTCGTCACCAGCATTTTTCGTCATTTTTCGTCACCAGCATTTTTTCGTCACCAGCATTTTTCGTCATTCTTTGTCACCAGCATTTTTTGTCATTTTTCGTCACCAGCATTTTTCGTCATTTTTCGTCACCAGCATTTTTCGTCATTTTTCGTCACCAGCATTTTTTCGTCACCAGCATTTTTCGTCATTTTTCGTCACCAGCATTTTTCGTCATTTTTCGTCACCAGCATTTTTTCGTCACCAGCATTTTTTTCGTCACCAGCATTTTTCGTCATTTTTCGTCACCAGCATTTTTCGTCATTTTTCGTCACCAGCATTTTTTCGTCACCAGCATTTTTCGTCATTTTTCGTCACCAGCATTTTTTGTCATTTTTCGTCACCAGCATTTTTTCGTCACCAGCATTTTTTCGTCACCAGCATTTTTCGTCATTTTTCGTTTTCGTCACCAGCATTTTTCGTCATTTTTCGTCACCAGCATTTTTTCGTCACCAGCATTTTTTTCGTCACCAGCATTTTTCGTCATTTTTCGTCACCAGCATTTTTTCGTCACCAGCATTTTTCGTCATTCTTCGTCACCAGCATTTTTTGTCATTTTTCGTCACCAGCATTTTTCGTCATTTTTCATCACCAGCATTTTTCGTCACCAGCATTTTTTCGTCACCAGCATTTTTTCGTCACCAGCATTTTTTCGTCACCAGCATTTTTTCGTCACCAGCATTTTTTGTCATTTTTCGTCACCAGCATTTTTTTCGTCATTTTTCGTCACCAGCATTTTTTCGTCACCAGCATTTTTTTCGTCACCAGCATTTTTCGTCATTTTTCGTCACCAGCATTTTTTCGTCACCAGCATTTTTCGTCATTTTTCGTCACCAGCATTTTTCGTCACCAGCATTTTTCGTCATTTTTCGTCACCAGCATTTTTCGTCACCAGCATTTTTTCGTCACCAGCATTTTTTCGTCACCAGCATTTTTTGTCATTTTTCGTCACCAGCATTTTTCGTCATTTTTCGTCACCAGCATTTTTCGTCATTTTTCGTCACCAGCATTTTTTGTCATTTTTCGTCACCAGCATTTTTTCTTCATTTTTCGTCACCAGCATTTTTTTGTCACCAGCATTTTTTTCGTCACCAGCATTTTTCGTCATTTTTCGTCACCAGCATTTTTTCGTCACCAGCATTTTTCGTCATTCTTCGTCACCAGCATTTTTCGTCATTTTTCGTCACCAGCATTTTTCGTCATTTTTCGTCACCAGCATTTTTTTGTCACCAGCATTTTTTTCGTCACCAGCATTTTTCGTCATTTTTCGTCACCAGCATTTTTTCGTCACCAGCATTTTTCGTCATTCTTTGTCACCAGCATTTTTTGTCATTTTTCGTCACCAGCATTTTTCGTCATTTTTCGTCACCAGCATTTTTTCGTCACCAGCATTTTTCGTCATTTTTCGTCACCAGCATTTTTCGTCATTTTTTGTCACCAGCATTTTTTCGTCACCAGCATTTTTTTCGTCACCAGTATTTTTCGTCATTTTTCGTTTTCGTCACCAGCATTTTTCGTCATTTTTCGTCACCAGCATTTTTTCGTCACCAGCATTTTTTTCGTCACCAGCATTTTTCGTCATTTTTCGTCACCAGCATTTTTTCGTCACCAGCATTTTTCGTCATTCTTCGTCACCAGCATTTTTTGTCATTTTTCGTCACCAGCATTTTTCGTCATTTTTCGTCACCAGCATTTTTCGTCATTTTTCGTCACCAGCATTTTTTGTCATTTTTCGTCACCAGCATTTTTTCGTCACCAGCATTTTTTCGTCACCAGCATTTTTCGTCATTTTTCGTTTTCGTCACCAGCATTTTTCGTCATTTTTCGTCACCAGCATTTTTCGTCACCAGCATTTTTTCGTCACCAGCATTTTTTTCGTCACCAGCATTTTTCGTCATTTTTCGTCACCAGCATTTTTCGTCATTTTTCGTCACCAGCATTTTTTCGTCACCAGCATTTTTCGTCATTTTTCATCACCAGCATTTTTCGTCATTTTTCGTCACCAGCATTTTTCGTCATTTTTCGTCACCAGCATTTTTCGTCATTTTTCGTCACCAGCATTTTTTCGTCACCAGCATTTTTCGTCATTTTTCGTCATCAGCATTTTTCGTCACCAGCATTTTTCGTCATTTTTCGTCACCAGCATTTTTCGTCATTTTTCATCACCAGCATTTTTCGTCACCAGCATTTTTTCGTCACCAGCATTTTTTCGTCACCAGCATTTTTTCGTCACCAGCATTTTTTCGTCACCAGCATTTTTTGTCATTTTTCGTCACCAGCATTTTTTTCGTCATTTTTCGTCACCAGCATTTTTTCGTCACCAGCATTTTTTTCGTCACCAGCATTTTTCGTCATTTTTCGTCACCAGCATTTTTTCGTCACCAGCATTTTTCGTCATTTTTCGTCACCAGCATTTTTCGTCACCAGCATTTTTCGTCATTTTTCGTCACCAGCATTTTTCGTCACCAGCATTTTTTCGTCACCAGCATTTTTTCGTCACCAGCATTTTTTGTCATTTTTCGTCACCAGCATTTTTTCGTCATTTTTCGTCACGAGCATTTTTTTGTCACCAGCATTTTTTTCGTCACCAGCATTTTTCGTCACCAGCATTTTTTCGTCACCAGCATTTTTCGTCATTTTTCGTCACCAGCATTTTTTGTCATTTTTCGTCACCAGCATTTTTCGTCATTTTTCGTCACCAGCATTTTTTTCGTCACCAGCATTTTTCGTCACCAGCATTTTTCGTCATTTTTCGTCACCAGCATTTTTCGTCATTTTTCGTCACCAGCATTTTTTCGTCACCAGCATTTTTCGTCATTTTTCGTCACCAGCATTTTTTGTCATTTTTCGTCACCAGCATTTTTCGTCATTTTTCGTCACCAGCATTTTTTGTCACCAGCATTTTTTCGTCACCAGCATTTTTTCGTCACCAGCATTTTTTCGTCACCAGCATTTTTTGTCATTTTTCGTCACCAGCATTTTTTCGTCATTTTTCGTCACCAGCATTTTTTTGTCACCAGCATTTTTTTCGTCACCAGCATTTTTCGTCATTTTTCGTCACCAGCATTTTTTCGTCACCAGCATTTTTCGTCATTCTTCGTCACCAGCATTTTTTGTCATTTTTCGTCACCAGCATTTTTCGTCATTTTTCGTCACCAGCATTTTTCGTCATTTTTCGTCACCAGCATTTTTCGTCATTTTTCGTCACCAGCATTTTTTCGTCACCAGCATTTTTCGTCATTTTTCGTCACCAGCATTTTTCGTCATTTTTCGTCACCAGCATTTTTTCGTCACCAGCATTTTTTTCGTCACCAGCATTTTTCGTCATTTTTCGTCACCAGCATTTTTCGTCATTTTTCGTCACCAGCATTTTTTCGTCACCAGCATTTTTCGTCATTTTTCGTCACCAGCATTTTTCGTCATTTTTCGTCACCAGCATTTTTCGTCACCAGCATTTTTTCGTCACCAGCATTTTTTCGTCACCAGCATTTTTTCGTCACCAGCATTTTTTGTCATTTTTCGCCACCAGCATTTTTTCGTCATTTTTCGTCACCAGCATTTTTTTGTCACCAGCATTTTTTTCGTCACCAGCATTTTTCGTCATTTTTCGTCACCAGCATTTTTTCGTCACCAGCATTTTTTGTCATTTTTCGTCACCAGCATTTTTTTCGTCACCAGCATTTTTCGTCATTTTTCGTCACCAGCATTTTTTTCGTCACCAGCATTTTTCGTCATTTTTCGTCACCAGCATTTTAAAAAAAAAGTATCAATACTACGATGTAGAAGTACTCTGTTACAAGTAAAAGTCCGGAATTCAAAATGTACTTGAGTAAAAGTACAAAAGTATTGGCATCAAAATGGACTTAAAGGACAACTTTGTTTCTTTTACAACCATGGTTTGTGTTTTAGATTGTAATTAAAGTAAATAAAAGATGAGGGTTAACTTTTTTTTTTTTTTACTGCTTTCTATAGTTTTAGCAATTTTCGCGATCTTTTTTACAGTGGGCGGGGGCATTCTGTCCGGTGGCTAAATATATTTTTTTACACAATAACCCGGTGTTTTCTTTATTATTATTAACAGTAGCTCTTCTAGCCCCCAATAACTCACATCTGGCCATCAAAGACCACAGGACCTTTTTTATTGTGTAAAAAAGGCATATTTAGCCACCGGACAGAATGCCCCCGCCCACTGTAAAAAAGGTCGCGAAAATTGCTAAAACTATAGAAAGCAGTAAATGAAAAAAAAATAACACTCATCTTTTATTTACTATAATTACAAGCTAAAATATAAACCGTGGTTGTAAAAAACCAAAGTTGTCCTTTAAATGCGCTTTAATCTCTGATCATTTTCAGAGCTTCTGCACGCGAGGATGGGAAGATCCATATGGTTCTTTTTGGTGATGCCAGCGACCCACCCTTTTTGCCACTGCTTCTTGGCTTTGATAGATAATCTGGAGGAGGACAACCCTGTGAGGTTAAGGAGGATGTCCATCAGTGGTGGACAGTCAAGGCTTTGTGTCATTGGTTCATAAGGATGTGTTGGATTAAGATTCTCGATTTGTATCAAACATCCTAAGTAGCCCAGCCTTACAACCGTTCATACCAGCCTGAATACAGACTCCATCACTGGTTATGTGCGCAGCGTTTCACTTTACAACAATTCAGAATCACAACAAAAGACACTAGTGTCTAAAAAACGTACTGATGCTGAAATCTGCTTGGGAAGTGTGGGGGCGGGGTATCAAGGCCGCTGTAGCCGCAGGGCATGTAATTTTTGGAGTGGCGTAAGGCCAAACTGAAGGGGCACGGCCCCTATGGCCCTCGAGAAATTCCTGCCCTTACCATTCTTCTTCTATTTTTTTCACAGACAAATTGAAATTCATGTAATACTAGATATTACATAAACACAGCACAATGGGCAGGATAAAGTGCTCTAATTGGGGACTTCCAATGCAGACCACACCCTGTTTGGTTTGCACGCAAAAACAGGAATACAGTATGTTAGGGGGAATGGAAATGTAGACAGCGTTGTATTAAAGAGTGTATCTGCTATTCCCCATGGAACCATGACCATTTACAGTTGTCTGCACCACTGGTGGTTCTATGTTTTGTTTTGTTTTCTGGATGCCATGACGTTCCTTCCCACAGACATTGTATTCTGTTTTTATGATTGTTTCTTGATCATTTGAGCATTTGGGGAGGGTGCCATAAAAGGCATATGAGAGGAGGTTACATAATGAATTATTATTATTATCCTTTATTAAAATTGGTTAATGAGAGGGTGGGCCGGCCAGCCGGCGGGCGGACAACGGTCACTCGGTCACTCTAAAAAGTGACATGGACTGACAGATACAGAGATCTCCATATATGGGTACAAACGGGACACAGACAGACATGTACAACGGGTACTCTGACAAAGCTCTCGACACTATGACTCAGACATATCAGTCGGATCGGCGGTGCGACGTAGGTGTGAGAGCCGCATAGCAGCCTGAACTCAGATGTGCTCTAAGTTCATAACACGTCACAATGTTACCT
>NC_139941.1:24095073-24127573 GCF_963454915.1 Gymnoscopelus microlampas
AAACGCACGCATAAACAAAACAGCCTCACATTTAAACAAGGGGGAAATCATTAAGTAAAAGTGTTTCCCTGCACACTGACTAAATCAATTCTCGCCTGCAGATAGCAGATAGCTCATCAGTTTGTAAGTACAGTACATTTGCGTGTGTGCGTGCACAGTGTCTGTATTTATCTACTATAGGTCGGGATGTGTGTTCTTCTGAGTCTGTGCGTGGGGGAGTTTTTTTTCTCCTTTGTAGTGCGTGCACATGAAGACGAGCGCAGTGATGTGGGCATGCGTTTTGAGTAGGCTTCGTATATAGGTTGTACCACCAGCTGGGTCAATTTCTATCTCTTTGCTTAATTAATGATTTGCCTCCGGCATCACTGCGCAGAGAGCACCGATCTGCCTCTCCCTGTGGCTTCTGAGCTGCACTGAGTAACACGCACGCACGCACGCACGCACGCAAACAGGTGCTCATCCATACTCATGTAGAAGAGCAATGGGACTGCAAATGCAAAGCCACACTCTCTCTCTTGCCAGTTCAAAACAACAACTAAAATAAAACTAAGTTTGGAAATAAAACATTTTTACTATACAAAAGGATTTTTATTTATTTTATTTGTGTTTTTTGTCTTTTTGGGGGGGGGGCTGGATTGTATTGCTTTATTAATCAGGAGAGTGTAGAGAGACAGGAAACCAAGGGCAGAGAGAGGAGACACACGAGACAAGACGCCAGGACTGGGATTAAAACCCAGGTCCTCTCTGCTCACAGTGAGCATGTGGTCAGTGAACTGGCTGAACTGGTTGAGACACCAGGCAACCGCAATAGAAGATGTTTTAGGGCATTTTGAAATGTTGGGACCTTAGAGAGTACATTGTTTTCTGTGTGTGTGTGTGTGTGTGTGTGTGTGTGTGTGTGTGTGTGTGTGCGTGTGTGCATGCGTGTGCGTGTGCGTGTGTGTGTGTGTGTGTGTGCGCAATTCCTTTAATTGCCCTCCCTTATTGTGTAACCTTTACGCATTACTTGCCGGCCTGCCAAAACAGTGACCTTTCTCACCCGGCTTCTGCTCCCTTGTCGCCATCTTGCTTTTTCCTACACCCCTCCTCAATCTGTCCTCTCCCATTGATGCCGGGGCCCAGCGATGCGGATGCAGCCCTCCTCGTCAGGCTCTCATGCATTCAGTCCTTGTTGGAGCCAGGCCCTGTGCCGTGATTCACCATGGCTATAGGAAAAGACTGTGCTGTGATTCACCATGGCTATAGGAAAAGACTGTGCTGTGATTCAGCGTGGCTATAGGAAAAGACTGTGCTGTGATTCAGCGTGGCTATAGGAAAAGACTGTGCTGTGATTCAGCGTGGATATAGGAAAAGACTGTGCTGTGATTCAGCGTGGCTATAGGAAAAGACTGTGCTGTGATTCAGCGTGGCTATAGGAAAAGACTGTGCTGTGATTCACCGTGGATATAGGAAAAGACTGTGCTGTGATTCAGCGTGGCTATAGGAAAAGACTGTGCTGTGATTCAGCGTGGATATAGGAAAAAACTGTGCTGTGATTCAGCGTGGATATAGGAAAAGACTGTGCTGTGATTCACCATGGCTATAGGAAAAGACTGTGCTGTGATTCACCATGGCTATAGGAAAAGACTGTGCTGTGATTCACCATGGCTATAGGAAAAGACTGTGCTGTGATTCAGCGTGGATATAGGAAAAGAGGTCGCAGCACAATTTACGGTACACTAATTTGACATAATAAGCCGTTATTACAAATAATGTGTTTCGGTAGCACTTTACAATAATGACCCGTTATAAAGCATTTATAAACGTTTATAAGTAGTTTGTAGACTATTAACAAATCATTAACAACCTGTTTGTTGACATTCGTAAATGATTACTAAAACCTTTATAACTACAGTTACAAATCATTTGTAAAGTATTAGTAAGTAGTGAACTATTCATGAATAAGCTATTTATATACATCTGTAAAAGATTATTAAATCATTTGTAACGACCCATTCTAAAGCATTTATAAACGTTTATAAGCAGTTTGTAGACTATTAACAAATCATTAACAACCTGTTTATTGACATTCGTAAATGATTACTAAAACCTTTATAACTACGGTTACAAATCATCTATAAAGGTATTAGTAACTATTCATGAATAAGCCATGTATAATACATCTGTAAATGATTATTAAATCATTTGTAACTGATGTTACATAATATATACAAGCTATTGGTAGCTTGTTCATGTTTAACATATGCTTTGTTAAACATTCCTGAAGTATCTATAAATCCTTAGTACATGTTATTATGTGCCCTATAGTAAAGTGAAGACAGTTCATCATTTACAACTGTCTGTTAATGTGTTTGTTCATGTTTAACATGCTTTGTAAAACATTCCTAAAATATCTATAAATCCTTTGTACATGTTATTATGTGCCCTACAGTAAAGTGAAGACAGTTCATCATTTATGACTGTCTGTTAATGTGGACTTTCTCCTTACCTGTTGCAAACTACCTGGCTTTCATGAATGCAGACACCAAACAATTACTAGAATTATCATTCATGTTAAGCAAATGATGCGTAAGACATTCGTAAAGAGTATGTAAACCATTTGTGGTGTTAGGGACCAAAAAAGTCACTACAAAGTACTACTGTACCAATCAACTCTAAATTGCCTGAAACGTACTCCTAACAGGTTTTTGGGGGGACGATTTTGGCCTCCACACTTAGTGATTATTTCGGATTTAACTTTCGTTTCGGTGGTGACCAACTTTCGTTTCGGTAGTTTGATTACAAAATGTAAGTTGTGTAAAAAATAATCTGACTATACTAAGTTGTTATTTGTTTGTTTAAGTCAGGCTATACTCTACTCAGAGTCATAAGTTTACAAAATGTACTAAAGTACAGTGAACGTCTGTGCGGTTTGTCTTCATCACTGAAAATAACGTACATGTAAACTGATGTCATGTGCAGTTGGGGTGAAGAAACACAACCATTTCACTCCTAATAATACCTATTTGATTTGACATCCTGACTTGCTGCTGTAGCTGAGGCTTGAACCTGTTACCTGCGGCTCACTAGTCAGTGACTCTATCCATTCACCTACAACTGTTTCCTTGGAATCTGTGGTTCTGAAACGTTTTGTTGTCAACCCCCCAAATTGACATGTATTTGGGCAGTGGACCCCAATGTGAAAAGATGTAGTGTCAGGGCCCCCCATGAAAAAGATTTATATTTATGCTGTAACAATTTTTTTTAAAGTTATTTGTCTTGTTTGTTGTTCAAGTCAAAGCACCAGGAAGGCTGTACTTGTCAGCCATCTGTTAGCTCAATGGGTTGAGACGCAGTATTCATGATCCAGAGGCCATGAGTTCAAAGCCCATTGATGTCTTTCCTATGATTCTTTCCTTTGCAGACTGGCTTCCAGAAGATCAACTGAAAACTACCAGGAAGGCTATATTTGTCATCCAACTGTTAGCTCAATGGGTTGAGACGCAGTATACATGATCAAGAGGCCATGAGTTCAAATCCCATTGATGTCTTTCCTATGATTCTTTCCTGTGCAGACTGGCTTCCAGAAGATCAACTGAAAACTACCAGGAAGGCTGTACTTGTCAGCCATCTGTTAGCTCAATGGGTTGAGACGCAGTATTCATGATCCAGAGGCCATGAGTTCAAATCCCATTGATGTCTTTCCTATGATTCTTTCCTTTGCAGACTGGCTTCCAGAAGATCAACTGAAAACTACCAGGAAGGCTGTACTTGTCAGCCATCTGTTAGCTCAATGGGTTGAGACGCAGTATACATGATCCAGAGGCCATGAGTTCAAATCCCACTGGTGTCTTTACTGTGATGCTTTCCTTTGCAGACTAACTTCTAGAAAAACAAGTTAAAACCACCAGGAAACCTGTAACTCTCAGCCAACAGCTTAGCTCAACTGGTAGAGCGTCTGTCCAATGACTTGACTTGACTTGAGTGGGTTCGATTCCCACTCGAGTCAAGTGTCCCCGGTAACTTGAGGCAACGGATAAATTGACTGATATCCTTAGTGATGCTTCCCTTTGCAGACTAACTTCTAGAAAAACAAGTTAAAACCACCAGGAAACCTGTAACTCTCAGCCAACCTCTTAGCTCAACTGGTAGAGCGTCTGTCCAATAACATGACTTGACTTGACTGGGTTCGATTCCCACTCGAGTCAAGTGTCCCTGGTAACTTGGGGCAACGGATAAATTGACTGATATCCTTAGTGATGCTTCCCTTTGCAGACTAACTTCTAGAAAAACAAGTTAAAACCACCAGAAAACCTGTAACTCTCAGCCAACAGCATAGCTCAACTGGTAGAGCGTCTGTCCAATAACATGACTTGACTTGACTTGAGTGGGTTCGATTCCCACTCGAGTCAAGTGTCCCCGGTAACTTGGGGCAACGGATAAATTGACTGATATCCTTAGTGATGCTTCCCTTTGGAGACTAACTTCTAGAAAAACAAGTTAAAACCACCAGGAAACCTGTAACTCTCAGCCAACAGCATAGCTCAACTGGTAGAGCGTCTGTCCAATAACATGACTTGACTTGACTTGAGTGGGTTCGATTCCCACTCGAGTCAAGTGTCCCCGGTATCTTGGGGCAACGGATAAATTGACTGATATCCTTAGTGATGCTTCCCTTTGCAGACTAACTTCTAGAAAACAAGTTAAAACCACCAGGAAACCTGTAACTCTCAGCCAACAGCATAGCTCGACTGGTAGAGCGTCTGTCCAATAACATGACTTGACTTGAGTGGGTTTGATTCCCACTCGAGTCAAGTGTCCCAGGTAACTTAGGGCAACGGATAAATTGACTGATATCCGTAGAATAACTTGTAGGAGTGTGCTGGTTCAAATCCAGTACAACCCAGGACTGAGCGGTCCTGGGTTCGATTCCCACTAACGTCAAGTCCCCGGTAAATTGGGGCAGCGGATAAATTGACTGATATCCGTATAATAACTTGTAGGAGTGTCCTGGTTCAAATCCAGTCACCACCTTAGTAACTGAAACCGAATCTGGCCAATTCGGTCTCAGTTACTGAGATAGATAGAGGGTGTGTAGAGTAGGCGGAGTAGAGTAGTGAGTAGAGTAGGGGTAGAGTAAAGAGGGAATATAGTCGGGGAGTAGGAGTAGGAGTAGGTCCCAGAAGGGCCCAGAGTAGGGGGAATTTGTTGAATGTGAACAATGGATACAAGGTCCAATGTTTCTCATGAATTCTGAAAATGACTGACCAGCCAACTACATTGACCTACAGTTCAACCCAGTGGATGACCAGGAGGTCAAAAGAAAAGTTGTCTCATATACAACCAACGTAAACAAACAAGGCCCAACAGACCAGCTGCTGTCACACTTCTCAGATTGGCTGAGACTCAAGAAGGCTGTGGCATGGTACTTGAAGTTCAAAAATGTTCAGAGAAAACTTGCAAAAAAAAGAAAAGAAATGGAACTCAAGGAATGGTGTAACTATACGTTCCCAAAGCAAAAAAGTTGCTTCAAAAACGCAAGTATTCAATTCCACTGTGAGTGGTCAGAACATCACTGTGGATGACATGGAAGAGGCTGAAAAAGTCATCATTGGAATTAGCCAGAGTCGAACATTCCCTGAAGAATTGGCAAAGTTGCAAACTGCGCCATCATGTGTGCAAAAAACAAGCTGCATATTCAAGTTGGATCCAGTGTTGGACAATGGCTTATTAAGAGTTGGTGGACGGCTCAACCGTGCAGCCATGCCTGGACAGGTAAAGCATCCCATCATCCTGCACAAAAATCACCCAATTTCTTCTCTAATACTACGTCACATACATGAGCGCACAGGCCACAGTGGAAGAAATTACATGCTTTCTGAGCTTCGTAAGAAGTATTGGATCACGAATGCAAACTCAGCAGCAAGAAAGGTGATCACCAAGTGTACTGTGTCCAGACGTGTAGCAAGAAGGACCAAAGTGCAGAAAATGGCAGACCTGCCCCAAGAACGACTAATGCCTGATCTTCCACCCTTTACAAATGTTCGAATGGATTACTTTGGACCAATCCAAGTAAAAAGAGCAAGAAGCCTTGTCAAACGTTATGGGGTGATCTTTACTTGTATGGCCAGTAGGGCGGTGCATTTAGAGATGGCATACTCATTAGACACAGACTCTTGTGTTCATGCCATTAGGAGGTTCATATGCCGGAGAGGTCAAGTATCTCACATCCGTTCAGACAATGGCACCAATCTGGTCGGTGCAAAGAAAGAACTATGTGAAGCCTTGATGGGTCTAAACCAGGACAAACTCAGAAATTCTTTACTGAAAGATGGCATCAAGTGGACTTTTAACCCTCCTTCAGCATCACACCACGGTGGAGTGTGGGAAAGACTCATCAGAATGGTGAGAAAAGTTCTATTATCAGTTTTACACCAGCAAGTACTCGATGATGAAGGCCTGTTTACCATCCTGTGTGAGGCAGAAGCGATTCTCAACAGTCGGCCCATCACCACCATGTCATCTGACCCACATGATCTGGAGGCACTGACACCCAGCCACATCCTGACCTTAAGATCTAAACCCGTTCTCCCACCGGGGGTTTTTCAAAAGTCTGACATGTACCTCAAGCACCGATGGAGACAAGCTCAATACATGGCCGACTTGTTTTGGAAGAGGTGGACCCAAGAATACTTACCATTGAGCGACAAAAATGGTCAAGTAAGAAGAAAAACATTCAGACAGGTGATGTTGTCATGATTGTCGACTCAACAGCACCTCGAGGGTCATGGGTGCTGGGAAGGGTGATGGAAACCATGCCAGATGCCAAAGGCCTAGTTCGTTCTGTGAAGATCAAGACTAAGACCAGTGTTCTTGAACGACCCATCACAAAAGTGTGTCTGCTGCTTGAAGAAGACTCCTGTCCCCAGTAGAACTTTTTTAAGTTAAGTCGTTTTTCTAGTTTTATTTTGACACATAATGAAGAATGTGTTGAATATAATTAATCGGCTCCATTCATTATTTTGTATTAATAATTGTATTTTGTTACACACCATACAATTGGGGCCGGTGTGTAGGAGCCGATCTACAATAGGCCACATGTATGTGCCATGCCTATACCCCTGTCAGTGTGCTTTGTCACCCTCTACAGACATGGAAGAGAGGAGAGCATAAGAACCTGGCCTAGAGAGGGCCAGGTGTAGTTGATTAGAGGTTCACAGCTTTTTACGTCTGGTTTTTGTTGCTGTTGCCTTCTTTTCTAAGTTATTTGCTATATTCTAAGTCTATTTATTTTATGTTTTCAAGCCTGGATCACAACTTATGGAATAAACCTTTTTTGAGTTCAACCTCAACTTTTGGACATTCCTCATTTCCCTTTTTTGGTCATGTTTGCTGCACAAAGCCAGTCAGTGCAAAAATGTACTCTCAGTCAACCACCACAAGGACAAAAGGTCACTACAACGACAAACACCACTGTTGTTTGCAAAGCTACTTTGCTAACAACCAAGCCCAAAGTCACTTATATAAGCAGACATGGCAACACTGATCACAGGTTTTCAATTGTTGCTTCAGAATTTACTACAGACTAATACTACAATTACTTCACGATACAATGGTGGTGGTTGCCTTAAATAAGTCTTAATGTGATGAGCTGAACAGTTGCCTTCAACAACAATAATAAACCAGAAACAACAAATTAAATCGGGGCAGTAGAAGATGGAGGGGCTGGGGCGGGGGGGGGGCACATGTTGTGTGTGTACATGTTGTCGATCTTCGCGAAAAATAAGAGATCTACAATTTCACAACGTTATGAGCTTGTAGCCATGTACATCTGCTATTTTTGACTAATGTTTCCCCCAGAATAAAAAGTGAAGTATAAAGTTATTTTCAACTTGTGTTTGTTCAGTAACAGGAGTCTCCATGTCTCTCCAGCTCTTTAATAAACAGAAAATATATGTTCAGGTAGGTGACAAAAACTCAGCCAATCAGGAGAGAGTACCCATTAATCAGCTTCATTTATACAGTGATCCAGTACTCAAATGTTTTACTTAAGTAAAAGTATCAATACTCAAAACTTTTCAGGCAATCATTTACCTAAAACGTTTGTATTAAAGTTTAGTATTCAGAACTTTTTTTGTTAATTGTACTTCTATATATAGATTAACAAACTCAAAGTCAGATGTATTCAGAACTGAAACTTTTTAGTTACTTGTACTTCTATAGATCGATAACCATGATTTATTATCGTTTACTCAAATGGTACTACAAGTACTTTTTATTCCTGATTAATTAAATGTATTTATTATATTTGTTCTAAATGGCTACGCTGAGCTTGATCGCCACACCCCAAATTAGCCATCTTTGCGACTTCAGCATTATTATTGCATGACCAGAAGTCTAGCTTCCCATTCACACTTTTTATAGAATGTCATATCAGAAGACAGCCGTGCAGCATGGAGAATAGTTATACCCTTCCAGACAAGAGTCATATCCCGGCGGACAGTCGTCTTCAAGGCAAGAGTCAAAGTCAGAATGCAACATATACCTTATAGACGTCGGTAGGGATGGGCAACTATTATTCGCTTATAGATTCCAAGGACTTGGAATCAATACTCGATAAATGTTAGAACAGAATCCTAACAACACACAACAGGCTCCTTTCGGTCAGAGGAGGCATCTGTGCTTTCAGAGCTCGCTCTATTCAGGACGGACATAGGGTCCTTCAAGACATAGGAGCTCTGACTGGAAGGGTATAACTATTCTTTACGCTGCAAGGCTCTTTCTTCTGATATGACATTCTATAAAAAGTACACATGTGAAGCTAAAATTATGGGTATTGATTCATTGTTATATGGGTATTGAATTCCCATTATATGGGAGCGCCAATGGAGGGGGAAGGCTGCTTCCGTAAACGCTCCTCAGCGTCGCAACGTTTTTCCTTCCATTTAGTATTTTTAAGCCTTTTCTTTTTTCCCCTACACCGTCGGGTGTCTAAGGAGTTATGACAGACAAGCACTTCTGGACATCAATCGCACACAGAATTCCAGACTTTTTCGCGTATAACCCGGCTGCGTACAACCCGGCTGGGTGGTGGGAGATCTTCCCTTTGTCTCGGTGGGGATCATAGCATGGAAACGGCGAGCTGGCCGTCAGGGGACAAGAGTGGGCCTTCAAAAATAGCAGATGTCCAAGCTCGACACTTCGTGCCGGACCAAGGATCACCATAACGGTTCCATTAGTACACTAAAGAGTTACAGACCTGTAATGGTCCATTTGGTCATCAACAATTATAATGAAAGATCCCAACCCTACACAATGAACATAAAGAATAAACCATGTAAGGATAAATACAACACTATGAACATAAAGAATAAAACATAAACCATGTAAGGGTAAATATAACACTATGAACATAAAGAATAAACCATGTAAGGGTAAATACAACATATGAACATAAAGAATAAACACACCATGTAAAAGGGTAAATACAACAATGAGCAGGGCACTGCAGGGAATTGAACCCCATCCCAGTAAACCAGGAGAACCACACCAGAGCCTTTGTTTTTTTTTGTTGTCATTTACAATCACATGGTAACATTCACTCATTTACATTTCAACAGTAACGTCACTTCAATTTACAATGTAGATATTCATCTATACTCTTTATCCAGAGTGACTTACAATAAACAAGTTAAACACATACATAGAATGCAGAGACAGTGTAGTATCTCAGTAAACTAGGATCACAGGTAAACCAAGAACCTAGCATCAGTCTAAACAGTATAATAAAATAATAACAGTACATAGAACCTATAGGATGCCAGGTCAACAAATGAACCCAGCATCTGAGGTATTTTGACTTTACTGGAGTATTTCCAATTTTCAGTACTTTTACTTCTACACCACCATCCATCTCAGAGGCAAATATTGTACTTTTACTCCACTACAATTACTACTGAAGCAGCACAGCTGTACAGTTACAGATAATGAGATTAGATACGGTAATGTTTAGTGATATGGCGCCTTTTATATAAAATAAAAGAGAACACAATAAATAAACAATACATACAATTTAAATAAACATCACATTAAAATACAGTAAATGGAAGTTAAAACAAAACGTACATTACAACTGAAAGTGCTAGCGAAACAAGTCATTTTTTGTGCAAATGTTACATCATTTCCAGTGATATTATCCATCTAAGACTAATGCTATTATGTAATTTTGACAGTCCTATGAAGTCATGACGACCAAGAAGAAAACAGGAAAACAATACCACAAAATACATGTCAATAATTAACAGTACAACAATAAAAAAGGAGTTAAACTAAAACAAAACACAGATAATAGATACAACAGATAATAAAACAGATATTCAAATTAATATTTGCAACAAAAAAAAACTCTTGCTGACCTCCCTCATCTATCCCGTCACAGTTATCCATTTACCAATTTAGTTTAACCACTTAACACGGCTGCCATGTTAAAAAAATAAACAGCCTTTTTTCCTGCTTATATTGATCCAAATGACGGCCATGGAAAATTCATGAACATACCATAAATAGGTAGCCATGTTTTCACTCCCCAAAAACCTTAAAGGAAAACTCCTTAGACCGAGACTAAGCAAATATATTAGTGTTTTATTTTTTCATTCTCATAAAGTGCTCCATGTGCTAAAGGTGAAAAGTGCAGCAGCCCACGTTTGGGTCAAAGGACCATCGTCAGTGCCTCGCCTATTGACCGGCGTGAATAATGAAGCTTTACCCGCAAATGACAACACATAAATCCACATCACATACAGGGCCTATGGTCATATGTGATGTGGACTGACATGATGAAGACTTACCTGCAAATTACTTAAGGGACGTGATATGATAAGACGAGCCGCAAATCAAATTACGCGAAATGATACGAGACATAAGTCCACATCACATACTACACTACACTACACACACTATGGTCATTATGTGATGTGGACTGACGTGATTAAGCTTTAACCGCAAATGATTAGATCTGATGATATAGCACTGACGATGGTCCTATGACCTAAATGTGTGTTGCTGCACTTTTCACTTTGAGCACTTGGAGCACTTTATGAACATGAAACAAATAAAACAAAAATAGCTTTTCTTGGTCTCCGTCTAAGGAGTTTGTGGAAGGAGTCTTTTTTTCTGCCAGTTTTGCTTTGTTTTTGAGACCAGCTACAGTCAGTAAATATTCCTCTTTCCTTTTAGTTTCCTACAATTAAAAAATAAAACTCAAGGGACTCAATAGTGGGTCGGGGAACACATTTTCTTGGGTCATGAGCCCCTCCCCCCCCAACCTGTTAATAAAGTATTCAATCAAAGCGTCCAGCAGGTGATTGGCCCGTGGATTACAGTTTATTGAACATTAATTTATTAAATACATTTGAAAATGAGATCGGTTTGTTCTGCATGGAGCAGATATGACATATTGGAATATTGTTGATGTCCAAAAAACATTATAAAAAGTGAAAATAGCCGATCTACAAGATCAATGTAATTTAAGAAAATGCTATATGAGAAATTCCATAAAGAAAAGAAAATAATGAAAATCTACAGGAGTGAAGATCTACAAGCTCACACAAATTTCACAAAGTAAATAAAAAAGAGCAATTCCATAAAGTATGGAGAAAAAAAGGTATTAGCATACATTTATTTATTTTTCTCATTTGTTAAACATACAACTTACATTTAGTTGGAATTTAAACCAGTGGTTCTCCGCCTAAATAATTGGCAAAAACATTATAAAAAAGTTATACCAAATAAATAACTTAGTACTAAGTTAGTTTCAATGGCTTGATTGGTCTTTAAAGCATGCTCTGAAAAGGCCCACCCATCTGTCCACTTAACACGGCTGCCACGTTAAGTGGTCAGATCCAGAATAAGGTTGAGAAGCACTGATTTACACATTTCAAAGATCTACAACTACGGTAGATGAAGACATAACCCTACCGATTAACGCTCTGTACATGAACATGTAATTAAGTTTCACAATTAAGATAATTTTTAAAGGAAAAACTATTTTTCACTTTTTTAAAGCTCTGTGGATTTTGATAATGTAACCTGATAATGCATTTAATCATCGAGTAAACAATACATCATATTTTTATCAAAAAAACAAACAAAAATATCCACAGAACTTGCAAGTGTGAAATACAATCTTGACACCTCCAACCAAAAACATTTAGACAATTGTAATAATGTAATCATTTACAGACCATAAATGGGTAGCCATGTTAACATCTTTATACAAAAGGAAAACCGGTAGAAGAAAAGACTCTCCACAAAAACCTTAAGGAAAACTCCTTAGACAGAGACTAAGAAAATAAATGAGTGTTTTATTTCGTCATGCTCATAAAGAGCTCCAAGTGCTAAAAGTGAAAAGTGCAGCATTAAACGTTTGGGTCAAAGGACCATCGTCAGTGCCTCGCCTACTGACCGCCGTGAATAATGAAGCTTTACCCACAAATGACAACACATAAATCCACATCACATACTACACTACACTGCACTACGGTCATTATGTGATGTGGACTGACGTGATGAAGCTTTAACCGCAAATGATTATATCTGATATAGCACTGACGATGGTCCTATGACCTAAATGTGTGTTGCTGCACTTTTCACTTTGTGCACTTGGAGCACTTTATGAACATGGAAAAAATAAAATACAAATATATTTTCTTAGTCTCTGTCTAAGGAGTTTTCCTTAAGGTTTTTATGGAGTGAGTGTTTATTTCTGCCAGTTTTTGAGATCAGTCAGTAAATATTCCGCTTTCCTTTTAGTATCCTACAATTTTTTTTACATGAATAAAATAAAACATTTAGAGAAGTAAAAAGTTCTCATGTTTCAAAAGAACCGATACATTTAAAATATTAAAATAAGAGTAGTGGAAATAGCAGATCTACAAGCCAAGCTTGGATCTGCTATTCTCACTAGGTCCCAGGGAGACATCACGTCTTTTGGGTCTCGAGCTAAAACATTATGATAATCCTTACACTGGAATGTTTACATCCCAGTGTGTTTTTGCCATTGTTTGTTTATTGTTAATTTCAGATCCAGATTCATTAGTGACTATTCTTCCTGGGGTCAAATAGTACATTTAAAATGAATTAAAAGTACATATAAGAAGCAAGCAAAAATAGACCATGTGCTATTTCGTGAAAACAACAAATCTAAGCAATAAATTAGAAACAACAAAAAAAGAGGTTGTGAAAATAGATTTACATGCTCGTTGTGAGCTTGCAAATCTTATTTTCACTAGTTTGGGTCCTGAGCTAAAAGGTTTGGGAACCTCTGCAGTGGCACAATGCCTGGTAGCTGTTAAATATAGAGCTTACACATTTTGATTGACATCAGTTAAGACTAATGTTTAGAATGCAACACACAGTTATGACACATGTTTAGAATGCAATCACACAGTTATGACTGTAATATTTAGAATGCAATCACACAGTTATGACTGTAATGTTTAGAATGCAATCACACAGTTATGACTAATGTTTAGAATGCAATCACACAGTTATGACTGTAATGTTTAGAACACAATCACAGTTTTAGCTGAAGCCTATGAGTTCAATTCAAAGTTTACAATTTAAATGGTGCATTTATCTATAGTACCTTTAACCAAAGCACTTTGTAATGTGCATTACATTCACCAACCTACTCACCAGGGGGAGAGACAGAGAGATGAGAGGGATAGAGAGACAGAGAGAGATAGAGACTCGTATAATTTACATCATTTGTCCACGATTGACATAAATTATACGAGGCGCATATGACGCAATGGCAGCAGCATTCTTTGCTTCATGTTCTCTGCATCAGTCTCAGTCCAGCATCAGTCCATTTTCTTCATTATTCTCCTGCCAAATGACGAGCATTGTACGCAAACAACGTGACACGAAGTCCACATCACATACTGGTCATATGGTTGTATGTATCGTTTATATTATATTATTATTGTTATTATGTGATGTGGATTGACGTGATGAAGCTTTACTCGCAAATGACGGTACAAATAACGAGCAACTATACGTGATGCACATGCCGACATCCGTCACACACCTTCACATCACATACTGGTCATATGTGATGTGGATTGGCGTGATTAAGCTTTAACGCAAATGACGCAACGCAAAATCAATTGTGCCAATATTTGTCAGCAATACAGAAACAGAATGAATGACATTAGTACACAACATACAACACTATGAATGACATTAGTAAACAACATACAACACTATGAATAACATTAATACACAACATACAACACAAGCAACAGGAATAACCAAAGTAATTAACCCTTTAAGACCTGAAGCCGATTGTCCTAAATCCCAACAGTTTTCTGAAAAACATAAGTTTCTATATCAGTGGTTCGCAAACTTTTTCATGTCAAGGACCCCCAAAATGATATGTATTTGGCCGCGGACACCCATCAAAATATTTTGTTCCACGGACCCCCCCAGAAGCAAAGATTTGAGTTAAAAAATATTCGCTTTAAAAATATATATATTCAAAGATTTGCACACATTTTCACGAATTTTCAAAAATAACAGATCTACAAGCTTATAGCGCGGCACTTGGTGCTGCGCTATGAGCTTGTATATCTGCTATTTTTGAATAGCCAAAGTGTAAAATAAAGCTTTTTAGCTCAAATCTAAAAATGACACAGTTCCAGGTCTTAATAGGTTAAATGCATATGATATGAATGATGGCCCTACATCTCTTCCTGTTCTGACCTACTGTAAACAACGGCATGTACCTCGCCTAAAAGAAAAAATTGCCGACCGATGTGAATGACGAGCTATCCGCAAATGTCGTGAAATAATCACAAAATCACATAAATCCACATCACATACGACCAGTAATGTGATGTTGTTGTTGTTATTATCATTATTATTATTATGTGATGTGGATTGACGTGATGAAGCTTTACTCGCAAATAGCCTGAAACGGTACAACGCCAATAAAATTATGCGAAACGACACACGACGTAAAGGACGACATGCATCACATACCTCCACATATGTTCATATGTGACGTGGACTAACGTGATGATGTTTTACCCGCATATGTTGTGAAATGACACAACACAAGACATACATCACATCAATGCACATCACATACGGCCCCCGTGTACGGTCATATGTGATGTGGGCTGACGTGATGAAGACTTACCTGCATATGACGGAAGCGACGTGAAATCAAATGTAATTTTTACCCGCATGTGTTGTGAAATGACAACACATACATCACATCAATCCACATCACATACTACACTACACTACACCATGGACTTATGTGATGTGGGCTGACGTGATGAAGACTTACCTGCACGGATATGACGTGAAATCCTGAGACGCGACGCAAATCAAATTACTTAACGCAAATGACGCAAAATGCTACGAGACATAAATCACACAAATGCTGGCCGTGACCCAATAATAAAAAAAAACTGGTCCAGTCCCTTACATATTCTTCACGAATGACGGGCATTGAACGCAAACGACGCAAACCGCTGGCCCGCCACCCGTTAAATGACGCAACGCAAGCGGCGCTGATAGTGCAAATTTTACAGTTAAAGCTAAAAAAATGTTTAGTTGATACTAGGACAGGGCAAAAAAGCTATATTTTTAACTTTATCAAAAATAGTTAAAGCACAAATAGGTTTAACTATGTGAGTTTGCTATGTGACCAAGAGCCACAAATACTATACCCTGTAACTATATTATACAACCTAGTATACATATACTGTACCCCGTCACTATATTATACAGCTTAGCGTAGGCCTACATATACTGTACCCTGTCATTACATAAACAGCCTGGATACGTATACTGTCAGTACTACAAATAGAACCAAATGGACCAGAGACGGGTCTATTTGGTTCCATTTGTACATACAAAAAAACTCAGACACACTAGAAGAAAAAAAGTTATAACTTTATTCAAGCAAATAATGAAGAGAAAAGAGGGGAAGTTAAAGTATGGAGGTCAGGCAGAAACCTTGTACGTCCAAAATTGTTAATTTTTAAAATAGACACAAAATAACCTGTGTGCCAATGGATCCAATGTAATTATCATGATCTTTGCGTTGTGAGCTTGTAGATCGGCTGTTTGTACTGCTTTAGTGTGTGACACTGTCACACGGTATGACCAAGTAAAGAAATGTATTTACGACAAAAAAATAAATTATATATATATATATATATATATATATATATATATATATATATATATATATATATATATATATATATATATATATATATATATATATATATATATATATATATATATATATATATATATATATATATATATATATATATATATATATATAGAGATAGAGATACAAGGTTTCTGCCCGACAACCAATGATAGACCGTGTCACTACTATCACTTACCTTGAACAGCAGCCACGACTCAAACAGCAAATGAAATTAAAAAAACACTAAGAAAGAAGCAAATGACACAACGCACATCATTTGCTTTCTCTTTTAGTTTGCACAGACCTACAACATAGATGACTGTTAACACAGTGTTAATGGGGCTACATGCTACCATAATGATACCAGACATAAATCACATAGCTCCACATCACATACATTTGTACACACAAACCACTAGTGAAGAACTAGTGCAATAGACAGGCAAGAAGAAAGAAATGTGTTTGTGAAAAGAAAGATAGACAAAAATAAAAAATCGATCAAATAACTCAGACACAAAAGTAAATAAAAACAAATCATTTTGTTATTGCTTTATTAAAGCAAAGAATAGAGAAAAAGAGGAGAAGTTACGACCACATATGGTCGTATGTGATGTGGACCGATGTGATCAAAACTTTGGGCGCAAATGACGTGAAACAATAAATAAAATCACATAAATCCACATCACAGAAAGGCACATGGTCCTATGTGATGTGGACCGACGTGATGAAGCTTTACCCACAAATGACGCGATGCAAATGACGTGAAACGATAGACGCAAATTACCACATACATGGTATGGTAGCATGTAGCCCCCTTAACAAGCAGCAGCTGCAATCAAAAGGTTCCTACCTTCCTGCCATCTTCACTTACGGACTTCTTCTTCTTGTCATCTTCGTGTTCTGTAAAGACACAAAAAAGAAAACAAAAACGTTGAGTTGAGCAGGCCTTACAGGGTGACATTTTGGAAGCCAAGATGGTCTGTAGAGCCATAAGCTGGTCACTGACAGGGCTGTGTCACCATTATGGCATTTTACTTGAGTAATTGTCACAAATAATTGTGATTAAGGATTTAATTGTATTGTACATGAACATTGAACATGTTTGAAAATAAATCAACATTTTTGTAAGTAGAAGAGTGGGCACCAGGGAAAAGTGGGCACTTCAATGTGTAATTGGCCATTTCTATTCCTCAAAGTAAGTAATTAAGTAACTTAAAGGAGTAGTTCACCCACAAAATGTCTTATTTTCTATCAATTGCACACGCCATGAAGCCTTGAATTCATGGATTTGTTTTTGTCGCATTCCTATGCCAATAATTAGATTCCCGTCTCCTACCGGCTAATGTATCCGGTAGGAGACACAAAGTAAATTATTTGCGTCTCCTACCGGAAATACACCCGGTGACCGGTCATCAAATTATTGGCTTAGTAATGAGACAAAAACTAAATCATGAATTCAAGGCTTCATGGGGTGTGCAATTTATAGAAAATAAGTGATTTTTTGGGTGAACTACTCCTTTAAGTACATGATTTGAAGATGCTTGACTGGCCTACAGCCACTGTGGGCATAAAACAATATGTTTTAGGTCTGATAATGATGTACCCACCCGTACATGTTCACATCATGTATACTTTACATTACTTAAAAGGGATAGTTCACCCAAAAACATACTTTTTTTCAATCAATTAGTCACCCCATGGAGCCTTGAATTATGGACCGGTAGGCAGCGGTTCCGGTAGGAGACACAAAGGAGACTCTTTGTGTCTCCTACCGGAACCGCTGCCGGTCATCAAATTATTGGTTTAGGAATCAGACAAAAACAAAAACATATCCATGAATTCAAGTCTCCATGGGGTGACTAATCCATAGGAAAAAGTGTTTTAAACTATCCCTTTAAGACAGGGGTCATCAACGTTTTCAGGCCAAGGACCCCCTAGCTGAGAGAGATGAAGCAGGGACCCCCTCTATATTGTATAAAATTGTGTTTGAGATAAACTTTTGCTGCTCTTTTTTTCCCTCTACACCTATAACTCTTTGCTAAAAATAGCCGATCTACAAGCTCACTACGCCTTGCAGCGAGAGGCGTTGTGAGCTTGTAGATCAGCTATTTTTGGCAGTTCTCCTCAGCAAAGGGATGCTAGGGTTCAAGTGGTTAATGTAAAAAAAGATTTGGTGGACCCCCTGTAGTAACTCTGGGTCCCGGACCCCCTGTTGAAGGCCCCTGCTTTAAGAACATTTTGCAAATTCTTCATTTGTTTTACATTTTGGGAGAAACATTGCCAATTTAGCAAAGAGGTGCCGTCTATTCCTGTATCAAACACCATGTTCAAGTAAAGTCTACAATGCTTATCATTTCATCAAGTTCCAGAAACAACTAAAGACGGTGGCTCTCAAAAGTTTCATATCAAATTTTCATACCCCAAATAAATATGCATTTGGCCATTGGGCCTCTTCCTTACTTCCTTCACATGTGTTACCAATGATACTAATGAAGGCACTGTTCTATTTAGTGTAGCACAGTGGTTCTCAAAGGACACCCATAACTCTGAGTGTACAAATGGAACCAAATGGACCTGTGATGTGTTTCCATCTGTACACTACACTCAAAGAGTTACACACCCGTAAGGGTCCGTTTGGAACAGAGCCTTCATTAGCATCATTGGTAACACCTGTGAAGGGAAGTGAGGAAGAGGCCCAACTTATTTCCAATATGGCCGCTGATTCCAAAACTCCAGTTTGTGCCTCCTACCTACACAGCAAGGTGTCTTGTTAAGGTGAAATTGGTGACCTTCAGAAAACATGCAACCATCTCGTGGACTTCACAAAAACATCACCATGTCCAAATGTAAATAACAACCGTTTGTTTGTTTATGAACAGAGCAACTCCGTTCATAAACTAACAGCGATTGACTTTGGATGTTTGACATGTGAAGTCCACAAGATGGACATATCTTTTGTCAGGTCACCAATTTCTCCATAAGCGCGCGCTCCCACCGCACTTTTATTTTACCTCTGGGGCAGAATCTGACAATGCTTTGTCAATGCAAATGCGTGGATTCCTGGTCTTGTGGATTTTTTCCAAGAATCCACGCATTTGCATTGACAAAGCATTGGCAGATTCTGCCCCAGA
The DNA here is from genome assembly GCF_963454915.1 of Gymnoscopelus microlampas. Classification (NCBI taxonomy): domain Eukaryota; kingdom Metazoa; phylum Chordata; class Actinopteri; order Myctophiformes; family Myctophidae; genus Gymnoscopelus; species Gymnoscopelus microlampas. Next base: position 24,114,418 of record NC_139941.1, read on the forward strand.
GGTAAAATAAAAGTGCGGTGGGAGCGCGCCCCTACACTGGTGGAGGCAGAATGTTGAGGGTTGGGATTCGGCTTGAAAATAAAACCACAGGCGTCTTGGTTTAGCTCTGAGCCGCTAGACCAGTGGCTCTCAAAGTGTGGTCTGATACCAGTCATCAGTTACCATGAGTATAAACCCTAGGGTTTATACTAGACCTGTCACAATTATTACATAATAGCCTAATTGCAATTATTTGAATTTGCAATTATGTTTTGCATAATCGTCATAGTCATTACCATGTTAAAAATGTTGAAATATTTTCAAACATTTTGTGGAAATAGCATAACTACCAGCTCAAAACGTGTTGCGATGCGACACGTTTGGAGCTTGTAGATTGGCTATTTCCACTCTGCTAATCCCACTATGAATGTATTTTTTTGTAATTAAATAATGTATATTATTTGTCATATCTGCCTTGTGCAACTCTTATTTACGAAGCCCTAAAAGCCAAAAATAAATTACATTTGTATTCATAATGTTCCAATGCTCAACGACTAACACAGTTAAATCTTTGATCGCAATCATTTATGTGACAATGAATCGTCAACTTGAATGTAATGGTGACACAGCCCTGGTTTATAATGGCCAGCAGTGGTGGAAAAAATACTGATTTGTTTTTACTTAAGTAAAAGTATCACTACTGCCATGTAGAAATACTCTGTTACAAGTAAAAGTCCGGAATTCAAAATTCACTTGAGTAAAAGTACAAAGGTACTGGTATCAAAATGTACTTAAAGTACCAAAAATAAAAAGTACTCATTATGTAGAATATCCCCTTTCACAAGTTTTCATAATATATTAAAATCTGTGGAAAATAGCAGATCTACACGCTCACAATGCATCGCATCGCAACGCATTGTGAGCTTGTAGATCGGCTATTTTCAAATGGCGAAATGTATATAGGGCTTAAGTGGTTAATACATTTTTTTGTAATTATAATCAAAATCTACAAAGTAACTAAAGTTTTCAAATAAATGTAGTAAAGTAAAAAGTACAATATTTGGATCCGAGATGTAGTGGAGACGGAGTAAAAGTTAAAGTATTGAAATTTGGAAATACTCAAGTAAAGTACAAATCCCTTGAAATTGTACTTTATACAGTACTCAAGTAAATGCACCTAGTTACTTTCCACCACTGCTGGCCAGGTGTGATCCAGGTACATACCGTGTGGGGTCTCCCGCCGCTCGGTTGAAGATAGCTGGTATTAATAGAGCCGCGTAGGTTGTATGGCACCACGTCCCGAGCACCGTACGCCTTGTATCTCCAACGGAGAACGTTCGTTGGCACCGTTATACGTTTCAGCTCTCAGGGCTCGTTGCTGTGTCGAAGTTCCATCTTCCTGCCCCTTGTCCTGAGTTACAGACACTCTATTACCAGCTATCTCCTGATGACTCCATCCATCCAGGACCTTCACTGAAGAACTCATACAGCGAGTCAAACGCTGAGTCATAGCTAGAAGCCATGACTCAGCGTTTTTAACTCACTGTATGAAGTAGATTTAGTCCACTCTGCAGAAGGTCACCACATGATTAACCTGCAAGACACAGATATACACCAATATTACATTTAATATATTGTAGAATATAATATTAAGATTGTAAAAAAAAAAGAACCAAACAAAAGACATTATATACTCCTTAAAGGTAGGGTAAGTTATATTTTTGGTATTTTTTGTTTTTTTTTTGTTAAAAGGTTAAAGTATTATATTCTGATAGTAATCATTGCTACAGAGCGTTTGTTTGGTCACAGGGGTCTCTCCAGCTCTTTAATAAACAGAATATAGTACATGTTCAGGTAGGTGACATTTAAGCCAATCAGGAGAAGGCACTGAAAATGCATGTTCTGTTTAATAAAGAGCTGGAGAGACATGAAGACTCATTTTACTGAACAAACACTCTATAGCAATGAGTACTATCACAATATAGAGCTATTTAACACTTATTTTAACCAAAGTAAATCACTTACCCTACCTTTAAGTTTTTTAGGCTAGTGTTCGAAACTGTCGGGCAGAAATCTCTCGTCCTACTTGATCTATACTACAGCGTCGCATAAAGCATCAACAGTAGAAGATCTACAAGCTTGAAACGTGGCGCAAAGCGACACGTTTTGAGCTTGTAGATCTGCTACTTTTGCCATTTTTTAATCCTGAAAAGGTTTTGGACATAATGAGGTTTCCTCCCGATGGAGACAATATCATAGTTTCATCTTAGCCTTGGATCAAGACTCATCATTATTGTTATCGGTTTTGATATCGATATTTATTTTAGATTAATCTAAAGTAAATAGAGTTTTTAATCTCCTGTTACAATGTAGCACTGTTATCTCTCCTAATAGGCTTTTACATTTGTTTTGTTCTAGATATTTTATGAAAAGTATGAAATGTGAAAGGTGCTGTACAAATAAGGTTTTATTATGATCTAGCCCTGGTCAAAGCGTCAGTGAGTTCTCTCTAACGCTCTGCCAGGCGCTCTGCTCTGCTTATAGACAAGGAATTCCACTGCCCTGCGCGGGCTCCAACTGTAGTACAAATAAACAAAACCACTTCACTACTCTCCAAAACAGAGGTTGTTTTATATTGTTTAAAGTATATTCTCGGAGGTGGGAAGCCTCTCAGCACCCCACCTTCTCTGTAAAATACACTTTTTGGCCAGAAAAGAAAATATTTCACCGGAAGAAAATAATGTTTTTGGTTGCTCCACTGCGCCCTCTACAGATATGGTCAATGGATTTTTTTCTATTTACCAGATTTTGCCTTCAGGTGAAATATTTTCTTTTCTGGTCAAAAAGTGTATTTTACAGAGAAGGTGGGGTGCTGAGAGGCTTCCCACCTCCGAGAATAGACTTTCAACAACACAAAACAGTCTTTGTTTTGGTGAGTAGTGAAGTGGTTTTGTTTATTTTTTACTACAGTTGGAGCCCTCGCAGGGAAGTGGAATTCCTCGTCCATAAGCAGAGCCGAGCGCCTGGCAGAGCGTTAGAGAGAACTCACTAACGCTCTGGACCAGGGTTAATTATGATCCTATCTATTACATTCTTGAACACTCCAAAAAATAGTGTGTGTAGTTAGTTCCATGTTAAAGTCTCAAACATCTTGATAAATGTAGTCCTATATTACTCTATATACAAAGTGTTATCCCAAAGCTACAGATGTTATCCCACCATACGGACCCTTTGTGTTCAGTAATATTCCGTATTATTCAATTAATAAATGTTGCGATCTGGTCTGTCAGACTAACACTGTATATATTAGCCCCATTTAGAACCTCTCCCTCCGCTATGTAGCTCCGAGGTGAGGTCCTACGTGGCCCTGTGCCGTTTGAGCAGGACATTTTCGAATATTTTCCACTTTACATGTTTCTTACCCCTTTCTGCACATCTTATCCAAAAAGTAAAGGTTTTCTGAAATGCTCTCAGATGTTTTAACTTCTAGCGCACAATAAAATCTATCCAACGAGTTGAAAAAAGCGTTTAAATAGCTTCTCTCCTCGGCCGGTTCCATAATATTATGCATTAGGAAGGTGCAATTCAACATTTCATCAGTAGGGGAATCAGCAATGTAGCCTCTGCGGGCGCAACTTCCGGGTATGTCTTAAAAACATTTAGGAGAGAAGCGATTTAAACACTTTTTTCAACTCGTTGGATAGATTTTATTGCGCGCTAGAAATAAAAACATCTGAGAGCATTTTAGAAAACCTTTACTTTTTGGATAGGATGTGCAGAAAGGGGTAAAAAAACAAACAAACATGTGAAGTGGACAATATTCGAAAATGTCCTGCTCAAACGGCACCCACAAACGTGAAACCTCATCTCGGAGCTATACAGCGGAGGGAGCTATGTATGTACACATATCATTCAATGGGTGTAAGTGGCGCTGATGCAGCAGGTAAACGCCGGTATTACACCCCATGTAATCCAGGAAATACAATGACGTTCATCCACAGACGGGATTAAACACTTCTTTATTAAACTATACTGAACATCAAGAGAACACCAACACCCAGTATGTACGGATAACATCTATGGCTTTAAGATAATCACTTTATATTTACAATGTATACAGACATGTAGACGCACGAGCCTTAAAACACAGAAAACCCACACTATTTGGGAAAGTGCAGGTGACCGCAGGTATTACACTCCAAGTGAATGTGGAAATAGAACAGCGTTCAGACACATACACGCGTCTTTATTCAACGTTAAGTAATATTACGGAACAAACCTGACCCGTAAGGACGGGTAACATCCATGGCTTTGGGTTTAAACGCTTTATGTGTTGGATTGGGTTCATTTATGGGGATTTACGAGCCGTTTAAAACTACCAACAAGACTCGATCACCATAAATAAAATCCCTGACCAAAATTGACCCAAGATCCTAAATAGATTATAAATCTACATGAATGTTATGTATGGCAGGGTTAGATCTACAAACCCCCACACAGTGAGTGTGGTTTAAGCCAGGTTTAAACTTTGGGTGACAATTTAGTTGTGATCATTTGGAACAAATGTTTGTTTGATGCAATAGCCTTGGATCAAGACTATTATAGAAGTATTTTATCACTTTTGACTTATTTGCATATCTATGAGGTAAAAGTCAGACTCGATAAAATGACTAGTTTGATGTATTTTTCTCCCTCGGTTGTAAAACACAATATTTCATATTTATGTCCATTTTGGTGTCATAATACTTCAGTCCTAGAACACCTCGAATGCTTAAATAATAATTGTGTTAAATATCGGTGGATAAAAACGTGTCATATTGATATAAATCAAACATCAGTTTTACCTTCCGCAGGGTGGCATGTTGCAAACAAAGTAACTGTTGGAACCAGACCTGGTGCGCGTGCGTCCCAGTTAAACCAGTATTCACATCCGGTCTAGAGCCCCGCCTACTGGATCCGGTGTGTTGAACACGTACGTGGACGTATCCTTTTCGTTTCCGTTTTCTAACCAGATCTTCACCCTGCAGAGTTAATTGATCCCCAGACTAATCAGCACTAAATCATCTACTGCTGTGTGGAGGATGCAGTGGTGTAAAGTAACTAAGTACATTTACTCAAGTACTGTACGTACTTAAATGTTTAGGTGTTTGTGCTTTACTTGAGTATTTCCAATTTCCAAAACTTTTACTTCTACTCCACTACATCTCAGAGGCAAATATTGTAGGCTACTTTTACTCCACTACAATTATTTTAAAATATTAGTTACTAGTTACTTTCTAAATGTTTATTATTATTACAAAACATACATTAACCATTTCAGCCCTATGAAAGTAGCCGATCTACCAGCTCACAACAAGTAGAAAAGCGTTGCGTTGTTGTGAGCTTGTAGATTGGCTATTTTCATACATTTTAGAAACTTGTGAAATGGGGCATTCTGCAAAATGAGTACTTAATTACTTTCAGTACTTACGTATATTTTAATACGAATACTTTTGTACTGGTAAATGTTGAATTCCGCACTTACAGAGTATTTCTACATTGCAGTATTGATACTCAATAAGTAAAAAATGTTAGTACTTTTCCCACCATTGCTGGTATGGATTCAAAAAGCCACAAACGCGCACACATGCACCCACGCACGTATGTGCGCGCGCACACGCTCACACACACACACATACACACACACACACACACACGCACACGCACACACACACACACACACACACACACACACACACACACACACACACACACACACTTCCTGTGATAGTAGGCGAGTGGTGGAAGAAGTAGCTTATATTCAAACTTTTATATTAACTTAAATTATTATTATTATGGAGGCCAAAATCGTCCCCCCAAAAACCTGTTAGGAGTACGTTTCAGGCAATTTAGAGTTGATTGGTAGTACTTTGTAGTGACTTTTTTTGGTCCCTAACATTCATCGAGCTCTGGACTTAGTAAAAAAAAAAATTCACCATTGTGTCACTACCGAAACGAAGGTTTGTCACTACCGAAACGAAAGTTATATCCGAAAAAATCACTAAGTGTGGAGGCCAAAATCGTGCCCCCCAAAAACCTGTTAGGAGTACGTTTCAGGCAATTTAGAGTTGATTGGTAGTACTTTGTAGTGACTTTTTTTGGTCCCTAACATTCATCGAGCTCTGGACTTAGTACATTTATTTTTTCACCATTGTGTCACTACCGAAACGAAAGTTAAATCCGAAAAAATCACTAAGTGTGGAGGCCAAAATCGTCCCCCCAAAAACCTGTTAGGAGTACGTTTCAAGCAATTTAGAGTTGATTGGTAGTACTTTGTAGTGACTTTCTTTGGTCCCTAATATTCATAGAGCTCTGGACTTAGTACATTTATTTTTTCACCATTGTGTCACTACCGAAACGAAAGTTTGTCACTACCGAAACGAAAGTTAAATCCGAAAAAATCACTAAGTGTGGAGGCCAAAATCATCCCCCCAAAAACCTGTTAGGAGTACGTTTCAGGCAATTTAGAGTTGATTGGTAGTACTTTGTAGTGAATTTTTTTGGTCCCTAACATTCATCGAGCTCTGGACTTAGTAAATTTATTTTTTTCACCATTGTGTCACTACCGAAACGAAAGTTTGTCACTACCGAAACGAAAGTTAAATCCGAAAAAATTACTAAGTGTGGAGGCCAAAATCGTCCCCCCAAAAACCTGTTAGGAGTACGTTTCAGGCAATTTAGAGTTGATTGGTAGTACTTTGTAGTGACTTTTTTTGGTCCCTAACATTCATCGAGCTCTGGACTTAGTAAGTTTATTTTTTCACCATTGTGTCACTACCGAAACGAAAGTTTGTCACTACCGAAACGAAAGTTAAATCCGAAAAAATCACTAAGTGTGGAGGCCAAAATCAAAAAATGGTAGGAAGAATATAATGTGTCATGAAGTTTGCCCGGAATGGCTGATGTACAATTTACGGTACAGTTCTGTTGTAATTATATGTAAAGTAACTTGAAGTAAGTGGAAATAACATTAAATAAAGGCCTAATAAAGAACACATTTGTTCTCTAACGAAACCCTTACAGTAGACTAATAGTAGCCTAACATCACATTGTGTAGTTAGTAGTTGCGGGGTTCTTATTAGGCTTTGTTAGGTCTTATTAGGCTTTGTTAGCCTCTAGGAATTATGTTCCATAATTAGAGTATAACTGTGTTTGTTTCTGTCTAATAGCAGAGAACACCATTTCTAATAACACCTTTTGTTACTTTTCATTCAATTTCTAATTAGAACATAATTAAGGGATAATAGTGGAAAATAAGGGTATAACAACGTTTGTTTCTTAATAATAAAAAAATATTATTGCTAATAAGAAACACATTATTTGTAATAACGGCTTATTATGTCAAATTAGTGTACCGTAAATTGTGCTGCGACCGGAAAAGACTGTGCTGTGATTCACCGTGGCTATAGGAAAAGACTGTGCTGTGATTCAGCGTGGCTATAGGAAAAGACTGTGCTGTGATTCAGCGTGGCTATAGGAAAAGACTGTGCTGTGATTCAGCGTGGCTATAGGAAAAGACTGTGCTGTGATTCAGCGTGGCTATAGGAAAAGACTGTGCTGTGATTCAGCGTGGTTATAGGAAAAGACTGTGCTGTGATTCAGCGTGGCTATAGGAAAAGACTGTGCTGTGATTCACCGTGGCTATAGGAAAAGACTGTGCTGTGATTCACCGTGGCTATAGGAAAAGACTGTGCTGTGATTCACCGTGGCTATAGGAAAAGACTGTGCTGTGATTCACCGTGGCTATAGGAAAAGACTGTGCTGTGATTCAGCGTGGTTATAGGGTAAAGAGAGACCGGCGATCCCTTTCAGGGAGACCTCCTCTGTTCCCATGCAGCGTTATTAAGATGCATATGTTTAATTTATGATCTGAGACTTTCAAAGGAAGGGGGGATCAGCAGTCTCAGAATTAAGCCTGACATTCCTTGTTCCATATGGATTGCCTTCTCTCTCTCTCTCTCTCTCTCTCTCTCTCTCTCTCTCTCTCTCTCTCTCTCTCTCTCTCTCTCTCTCTCTCTCTCTCTCTCTCTCTCTCTCTCTCTCTCTCTCTCTCTCTTTCTTTCATTCTCTCTTCCTTTCTGTCTCTCTCCCTCTTACACACACACACACACACACACACACACACACACACACACACACACACACACACACACACACACACACACACACACACACACACACACACACACACACACACTCTCTCTCTCTCTCTCTCTCTCTCTCTCTCTCTCTCTCTCTCTCTCTCTCTCTCTCTCTCTCTCTCTCTCTCTCTCTCTCTCTCTCTCTCTCTTTGTCTCTCTCTCGTCTCTCATGCACTTAAGAGACACAGATATACACATAGTATGTCGTTGTTGTCATAGAAACCTCTTATCACTATTTTTATGTTTTTGAGTGGTGCCGAAGGCAACCACTCCTATATCAGGCTTTGTCCGTGTGTCCGTATGTATGTATGTATGTATGTATGTATGTATGTATGTATGTATGTATGTATGTATGTATGTATGTATGTATGTATGTATGTATGTATGTCCGTGTGTCCACCAAGCTAACATTGGTCAAGCATCACGTGACACGTGACAATATGTTGAAAGGGTGTGCTTTGATTGGCTAGCGAGACGCATGACGAAATAGAGCCCTATAAATAGGTGTGTCACTTCGAAACATTGTTTACATGTTTCGAAGTGACATCAGTGCCATCAGCCAAGCTAACATTGGACATGTTAGCTTGGCTGATTGAACATGTTAGCCAAGCTAACATGTTCTAATCCTTAGATGTTCTAATCTAAGAATCAGAACATTTCTAGAAAACTATGGTTAAAGATAGGGTAAGTGATTTCCTTTGGTTAAAATAGCACGGCGGAGACTTGTGCTCCGAGGAGCACATTTTCTAGTCTGTTTTCTATGTCTGTCCACAAACATTGATGACAACATCAATACGGGGGTCAATACGGGGCTCATCAAAGGCACCACTCACTTCACACAGGGTGTGATTTTTTCATAAATGAATGCCCTAATGTGTTATGTAGCCTTACTACAGTGTCACACAAGAGTAGCAAAAATAGCAGGTCTACGCGATGCGTTTCGACCTTGCACTGTACATCCGCTATTCTTTGCTATTTTTTTATTTGAATCCTGAAAAGCATCAGTTTTGGACATATGAGGTTTTCACCCGACAGTAACGATATTCACGGGTATAGGCACAGACACTTGTGAATACAAACGCGCCCATGGAGCTTGCATTGCAGCAGTGCCCTCCTCTAACACCCTCCGCTTGATTCCAGTTAACACCAGAGAAACAACATTTGATGAGGTGTGCCATTGTTTCACGGGCAGACGGAGCCTTTCTGAATTATGTCCTTTGTCGATTCGCTAACAGAGCAGCCGATAAATTTCAGGTTCTTTCAGGGCTTGTCGGGCCACCATCAGTCTCAGAGAGAGAGAATGAAAGAAAGGAAAAGTGGGGGATGGTTGATAGAAAAGGGAAAGGGGGAGAGAGAACAGACGTGGACAACAATTGATTGTAAAAATGTATAACTGAATATAATTGACTGAAGTATATAGGGGATTATAATTAAGTGAGAATGAAAATGCACGTTTTAATATTTTTTGAATTACATTGTGACAGAGACCCGTTTTAAATGGGTTCAAAAGTCTATTTCATGATATAGAAAATATAATGCACATCAATACGTAACAGGACTGAGGAATCATCATCATCATTACTGTTGCACAGTACATGCAGAGGTAAATTGCCAATTAACACACAGCATGTATTCCTACCCAGAGTGTTAAAAAGTGAGTCACAGCCTATTTACATAATTAATCGTTTTCCCAGGGTTAGCATTCTCTGTCTCTCTGTCTCTCTGTCTGTCTGTCTGTCTGTCTGTCTGTCTGTCTGTCTGTCTGTCTGTCTGTCTGTCTGTCTGTCTGTCTGTCTGTCTGTCTGTCTGTCTGTCTGTCTGTCTGTCTGTCTGTCTGTGTGCGTGCGTGCGTGCGTGCGTGCGTGTCTGTCTGTCTGTCTGTCTGTCTGTCTGTCTGTCTGTCTGTCTGTCACACACACACACACACACACACACACACACACACACACACACACACACACACACACACACACACGACCCACCAGACCCCCCCCCCCTCCCTCCCCACAGCGCCTGGAGGCCTGCACTGGTGTGCAAATCCATTGGAGAGCTGTCATCACCGCCTGTGTTCCTGCTTCACCGGTGGCAGGTGGTCCCATGTCCTGCCTGGGGCAAAGGGAATGTGTGTGTGTGGGGAGGGGGCGTCAGTTGGGATGGAGCGGGGGGGTTAGCTGGGATCGCGAAGAGGGAGGGTAGTGGATGCTGCGTTAACATAGCTCGGTGGGAGGGGGGACAGCGAACGAACTGGGCTGTTCATCTTCCAGCGTGAGTCGTCCCTCCTTTCATCCCCCATGCGTTTCAGCAGGATGTGAGAGTGATTGACAGCAGGGGAGATGTGTTTTGTGTTAGAGCTGCTAAGACATGACACACGGCGTCGTAATGCGTGTTGCGCAGCACCGTACCACTCAAACATATTTTCCTTCCCCCGACGGCAAACACTTGCGTGTTACAAAAATGCATACTATTTCTCACATGCATAAACATGTGAGCTATGGGAAAATGTTGCGTGGTGTAAATAAGTCAGAATGCTGTTTGTTTGTTCCTCTTTATTATTTATTGATTCCCACGGGGGAAATCCAGTTGTCAAAGCAGCACCGCAGTAGGAAACACATGAGAGAAACAGTCGACAGATACAGATTTCTTTTCCCCTAATACGTAGCACTATAACTAGTTCTGGCCTTTGTATTGTAACTTCTTTTCAACTCAATAAAAATAATTAAAAAAATTAAGAGTAAAACAAGTAGTAACGTAAAAGAAGAGTACAAAATACCAAATAGAAGACTTAAGGCCAATTTATGCTTGTGTTTCGAACGATGCGTTGCACTACGTGTATCACTACGTTCTTAGCTTTATGCGACACGGACTCGAAAAAACATTTGGTCGTTTTGACGTCACTTTTGTCGTGCGACGCATTGTGCGGCACTTGTCGCTCCAAGCATAGATTGGTCTTTAAAATCTTGTCTGGCCATCTGCTCTTGGACCGGCCACGATTTGCATAACATTGAATGTTTCTGGAGAAACGTTCCTCTGGCGATAGGGTTGCTCTCAGTTGGACCCATACAGGTAAAGTGTTACACTCTCTGGGTTAAATGAACACTCTGGATTGTACTGTGCATGTAACTTAAGGTAGGCCTGCATAGAGTAGTGGATCATGTGTCATTATGGCTGCATGTTAGTACTTGGGGGAACTTATAACTAGATATTTTTGTAGTGGACATGTCTAGAAATACCTTAATACCTAAATGTATTTCCTTTTTTCCTTTGCTTTCTGTGTTCTGTTTCTTTCTTCCATACCTTCCCCCTACACCCCGCGGTCATAGGGTCCCGTCCTGTGCAGAGCAAAACAAGGCCGAACGTGTCAACATGCTAATCGGGTCTCTGGCAGGAAAATGGCAGACACACTGTTCATCCCCCGCTCACACATTGCTCCCATACTGGTTCGCCTGTGGCGATGGCAGCATTTGATCAGGCAAGGAAGGAAGGTAAAGCCTTGGAACACGGGGAACCAAGTCGTAGCGTGGTCCCTATTCCCTGGGGAAGGGTGATTAGCATGCGCCGCATCCCACACGACTGTTGATAACTGTTGTTGGAATTGCCAGCTGCGCCAATAGTTGAATCATCTCTTTTAACTACTGTTGCAGTCGGAAGGGCAAACACAAAAAAACACACCCACTCTTTTTTCATTTTGACCGTGTTTTTTTGTTGTGAGGCATTTGAACGACGAGAACAATAAACAGGGATATTATTGAAATGGAATTTCCAGAAGAAAGAAAACCGCTCTGTGTTTGTGGGCTTTCTCCTGGGCCTTTGTGGAAACAGTCCCCAAACCATGTAATTATAATATTTTGAAGATTTTCAGTTACTAACAGCCTCTCTCGCCAATTTATTTTTTTAATTCCAGGTCCCAACCAAGCGACAAATTAATTCAAGGCACATCAGGAATGTCCGTTTATGATGCAAATGAGTTTGGTGGAAAGTTGCAGATTGGCACCCACACCCCCCAAAGCAACAGCATCCATGGCAGAGCTGTGGTGAGAGACTTCTATCTGTTCTCCTTCTTTCGCTCTTTTCCCCGTGCTGAAACATCTCAGAGGAGGCCAGGCCTGCTTGCCCTCTCTGTCAGCAAATGTCACCGCTAATTATGACAGGCTCCTGATTCACTAACATGTCAACGTTGGCGCTGCTAGGGCTCTGTTTGGCCGAGATGAATCAGAGTCTCCACCGACCCTGTTGCTGGTAGGAGTAGCTGTTTGAAGGTAATTGCTCCAATATCCTGAGCTGCAGGGAGACATAGTGCTGACAAGTTGGTATTACTGTCAAACATGGGTGTTCATAGGGTTCTACTTACCTACTGGCCAGGAGCTGTACAAGATGTGTATGCGGAGACGTGCAATAATAATACTAATGACACTGTGACACAAAAACTTCATAAATTGAGCTTTGCGAGACATTGCACATAGAAATCGACCGTGTTCCTTGGCAACTGAGGTATCTCAAACGAATGAAACGGTCAAATGTCTTAAACACATTATCAAGCCAGGCTTATGACTTCAAACACTATACTTATTTGACCGGAGTTCCCCCAGGGCTCTATACTTGGTCTGATTCTTTCCTCCCTGTCGTCTACGACAAATCTCCTCACCAAAAAACTGCAAATCTACAAGCTCTGCTATTGCATCTGCAATTTTTGCAGAATGTTCACCAAGGTTCATGTAGTTAAAAATCAGACAACATTAACGTACCTATATTCTCTTCTGATTCATTCATTCAATTGTAGTGTCATGAAGATGCTTAGAAATAATTATACCATATCAATATAAATCATGGTAATTAAGGTGTCACCGAGAGAACATTTAAAGCCTATGATTAAACCCTGCTTGCTCTTCCTTCATCTGTGTGTGAGAGGGTGCTGATCCACTCCCTGCACAGCCCTTGTCTTTGGCTTGTACTTTAGTTTTTCTGGAAGTCATTGTGATTGATGTTACTATGGGGGAAAC
>NC_139941.1:24132573-24160073 GCF_963454915.1 Gymnoscopelus microlampas
GGACACTCTGGAGTGTACAAATGGAATCAAATGGACCCGTAACACCCCATACACACTGCCAGCGAGTGAGCGATCTGATAACGATGTTGCGCGATAAACTGTCCTGATATGGAGTGCCAGACATGGCATTGCGACATAGAATCAATCTATCAAATTAACAATTAAATGAGTACTAAATAATGTGAGGAGCGGAAAGGAATGAAGCTACAGCGCACGCACACACAAACACACGCAGAAACACGCGCAGAAACGCACGCACGCACGTACGCACGCACGTACGCACACATGCACAGAACAAATTTCTGAGGGTGCAGAGGAGCTAGAGTGTTGTCCATCCGTCCACTATGCCATTAGAAAATCCAATTTCCTTCACTCTTAATAAAACGTCTGGCTATCAAAATAGCTGTATTCCAGGAACAAGCACAAAGCAGCGTGCCTCGTAAATTGACCTATTTGAGGGGTGGATGACATCACTGCACAATGCTTATTGCTTTGTCGCTCGTGGTACATCAGGATAGACTCGTATACACTCACTCGGTCATGTTGTTGGCAGTGCAAATGGGATGTAAGGGTCCATTTGGCTCCATTTCTACACTCTCACTGTTACAGACCTGTAAGGGTCCATTTGGTTCCTAACAAAGATCAATTATTTAGCTGAAGACCCGTTGGAACCCCATCAAGGGCCCCAGACCCTACTTTGAGGCATCTCACGACGCCTAAACCCAGCACACGTTCCCTATTAGTGGGTGAATAATCCAACGCTTGGTGAATTCTGCTTCATAATGATAGGAAGAACCGACATCGAAGGATCAAACCTATGCTGAAACACTTGCTGAACGTTTCATTCAAATTGACTATGCGCAAAAATGGGCCTTTGAAATTGCCACCAGTTCCAAACTCGTGCTCGGGCCTGGTAAAAATTAGGACACAAATCAATGACAGGTTGACCAAACATCCCCAAACAAGGTGGACATTAAGTGGTCTAATTAAGCTGTTGAAACATGTCCCCAAAACATTTAGGAAATTGTGCAGTATGGCACATGACGGCGTGATGAAAACTTTATTCTGTGCATATAATGTTGTAACAATTCCATATAAATGTGTGAAAGAGTATATGTTTCCTGTCCATGTATGAGTATTGAAAGAAACATAACTCGATGATGATGATGATGATGATGATGATGATGATGATGATGATGATGATAACAAAGGGAATATATTGGTTAAAAAGATGGTTGAATATTTAACACCTAAATGTTTCGTTTTGTTTTGATGAGTATAGACATTTATTTTCTCTTGTCAGGGTTCATTTCATAGGGGGAGCTGTGGGGGAAAAGCAGCACATGTAGTAAAAGTTCCAGGAAGTGAGGCGGCCGGGGGTTCCATTTTGGCCATGAAAGAGTGTTTGGTGTGGTTTGATAAAGAGACTCTTTAAAGCCTACATCGTAATCAGATCTTTGAACCATTGAATAGTGTGTTCGATAAACTTTAAGAAGATATTCTGATGGCGGATATTATGAACTGAAACAGAATAAAAGAACAAAGGAATATCCTGGGGCGAGAGGAAGAGGTGAGAGGAATATTTGTTTTCTTTTGGTGCAATGCATTGCTGTTTTCTTTTTGGACTTTGAGGATTACCTTTGGACAGAAAGAAGATCTTTAGTTTTTGTTGGATATAATTGTATTACTTTGGAATATTTCATTGGAGTCATTTAAGGAACATTACTTTACTTTCATGAACTGAAGAAGGGACAAAATATCAGGGTTTTATATTTTTCTGTATTTTGAATGTCAATGCACTGATTGCTTAGTTGAATTATGAATTTGTTTGATTCATTTTGGGTGATATAAAATATTGCAATTTAATTTCAAAAAGCAACAGTTCTGTCTGTCTGTCTGTCTGTCTGTCTGTCTGTGTGGTGTGCTAGCGGGCCTGGCTCACAGGGTGTAGTGACGTGTGTAGTAATGCAGCATGCTAGAGGGACGTTGCCTGTAGGGACGAATGTGACCCCCTCCCTTAGTTCCTGCTGCTGGCCGACCCAGCCAGGTAAAGGAAGCCGAGTGCCTTCCGAGGTCAGTACATGGCCTCTCCTTCACCAAAACCCCTCACCTTGCCTCCTCGTGGCAGCACACGGTAACTACAGTCTCACGACTCCAGGTTAAAAGCCAAGGTAGGGGATCAAAGGGCAGCAGTGGGCCATCCACCAGTCATTGCCCTGCTGCCTTGCTTGCGGTTAAGTCCAGGATGACAAAGGCTAGGGGAGCACACCCTAGGAGAAAAGCACAGTGACAGCACCGTGCCACTAGGGTCCATCTCTTCATTGCAAAGGTAGTGCGTCTGGGAGCTGTGCACCCCCAGTGGCACTTGAAAAACATCACTGCACAGGTCCCTACTTCTGAGCTTGGTTGATCGAGAAGTAATCTGTCTGTCTGTCTGTATAAATACATAAATACATACATAACTAGAAAATGTGCTCCTCGGAGCACAAGTCTCCGCCAGCAAATATTGATTAATCCTGTCTAAGCTATTTATATTACGTATTGTGATGACACCAGTGTGTCTACATAATGTATTGCTCCGCCATTTCTCAGCCATTTCGTGATTATTCCTGTCTTACCTCACTTTGAAATAGACACAGACTCTTTCAAAGTGACACATCTATTTATAGGCCGCTATACGTCATGCGTCTCACTAGCCAATCAGAGCACACTCTTTCAACGTATTGTCACGTGTCACGTGAGGCTTGACCAATGTTAGCTTGGCCGGGGGGGGGGGGATTGATTTGCTATGAAAATACAAATAAAAACCTGATCTTTGATTCCTGTCTATCCATGTTATACTGTGAGTGTAGTATAAATTATAGGATAGAGAAGATCCTGTTTTTCTGTGTTCAGGGCCATACAAAGCCTATTGTATGTCCTGTGTGTTCTAAGTGATGCTAACTCACAATGATCCCTTTGTCAAGGCTAATGAGGCAGCATCATATTAACGGCCTTGAGAGCTGTATACCAATGAGATACGCCATCTGAATACAACATTACATAGATCCCCAGTATACTGGTCTACTTAATGTATACCACAGTCATGCTATATATTACTGTTAATAAATGCTTATCAAAAGTAGGAATTTAAAAAATCCCAAAAAGGTAGCTCATCCAAAATGTCTAATCAATGGAGGACAAAGTACTCACATTTCCATATATGCTTATGCATGTTTCGGCTATGAGCCTTCATCAGTGCAAGTTTGCTTATTGGTGTGAGCCAATAAATAAAGTGGAAATGTGAGTACTTTGTCCTCCATTGATTTGAAATTTTGGATGTGCTACGTTTTGGGGATTTTGTTTTGATATGTAGACTGGATTTTGGGTCTAGCACTTGGCGGTTTGTAAAAGCAGTGTTCTATCTGGACATCTATTTAGAGTTGTTTAAGTTAGAGATATGTGTACAAGTTTCTTTCATATTAGGGTAAAAATAATGTCATTGAACCTATATGGCGCAATTGTGTCAGTGGATTAGCATAATAACCTCTCAATTGATACGGTCAGTTGACTGTTTGATGAAGTTGACATCTAAAGTAAACAGTACTCTGTCAATTCAGAAGAGACAGCCGGATGTTCCAAATGATTCACTTTGCTTACAAAATATTGATTTGCCTTCAAATTCCTTCTGTAATTGGCAGCTGTCTTCAAGTGAACACATTCAAAAGAGTTTTTTCCCCTTTTCTTTCATATCCATAATTGCTCGTGTAAAAATCTCTGACCTGCCTTGTTGACACCACACATTGTGGGCTCACATTTAATGAGTCGGTGTTATCATACTGTCTCTAATTGTCCTGTTGGCAAGGGAACAAGACAAGGAATGAGTCGAAACAAGCGAGAGTTGTCCAGACAGTCAGTCAGACAGGGCAAGTACACACTGCAGGACCTTAAAGTTGTCGGGGGGTCATCTGATCGTTAAGCATAACACACTGCAGGAGTTTATTCCTTGAAATCGGCTGTCATAATATCGTTGTGGTCTTCACAGCACGATTGATCCCCGACAAGGGCTGACACACTGTAGGATAGTTCACTAGGATGCTATCTCCAGAGTCAGACCCAATACATACATTTTTGTTTATTCCAATTCATTTTAATCGAGGTATCCCGTGATATGCCTCTCTCTCTCTCTCTCTCTCTCTCTCTCTCTCTCTCTCTCTCTCTCTCTCTCTCTCTCTCTCTCTCTCTCTCTCTCTCTCTCTCTCTCTCTCTCTCTCTCTCTCTCTCTCTCTCTCTCTCTCTCTCTCTCTCTCGCACGGCAAGTGCGCTAATTCCGCTGTGACAGTTGCCATGTCCGCTTATTATAAGCGACTTTGGGATTATTTTTCTGTAAAGTTGCTTGAAAGTGTAGTTGCTTTTTTGGCCTTGTTTCCTAATGTTGTTTGAACCAGTTGTTCTCAAACATTTTCATGGCAAGGACCCCCAAATTAATATTTGTCCGCAGATGCGCAGACCTCCCCCTTCTGAAAATATGTTGTGCCATAGACCCCCATACAAGATCTGTGTGGATTTGGAAAATACTCCACAACCCCCCCCCCCCAATGTCTTCTTTAAAAATAGCCTATCTACAACGTGAGCTTGTAGATTGGCTATTTTCAAATATCCAATGTATTTGTAAATAGGTTTAAAGTGCTCAAGTGGCCTTTTCTTGGGCTTGTTTTCATAGACCTGGTTGCTTATTTCTCTCGCAACATCTGGCAACGCTGTTCAGACACAGCGTGTGTCACAGGCATGCTGCACTCACAGACACACACACACACACACACACACACACACACACACACACACACACACACACAGAGAGAGAGAGCTCTCGCTCTGTCTCTGTCTCTCTGTACAATTCCTCTAAAATAAACAGCCCACCAGGCTCGCTCACTTTCTCATTTAGTTTTATAATGTTAACTTAATACAGGACTGGAAGGTAATATTGTGGTAGGGACTGTTTGTTGTGGTCAGATCCAGCGACGCTCCCCTAGCCACGGTTGCTGTAATGTGCTCTCATTGGCTGCAGCGTGGATTTGCTCGCAGAATGGTCTCGGCTCCTTTCACACTGTATGATATTGTCTCTTGTCCTGTCCCAGACAGAGATGAATATCTAACAATTTAGATATCTGAAAAGCCGTCGCAGAGCGGAGAATCGCGGCCACATCGGGTCGCAGAGCCTTTCACACACACAGAGCATTTTCTCGCCGATCAAAGGCCGATCTGCGTCAGGTCGGGAGGTTTTGTCGGCGAGCGCCAAAAAATGTCGGCGACAGCAATATCGGACCTAATGTCTTGTAGTGTGTACCTGCTTAGTCCTCCCATAATTTCACCCGTCTGTGACCCTGACTGTGTGTGTGTGTGTGTGTGTGTGTGTGTGTGTGTGTGTGTGTGTGTGTGTGTGTGTGTGTGTGTGTGTGTGTGTGTGTGTGTGTGTGTGTGCGTGCGCGCGTTGGGATACATATAAGAATGAAGTTCTTGATGAAATCAGTTGTATCATCAAAGCTGTGAGTCGCCAACAAGATACAGTAACAGCAAAATCCTTAGTGTTCATTTAACTCTGACAAAATACAAAGTGCACCATGGTCTATGTTTATACTCTCATCTTGAAATGATGGGAGGATGAGACAGAAGCTGGAAGCCATTAGAGGGCAGATAGCAGTGTGTGTCTTGTTTTCGCGTAAGCTAAAGTGAACATGGGTTAGATTTGGACTTATTTCTGTCCCCTTACAAACACATCACGCCATCATATCCTGTTGATATTGCTTTCCCCTCCACTAATCAATCAAATACGAAAAAATAACCCACTTGTCGGAAATAGACTTTGAGCTGCTTTCCATTTAGGCTACTCTGTTGGAATGTGGGGACGGCGCTCGGGGAGAAAATAGCCCTACATGAGAAGTAATCAAAGCAACCCATTGTGATGGCGACAGCAGGTTAAGGAGTGAGGGGGCAGTGGGGGAGGGGGAGGGGGTCTATTTCCATGCCAGAGAAAATGAAAGCAGCTGGGGGTGTACGCAGAAGGCAGTTCAATCGCCTTGTTATGAAGTACGTTTTTTTTGCCTGTGTCTGCGTGCGCGCGCGTGTGTGTGTGTGTGCGTGTGTGCGTGTGTGTGTGTGATGGAACGCAGCAGGAGAGGAATGCAGTCACTGCTGTAAAGTGGGTGTGAAAACGAGTACGTTCACTGACCTACAGACTGACCTCTCCCACCCCTCTCCTCCTGGTAGCTGAGTGTTTTGTGTATGTACAGTGTGTGTGTGTGTGTGTGTGTGTGTGTGTGTGTGTGTGTGTGTGTGTGTGTGTGTGTGTGTGTGTGTGTGTGTGTGTGTGTGTGTGTGTGTGTGTGTGTGTGTGTGTGTGTGTGTGTGTGCGTGCGTGCGTGCGTGCGTGCGTGTGTGCTCACGCACATAGATATGGGTGATATTTGTGCACACACACTCAGTTGAGTATGTGTGTTGTTGGTAGCTGTCAGTGGCTGGCCCTGTGTATACACTAGTTCTAGGGAAGGGGTCAAGAGGATTATCTTAAAGTACGCTTCATGCCTCCCCTCCTTTCTCTGCTGTTCGCTGTTCTTTCTCTGTCCCACTCTCTGCCCCCCCCCGTCCTTCCCTTCTCTCTTTGCCCACACTGTTTCATGGTGACCTCCTCCTGTGTGAAGGCAGATGACGGCCGGACAGCACCTGTTGCACAGACGCTGTGGGTGCTGAGTGTATAAACCCTCGTTTATACTCAGTGGTAGATTTGCAGCATTTCTGTTACATGTATCGGAATGTATTTTCATTGCTTTTGAGTATTTTGTCATGTTTATTACAGGCGTGAAGAAATGCCCATGTAATTTACAAGATACAGTATTGTTGAATTTCCAAAATATACAAAATGTATACAAAAACACAGTAAATCACAGTTAAAAATGTCCCTAAAAGCATTGAATCAATAATATTTTGATTATGTTGGTTATTTCAATGTGAGAACCAGCAAGTTCATAGAATTACATAGGAAGTCTGTATCTTCATTGCACAATTTGCATGTTCACTGAGGAAGTTATGGGCTACTTAGAAAATGTACCCAGTTCACATCACCTGACAACAGTTTGATATCCAGCTGAGTATATTAAGCACACGCATCAGTAGTGTAAGTATATCGAGTATCAATCTAGGGCGTGCAGAGGATGCAACAACCTGCAGGGGGCCCTCAGCAGGGGCCCCGTGTTTACCGTGCATCTACATAATTTGTATTATTAACTTTCCCTTTCATCACTGTATATATGGACAGAGCTAAATGTTAACTTAGTAGCCCCATCTAAGGTTATCACAATTTTGTTAATAAAAATGTTAGCTGTTAGTATTTATTTTGTGCTAAAGGTCATGTTGCTATTCACTGCAGATAGTATTGTCTAAGAAGTGTATTTTCTATATTTTGAAAATACAAAGTAAATGTTTTTTATATTTTGTATTTTGATATAATTGTTTTGGGGATATTTGCCTATCCCTATAGCCTTAAAATGGCCTCTTTGCATGGCAATGTGTTAGCTTGTAGATCTGTCCTTTTTGGACACGTGGCACCCCTGCACATGGAGGTACAAATTAAGCCTAGTAGAAATGACTGACTTACCTCACTTTCTTGCACACATTTAAAAGTTATTCATTGGTGATTTAAAAACCTACTGTATAGGGTTCAGCTGTTTCTCACCTGAATTTTCAGCTTTACAGACAATAATCCTCAATCCAACCTCTTTTTTCAGAGTAATGCAAAAAAAAAAAAAAAGTCTTATTCAGCTGTTTACCTCAAGTAAAATTAATGCAAATGAAATAATTGTATTGTATTGTAATAGCACTGTTAAAAAACCTCTCTCTCTAGGCTATATCTGTACTAGGCATATATGAATTATTATGTTAAATATGAATGAGAATATGAATTATTAGACCACCGACTGTTCCTAGTGCAGTCGAACTTGAAGTTAATATATATATATATATATATATATATATATATATATATATATATATATATATATATATATATATATATATATATATATATATATATATATATATATATATATATATATGAATGTTAAATATTAGACGACAGACAGGGCACTCGAACTTGACGTTGTCTCCGTGTGAGTCAGCTATCCTTCCTGGTCTCCACTACGGGGCGTCTGGGCGCTGGAACGGCGCCTTGAACCCCTTCAGGCTGTTCTGTATTCTCTTCCCCGCAACAGGCTGTCCTGTACTGTGTAGAGTAGACTGTAGTCAACGACACTCTCACACTCTCCACTCTGTCCATGAAATGAACATGACGGCTGTTTTTGATTCATCATCACTGAAAAGTCTGAAACGGTAAGAAAAAAAGACAGAAAAAAAGAAACATTCTGTGTTTGTGAAAAATAGAAATAAATAAAAAACAACGAGCAGTAGGCTACCCATGTGTGTGTGTGTGTGTGCGTGCGCTCGCGTGTCTGTCTGTGTGTGTGAGTCTATGAGACAGAGAGAGATAGAGAGAGAGAGGGGGGGAGAGAGACTACGAGCGAGAGCGACCGAAACTCGAGTCGTGGTCCCATGGTCCGCTGTGTCCGTTCGTTTGCAATGTAATTAAATCGCTTTGCTGCGCCCTTAGCCTTATCGGTTGGATGTGACAGTGGTGTGGCTACGGAGCTAAACCGGTCCCTGTCCTGCGACCCTCTTCAGCTATAACCTCATGGTAATTGAATTAGCTCGCTTTTAGCCAGAGGAGGGGCTTCGCTTTGTTGCCGTGACGCCCATTCACATCTCAGACCAATGGAACTATCCCCCGCTTGACTGTAACCGAACCCACTCTGGCAGTCGGCGCTTCGCTGCCTTTGGTCTCACCTTCCTTCCTACGCGTCCCGGCATTGAATGTGAGAAACACCACCAAGAAGGGGGGCGAGAAACACACAGACTGCGCAGCACATGGGGGAGAAGCTTTTGATTTTTTTTCCACCCGCACGATGGCTTATATATATGAGGAGGACACTTGGAATGCTGGTATTTTGGATTCGGTGCAATAAACAAGCGTCTCCTCTGTCTGTCACGCAGCAGCAGCAAAGAGAAACGAGGCTGTCCGTCCTCTCCTCTCCTCTCCTCTCCGCCCCACCTCCTCCTCCTCCTCCACCGTGAGAGACTTCTCCACTACATCGCCGAGGAAAGGATAGCAGCCTCCTTCTCCTCCAGTCAGCGTGTGAACGGGGGGGACAGAAACACAGCGTCTCCAGTCACACTGACTGCCCACCAATTCTGACTAGATGGCTCTAAAAAGTTGCCAGGAGATCGTGGACAACATCTGACGAGGAGCTCCACCAGGCATCGCTGGACATCAAGCCTCTTGTTTCTCCAACACCATCCAGGACTGATCCCTTGTATTTCAACCAGCTCTGCTCAGTAATTGCTCTTTTGCCCTGAGACACAGACTGCATACAACAACCCACAGACAGAAGGGGGAATATTATAACCTACGTAAGCTTCGTGAAAGGGACTATTTCCCCCCGTTATTTTCTGTATTTGTAAATTGATCTCGCTGTTTGCGCATTGGTGTGAGAAGAAACACAATTCTGGTTTGATGAGCGCATCGCAGAGCTGTCAGGGCTGACGTCTCGCAGCCACATAGCCTACAACACATTATCATCTGTCTGGATCCTTGGACCTGAAGCCAAAATCACACTGACTGACTGACTGAGTGGCTCCCAACCATTTCCAGCCTAAGCAAGTGTCCATCCCAAGTGCCCCGCTGAATGGTCTCTGTCGCGCTGATGTCCACCCGCTGTCCGATCCATGTATGCTGTGTGTGTATTATTATTTTTTAGTACTCACAAGCTGCGATCGAGACACAGCCACATGTGAACCGAGACACACCGTCCCGTGATCCGTCCGTCCGTCCGTCCCAGCTGAAGCTGACCGACAGACCGACCGACCCCCCCACACTCACACTCACACACACCGCGGAGCGCAGCGCAGCGCCCCGAAACCCGAAGAGGAATAAACGTGCCTAAGTTTCGCTGTAGTGATGCTGCAAGTGGAAATGGTCGCGTTGCTGTGCCTGGCGCTGTGGATGTGTGTATTCAGCCAGGAGCCGAGCTCCAAAGTCAACGCCGACCGCTATGCCGTCTTCTGGAACAGAACCAACCCGAGGTAAGTGTCCCCGAGCCCCGGGCACACGTTGATCGCAGAGTCGGTGATGTTTACGGGTCTTATAATGATATGTGGACTGTAGCCACACATACATGAAGCCCCGTGGAGTGATGGCTGTTTCCCCCCTAATCAATGTTTATTCTCCGCAGTAAGGGCATAATGCCAGTACTATTAGATACAACAGAACTGTTACTGCGTATTCGCCCCGGCACACATTATTATTGCCCATAAAACGCTATGCCCGAGAGAATACACTAGATTACAAATCGTGCGAAAATAAATAAATAAAAAATCGTGCGTATAAGGCCTAACCTAACATTTTGTCTTCTGATTATTATTTTTAAATAGCACAAATCCATCGTGTTCATTCAGTTAATTCATTCAAGTTATTAAGCACGCGGCCTCGTGAAATGTACCATTTCTCTGGGTTCTTTCCCGTGAACAGTGAGCGGAACCCGAGCTTATCTGAGAAGATGCTGATACTGATGTCAACTCCACTTTTCTTTAAACACTGAATCGATCTGTTCGGCTAGACCAGTGGTTCTCAACGATATATTATAAGGCTATGGTTCTCAACCTATTCAGGCCGTGACCCCCCAAAACAATCATATTTGAACTGGGGACCCCCACCCTGACATGACAAGCACTTGGAATATTAGGAGTTGAGGCATTACATATAGTTTGACTCAGTTCCACAGATTAATATTGTGAAAATAGCAGATCTAAAGCTCACAATGCCTTGCAGCGCGAGGCGTTGTGAGCTTGTAGATCGTCTATTTTCAAAATATTTGCCTCTTTCCTATATTATCTGACAATTTGGCCAATGTTTGACCAGTTTTTATAGTATAGTTTGTTAATTACTTTTCATGCAGTAAGTAAGGGTCTTTTTTATTTTCTTTCTTTCCTCACTTGCCCGTATTTAGACAGAATGAAAAGAAGCATGTAGCCAAACTCTGGTTATTGGTTGAGTACATGCTACCTTCATTTCAAAAACAAGTTGTTTTAATAGGCTAGATATAATAATAAACATGTTATACTTGTTTTGGCAACGGGGACGGGGTCGATAGTAAAGCCTATGGTGAAACATTGAAGAGAGCGCTTCTTGAGCTGTGTGTGTGTGTGTGTGTGTGTGTGTGTGTGTGTGTGTGTGTGTGTGTGTGTGTGTGTGTGTGTGTGTGTGTGTGTGTGTGTGTGTGTGTGTGTGTGTGTGTGTGTGTGGAGCAGTAGACTATCGTAGCCTATATGGCTCGCGTATAAACTTGTCAAAGTAAATTAGTGCATTCAATTATCATTTAAAAACTAAAGCAGGCTATTTTCCTGCCCTGGACTGTAAATACAAATATATGTTTTGCTTACATTTATTACAGGTTATTGTATCATGGTAATTATCGTTTATCCAATTTCTTTTAAACAAGTTTCTTAGTATAGACGTTTATTAAATATCCTATTTCCAACTAGTCTGCCCAGCAGTAGACTTGCACTTGTATTTATTTTTAAATTGCCTTTTTAATTGTATTGCTCCAGTCCACAATTATTGAAGTTATTATATAGTTACTGTCTGACATTCTATCAATTTGGGTCATTTTTATTTATTTAATTAAACTGGAGAAGGCTATACATTGATCTGGACTTATTGATCAACATGTGTTCAAACCAAAGAATGAAAAGTTATCCTACAACTCTATATTGGCATTCTCAATGAGAAATAGTTTTTATTTTACATCTTTTGAAACTGGAATAAGACTATATAGTTTGGCAACCAAAGTTGCCCCATCAGCCTTTGTGAGCTTCAACAACAACATTCTGTGGCTTAGAGACTGTTGTTGAAACTTTCTGGCAGCTACAATCAAACTTATTCAAATGAAAATGGATCAAGTTAATCCAGTCTTGTCACTGCAACTCAGCAAACCGTTATTTATACTGTCGTGGTAGTTAAAGGTGATTAGAAGTTATGGCCACTGGTGTCCCGTTCAGACGAAAGTAAAATGAAGTAATAGAAATACGCTATTTGAATATTCTAACATTGACAAATATTGTTGTATTGTATTAAGTGCAAAACATTTCTAAATGTATAGATTCATTGTTAATTTATCTATGTAATAAGTGTGTGTGTGATAGTTAATGTGTGTTATAGCAGAGGTTCTCAATCTTTTCTGGATCAGGGCCCACTTGAAAATCTCGAAAGTGTTCACGGCCCACACGACAGCCATCCGTCTGCCGTGTTAAGTGCTCAGATGATGGGGCAGAGTGCATTTTCAGAGCAGGTTTATTTTAATGATCAATCAATCGATCGTGTTCTGGCTTGGATATATGGAACTAACGTAGTATGCTTTAAGTTCCTATTTATCGTATCACAGTAAACTAATTTTCAAGGTTTTAAAGTAAACAAATACCATACATTTTGTTTTACATTATTTTTTATATTAGTGTTTTGCCAATTATTTGGCACTTGCAATAACCTCACTTCCCACCCGTGGACCCCGGCCCACAGGTTGAGAATCACTGTGTTATATATGATGATCACAAAGAGATCAGCCGATATTATGTTAGAATGAGGAGTTGTGTGTTGGTTGTCTGAAAAGGGCCTCAGGAGCTACGCCAAAAGTTGAGCTAAAACTTTCTTTAGTTCCACTGCCTTGACTCAAATCCCTGTTTGTCGACCCTATTCTGTGTGTGTGTTCATTAGACAACATTTCCCATATAAAACTCCCTCATGGAGGTAGACAGTGCAGCATTGTCCCTAGACTTATTACCTCTAAATGCCGCTGGTACAGTTTACAGAGATCTTTCACTCAACTGCCAACAGCACTTAGTATTTGTTGAATAAAATCCTCGGCTTACTCTCCCGATGCACACGAAGCCATTAATCGTATACGCTGACTTTGTTGCACAACTATTTATATTCAGTTTGAAGTTTGTGAAAACAAGATTTATTGCTCGGAGCAATTAGTGGTCAAGGGTACAAAATGTAGGTCTAGCGTAGGCGCTTTTCTAACGTCTGGGCCCGTCCAGTGGGGTGTGTAGATTCACAGGGCTGATATACCATAGACCATGACTGTTGTGGTCTCTGGGCCTCGCTCTGACTTACCCCGTTGTTTATTTATGTGCCGCTTTGTTCAATGGAAGCAAACACAAATTTGAGCTAAATCTTGATCGTGTTCTGTTGATAGACACACTTTCATTAGACTGCACATTTTTTTCACCCCGAAAAGTTTTGACTTGACTGGCCGCTCAGTTGACTTGATTCCTTCCAGATGTGCTGACAAGTTTTCACAGTCCAAAGTAAAAAAAAAAGAAAGAAAAGCTCCCCCCCCCCCCCCACCAAAAAAAAAAAACACGGTTCCAAAAAAAATGTAAAGGAAGTTTGAGTAAATCTACTGTTAAGCTCATATCCGAGCCTGAAACTGAAGGAGAGAGCATAACAAGAACTTTTGTGATCAGACTAGACTGCATGCATGTTGTGCTTTTTGTTCCCTTTCTGTCCCCGGTAAAATATGAGAAATAGATAGCTTCCTGAGCCTCATCTGTTTCTGAAGCCTTCGACTTGCCCGGGGAAAGGAAACAGGTTTTCACAGAGGTTCTAACGCCAGTCACTCTGTTCTACTTACTCTAATAGAGTTTGTTTGACTCTCACCCCTGCGGGGCAGAGAGAGGAAGCCAGCCAAGGGAACATCGGGGAGAGGAGAGGAGAGGAGAGGAGAAAAAACAAGAGAGAGTATGGAGAGTGTGGGAGAGATAGCGGACACCTTCCTATTGATGATTCAGTTAATAACTATTGAGTCGTTCATACTCAAGGCTAGATAACTGCTGTTACTTCATGAGCTCCCATACCTCTGTCACTTTTTACTGAGGCTTCTGCTCTCACACGGAAACTGTACAGCAGGTCCTGGTATTTGCTCTACGCCCCGTGAACAGGAAAAACCATCAGTACGGTTTCGTTCCGAAACAAGCTATCCAAAAAAGTGACAACAACTCATACAAAATGATTGATAGTACATAATTAAAGCGTTTTCAAAGTAACGGTTAAGTACTTGGTAGGCAAAGTGTTAAATCTTTTATAGACGGTCTATATAGTATAAAATGAAGATCAGATAAAGGTTTTTCCTCCCTAAAGAACGCATATTATTTTGAAAAGCGACTCCTTGTGCACAACAGATTATTATTGTTATTATTATAATTATATATTTTTTTCAGGGAGAATTTATCCAGGCCAGGGAAATGTAGGCTTTCGTTGTAGTCAAATCTTAAACGGTTATTGGTGGATTTCAGGGGAATTTCATAATGTAACAGTGAGCCATAATGTGTAACAGCAGCTGACAGTTTCTTAGTGGTGTTGTCTAGCAGGGTGGAGAGGGTGCGGGGATTTCCTAGCTGTTGCTGGCTTCGGTCTGCCTGTGTGTCTAACGCCTTCAGCATGAGACCAGAAACATGCTAATTGCTTAATTACTCTGGTGTAGGCTACCTTCATGTTTTCTCTCTGGCTCTCTCTCTCTCTCTCTCTCTCTCTCTCTCTCTCTCTCTCTCTCTCTCTCTATCTCTCTCTCTCTCTCTCTCTCTCTCTCTCTCTCTCTCTCTCTCTCTCTCTCTCTCTCTCTCTCTCTCTCTCTCTCTCTCTCTCTCTCTCTCTCTCTATATCTCTCTCTCTCTCTCTCTCTCTCTCTCTCTATATCTCTCTCTCTCTATCTCTCTCTCTCTCTCTCTCTCTCTCGCTCTTTCTCGCTCTTTGTCTCCATCTCTCTCTCTCTGTCTCTCTGTTTTGTGCGTGCAACACTTGCTCGTTCTCACCCTCTTTCACTCAAATCATAGCCCCCCCCCCCCCTTTCCTCACAGCATTTCTCATAGCACTCTCGCATGTACATGCAGAATATGTTGGCCCTCCACGACAATGTTACACGACTACTTTAAGGGACATGCAAGGACTCCTATAGGTGTATTCGCCTTTATTTTGCCTTGAAATAAAGGGGCCATTTCTCTCTATGGGTTCTGCCGACTGCTATCACTCTCTCTCTC
Organism: Gymnoscopelus microlampas; assembly: GCF_963454915.1. Taxonomy (NCBI): domain Eukaryota; kingdom Metazoa; phylum Chordata; class Actinopteri; order Myctophiformes; family Myctophidae; genus Gymnoscopelus; species Gymnoscopelus microlampas. Next base: position 24,147,751 of record NC_139941.1, read on the forward strand.
TCTCTCTCTCTCTCTCTCTCTCTCTCTCTCTCTCTCTCTCTCTCTCTCTCTCTCTCTCTCTCTCTCTCTCTCCCTCTCTCTCTCTGTGTACTACTATTTATTCTAATGAGAACGAAGACAGCCACTGGGCTCTAATGATGTCTCAGCTGTAATGCCGAAGAGACCGTCCTTCTCTCTCCCCTCTACCCTCTTGCCTTCCACACACACACTGCCGCTCTCCCTTGTTGTTTCATACTCTCTGCCCACCCCCACACACCCCCACCGACCCCCACACAGTCCCCTCGCCGAGCCCAGAAAATGAATGAATACAATTAGATATTTCAGGCGTCCCTCCGCAGCTGACTGCGAAGAAAAGAGAAAAAAAAAAAATCTCAGAGGTCACGCATAGCAAGCCGAGAGGCGTGCAGGCAGAGGTCGTGCGCGCTCGGCGAGGAATAACGAAGCGGAAAGTTGGCCGAGAGAATGACAAACTAGAAGTCTCCTTGAGGTGGTGGTGGGTGTTTTTTTGTTTTGTTTTTTTTAAACAACACCCACACTGTGATGTGGCTGCAGTCATTTTAATCAGTCATGATACTGCTTGACTTTTGTCTCATTATATATCGAAGTAATTTTTTCAGTGTCCCAACTGTTTCAGTTTGAGGTTTTGAGGTGGGCGTAATCTAGCAGTTATTCAACACCAGCCTCTCTTTGTTGCAATTTCCCGGTTGTTTTTTTGTGTTTGTGTGTGACTGTGCATGTCTGTGTGTACGACGTGAGGAATGAATCACAAGGTCACAGAGGCCTCGTTCCCGTCTCCTCCAGACTCATTGAAAGCAGATATCCCCCCCCCCCCCTTTTGTCTCTCTCTCCCTGGACCCCTCATTACCTGTCACTGGCCAGTGGGACGTGGAAAACGTCTTGTCACTGTGTGTGTGTGTGTGTGTGTGTGTGTGTGTGTGTGTGTGTGTGTGTGTGTGTGTGTGTGTGTGTGTGTGTGTGTGTGTGTGTGTGTGTGTGTGTGTGTGTGTGTGTGTGTGTGCTGACTGTGCACTAGCATAAGGCACAAAACACAGAAGTAAAAAAGCTAGTCCATACGCCCCAGGGTATTTGTCTGGCCACAGCCCTCCCCGCATGAAGATAGACTTCAATGTAAAGCTTTATGTGTAGGTACACTGCAAAATACTGCGTGTTGATTTAACTCTGGTAGAAATGGACCCGTAATAGGGTCCATTTTCTTTACAGTGTACACGTTCTCAAATGTCATCAGCTCTAATTCGGTAGTGAAAATATATCATGTTTTTTTTCCAGTCCGTTTCGTATCCAGTTTGATGGTTTATTTGGGTAGTTGTTTTACCCTGGCACACCATAGTCTACTACATTCCATTCTCTCCCTGCTCTCGCTTCTCCTTTTTCGTTTTGCTCGGAGCTGGGTTTTACTCGCCCTCTCTGCTATACAGTATGCTCGCTCTCCTTTCCCCGCTTCTCTCTCTCTCTCTCTCTCTCTCTCTCTCTCTCTCTCTCTCTCTCTCTCTGCCTCTCTGTCTGTCTGAGGGCTGATTAGTTCTCGTTAATGACCCCTCGCTCTGTCGCTCTTTCATCCCGCGGCACCGGCGAGAGCACATTCACCGACCAAGGAGCAGGAGTGAGGGAGCAGCAGGAATGGAGGGTGGAGGGTGGAGGGGGGCACAAAGAGAAGGAGCAACGGGGAAGGAGAGAGGAGAAGCAAAATAAAAGAGAACTATAAATTGGTATGGTGATGATGTGCGATGCGACCGCGAATTACATTTATAAGATTGAAATAGTTGTGACTTAAAAGGAAAAGAAAAAGTTTTATATCACCTGTGAACTCGACGCCCATTTAATTTAGATTTCTCTCCCCCCTTCTCCTTTCTATTAGCTAGAAAATGAGCCCAGCATGCAGTAGTCAAATGCTTCTTAGACAAAATGTTTGGCAGAGCAGCTGTTCTCTAGTGTGTGTGTGTGTGTGTGTGTGGTGTGGACCAGGGAGAGGCCTGCTGGCCGTGACCCCGTTGGAGGTGCTGTGTGGCGGACAGACACGGCCGTGTCGTTGGGGCTGTTTGTTTGGTGGTCAGACTGTACAACTTATGTTACTATGTCAGTGGTGCTCAAACTTTTTCATGTCAAGGACCCCAAAATGTATATGTATTTGGCCAAGGACCCCCATCTCAAAATATTTTGTTCCAGGGACCCGCAGAAGCAAAGATTTGAGTTACAAATGTTCGCTTTAAAAATATATATATTCAAAGATTTGCACACATTTTTACGATTTCTCAAAAATAGCAGATCTACAAGCTCTACAAGGGCCTCGGTGCCGCGCTATGAGCTTGTATATCTGCTATTTTTGAATAGCCAAAGTGTAAAATAATGCTTTTTAGCAAGTATGTTAATTATACAATACAAATAAAGGCAGACTACAGTTGGATAGAAAGACATTCTTTAGATTTTTTAGTTTTTTTTTCTGTATAATTAATTTTTTCTTGGAAGTTAGTTGATGTTGAAAAAATAAACGTCTTGAAATTTGGCATTGTGCTTGATGTTGAACGATTTGTATGGCTCTTTATGACCTTGATTTTGCTTAGTTGTTGAATGACTTTCACACAGTATTATCTTAAAAGTCGTGTGTAAATGATTAGATAAATATTACTTTTGATTAAGCTTAACTATGTGGAATGAGTTCTAAAAATCATATATCATTGCTGTCGGATGAAAACCATGTATGTCCAAAACCATAAATGTTTTCTTATTTTAAAAACATTTTAAAATAGTGAATATAGCAGATCTACAAGTTCACAACACGTCGCAAGCTTGTAATTCTGCTATTTTCACTACTTTTGTGTGAGTTTTGTATGATAAAGTAAGGCATTAATTTACGAAAAAACATATGAAGATACAAGGTTTCAGCAACGATATTATTCTTTATTAAAGGCCAATAGGGATCTCTGTTCTGTACTTATAACTAAAAATGGTACATACTGAATCATACTTTATTTAATTTGCACATGTTCGCCTGCCTTGCCCAGGGCAGCACATTTCAAAGACGCTCTTTTGTTTTCAGAGTAATCAGCCCAAGGTCAGATGGAGCGCTGAAACGCCACTATCAGCCCAGCAATCTGTCTGTTTGCCCCTCTTATAACCCCTGGCTTTCACAGGAACTCTCTACATGGAGACAATAAAGTATTAACCAGCTTACACATATATGCGCCATGGTCTATGCTGGGGTTTCTTTATATCATGTTCTATCATGACACAGATAAAAATAACATTCCCATACTTTTTTTTTTCTGGCGGTTGTCTCATTTCGATGCATGGGTTTGTTTATCCGGAGAATAGTGTTCCCAATATCACTTGTTTCAGTACAAAAGCTCGATTTCTGAAAAGGTTTATAGGATGGCAGAGTTTGAGAAAATGGTTTGCCTAAAGGTCTGCACCCCACACCCCACCCCTGTCGCGTTACTTTCCACTGTGTTTTAGAGTAGACCTCGCTGTTCCTGCTGGTAAATTTGCCGTCGCAAACTCAACCACAGAAGGGACCTCAGATTTCAGTTTTGCAGAATGCAGGGTCGATGGAAGCTGTTGGCACCGTGTAGTTAGAATTCCCTTTTTCTTATTACGGGGTTAGCTGAATTCCATGGTTAACTATACGATGAAACTATCATCTCATGATAAAACTGTGGTAAACCTTTAATTCCGAGACCCCGTAAGGACCCATAAATGGCGACGTATAGGACTATTACAGGGCTGATAAGGGCGGAAAGCCTGGTCCAGGACTCTCGCTGTACAGTGTTATAGGTCTTTTGTTCGGAGCTGAAAATGGCGCTACCATACCCCTCTTCGGCTCCAGTGCTCTCCTCTGTAAGATGGAGGCTTAGAAGCAGCTGTTACTGTAGTAACGCTAGGTCGATCTATCACCCCTGACCAGAAAGGGGCGCTACTGAGCGAGGTCTGATAGCACAGCCATGCCCTCCGCTGCCAAACCTATCATTCCAAATGTACCACTGAAGTAAGAGATCTATTTATCCGATGTAAACTATCTTATTGTGCCCTTGTTTGATTTGATCTTGTTAAACTCATTTACTACTGCCATCGTCCTGCAATTACAGCAACTGCATTTGCATGTAAAGGTCAGAGCGACTGATGGGTTTTCAAATTATTATAATTTTTTTCTGTCACTGTCACTTCAGGTGAAAAATGTGATGGGAAACGATCGAGGGGGGGAGGAGGAGGAGGGGGTTGCTAGACATATTTTCCACAGATAATTCCTTTCATGGTAGGCTGGCTTCGGACGCTCTAGCTGTGACGTTTTCCTTATTTAACTCGTGGGGCTGTGTGGGGAGTGACTGGATGTTTTTCTAGCTGGGCAGCAGTGTGGAGAATAGATCCCAGCAGAGAATACATCTCCAGCTCGTGAATAAAGACCTAATTGACGGGTTGTAGCCAGTTGTAAATGACTCATGAGGTAATTCGTCCTCCAACAGACAGAGTGAGAGAGCCAGAGAGAAAAAAAAGAATACTGTGGAAACATTGTATAGTTGTGTGGTCTGCCCCCCCGCCCCCCCCCCCCCCGCCACCCCCCCCAGGAGCAGACACAGTCTAGTGGGTTTATTTCCAAACGTCCACGTCCCTAAATAGAACTCGTGGATCATCATGTGGCATCGGATGCGGTTTTGCCGCCTCCTCACCTGCGTCCAACGAGCGCCCCCCTTGGAACATTTACGCACGTTGTCACATTTTTGTTTGGATTTTAGTGTTTGTCTTGGCTCACTGTTGGAAAACAGCTCAGACAGGTACATCATGGTTGAAAGGATTAACTGATACCCTGGCCTAGTTTTGAACATGAACACCTCTTTATTAAGTTTCCACTGCCGCAAGCAATGTTCCGCCGAACATAAACATAAACATGCAAGCAAGCAAACAAACAATGGCGCTTTCTCTTTGTTCAGTCTACCATTGTGGAGAGAAGTGCCAATAATAAGCTAACTGCACCAGCATGTTTGAATTGACAGTACAGCAAAATAGTAGCAGCTAATGCGCCCCCAATGCCAGGCCGTAAGAGACTGAAAGGCGGCCATTGTTCTGCGCTTTCTCTGTCCACTACGGCACAGCCAGGGCTTAAAGTATGCATGCGCTTAAAAACGGAGGGAGAAAAGGAGCGAGGGCAAAGGAGAGAACAGAGGCACAATGGCGTGAATGGCAAAGGGGAAAGGGAGGGTGCACAGCTGAAGTTGTAGCCTTGGTCTTAGTCAGAAAAAAGGGAAGGCGGTGAGGAGTGCGATGTGGGAGCCAGAAACGAGGGGGAAAAGGCTTGTACTAGCTGTGGGGGGGGGGTGGGTTGGAGAGATGAGGTGGCACTGTGTCCCTTGCCTCCACCCACCCCTTATCCCTCCTCTCTCGTCCGTCCTCTCCCCTTGCACCCTCATGCCAAGCTTCCCTCCTACACCACCCAGCGTATCACCCCCCCCCTCTTGTCTGCCCTTGCCAAGTTTTAAAGATGCATGTAGCCGGCTGACTAGCTGTCTGTCTGTATCTGACTGGCTGGCTGGCAGCGGTGGTCGACGGTGGTTCTCAGGGGGGGACAGGCTCTTGGTCCCTGCCCAGAGGAGGTGTCGTCTTAGCGGTCAGGGTTCTGTGACACTGTGGGGCTATTTTCTACAGAGACAGGATTAAGCCTGCTCAGGTTTAGACCCCTGCTTTGTTTCCCCTGACACCGAAGACTCCCATACAGAGGGCTGTGTTTGTGTGTGGGTGTTTACTTGGGGGGTGGTTGTGGTTCTGGAGTTGCAGCCCCGACCGTAGCTACTGTGACACATCGAGCCCTCGCTGTGTCCTTGAAAGTGCTTTAAAAAACTAATTTGTGTACAATGCATTCATCGGCCAGAAAGTCTGGATATTATGTGTGTATGCCTTTGACCCTACTCTAAAATACCAGTTGCTCTAGAGTCTAAACAAGTATTTTGATCCATAACTCTGGCACTGAGCCAGCTGATTTACCTGAACCGATGCTCGTTTAATATTCCTTCAGTGCCACGAAGAATGGCTTCTCTTTACACAAGGACATTTTAAACCATGTTTAGAAATAGAGAGAATCACATAATCACCTAATTTAGGCTGGTTTCCTCAGCCGTTCTGTGTATTTGGTGCCCTCTGCTCTGATCTGTGGTTTGATGTCGACGCGTTCAATGCACACACGTGTTTGTTTTCAGGTTCTCGCGTGCGCGTGCACGTCGGCGTGCCTGTATAACGCACAACGTACCTGATCTCCACATTCTATCCTGAGGTGACCCCCAGATTCAGAAGTATTTAAGGGAGCAGCTGAAACACACACCGCGCTATACTCATGACCTAATTTTCTTGGCCGGATCCTCGGGGAGCTGTTCAATAGTTTTCCCATCTTCTGTGCGTTTGTTGTTTTTGCTGTGGGATTCTGAAACAGCATCCCCCCCCACCCACCCCGCAGGGAAGACGATTGATCCGGGGAATGTGTGATAAATCCCATCTTCACCCTCTCTCCTCTCATCTGAGCCTGGCATTGACTGGTCCGGCTTAGCCAGAACATTATCACACATAACCAAATATGACACCCCAAAGAACATAGGATGCACGCACACACGCGCGCACACACACACACACACACACACACACACACACACACACACACGCGCGCGCACGCACGCGCGCGCGCGCGCACGCACACACAGAGACAGCTCTTTTTTTCTGTAAAGGCAGTTCATTATTTCTTCCGCGAGGCTCAAGTTGCAGGAGATGTGGTATTTATTCTGCTTGTTTATTTTTTCCCCTTTAAACCGGAGAGCAGCGGGCCTCGGAGTGCAGCAGCCTTTGAACCGCGGCCTATCCCATGACTGCAGCCCTGGGTATTAACCCAGAGCCACTGAGAGGCTTAAAAAGCCATCAGCTCATTGTCCGGGGACACAAAAAGCCCCCTTCCTCTAAAATCCCCCCATCTTCTCTTCTCTTCTCTCCTCCTTCCCTCCTTTCTTAAAGAATGCCCTGAGTCGGCCTCTGCCGGCATTCATATTAATCAGTTTTAAGGGTCTAATGAGATAAGTGAGACTGAAGGGGGAGTCCCCAAAGTGGTCTTAAGCCCTGAGGATAAGCAGAGGTGATGAGCGCTGCCCATGGCTACATCCTCAGGGGCGTGGGTGTTTTTGTTTTTTTTACCCAGGAGGGTTGCTCGAAAGTTTATTTATCTGTTTATTTTGTTTGTGTTTTTTTTTTTTAATGGTCGTGGCTGCAAAGTAAAAATAAACAATATCAAATATGTTTCCCCTCAATACTTTTCTATTCCTTTTCCCACTCGGACAGGAGGAGTGATGGTTTCAGTTTGTGGTGTTGCGGTTGTCGAGGTGGCGTATCTGTGTGTTCAACAAACATCCTGCTATGGCCGCTTAAGTTCTTTGTCCCAACTCCCTCAAATCCTTCTAACTCCCCCCTTGTAACACCTTATCACATCACGCATCCTATACGCTAGTAGCTTGTACTCACTCCCGCTCTTTCTGTCCTCATTGAACCCCCCCCCCTCCCAATCATGCCTGTCCCCCCGTCTTGGGGATTAACAGGTCTTTAACTGTACTGCAATAACTCCTTGGCTTCGGGCATCCTGCTGGGATGACCCAGCATGGCCACTGTCCGCATTAGACCTAGTGTCTGTGACGGTTAGCTGACAGTTGTTGATGCACTCGGTCTCTCTCGTTCCCTCTCTTTCTGTGTGTGTGTGTGTGTGTGTGTGTGTGTGTGTGTGTGTGTGTGTGTGTGTGTGTGTGTGTGTGTGTGTGTGTGTGTGTGCGTGTGCGTGCTGCTAATTTGCAATCTGTATGCTGCATCTATTTTCCTGGAGAGTGTTTTATTTTTCTCTTTTTTGGGCAAAAATGTTGGCACAAATTATATATATTTTTAAGATCTATGAGCTCACAATATGTCCCATCGCGATCAGCTTTAAAAAAGAAAAGAAAAAAGAAAACAAGAAGTGGTTATTACAGGTTGCCCCTCGTCCAGTTGGTCCAAGATAGAGCCAATGTGAGCAAAGCAACATGGCGGCTAAGGGAAGAGAGAACATCAATGTGGAAGCAGCCAGACACAAAGAGGGGGAGCTACAGTAGCAGCCATGTTTAAAACGGGCGTTGCAATTCATTAGCTCACAAATTGTATGTAGGAAATGGTGTGATATCAAAGACTGGAGTTTATAGTCAGACTACAGTAGTCTTCTTTGGCAAATAGAAATAATCTGTGATTAATGGGGGATTATCTGTCCATTGCTATACCAGAGGTGGAGGTTAGCGGCAAGTCACAGAGCAGAATTAGTCACAATATAAATGAAGTTAAAGCCCATTTGATTAAGAAAAAACAGGGGGGGGGGGGGGGGGTGGCGATGTACGTTTATATAATTCAAATACACGCAGCTGTTCTGCTGAATTTTCCATATCGATGAAAAAAATACTCATTTTAGTTAAGAACAGATGTAACGGAATCAAATCTTTCTGCTGCGTTCAGATTCTTGGCGCTTGAGAAAGTCTCGTTGAAATATACAGTAGGCCTGTTGGAGGCTCTTTTGATCAGGAATCAGTCCTCAGAGAGTTCTGTTTCACCTGCTGTTCTGTGGTCCTTATTACCATAGAATCTCAAGCCGGTCCGAGTTGCACGGCCGGAGACATTCCAGCCGGGATTAGACGGAGCGTTGCAAACGGAAGCCCAAATAACAGGCATCGCATGAGCTTTGTTTCCCGGAATGGAATAAAGTTTGGCAGGGCCATTTGTTAGTTTTATTCCTCCGCCTTTTAGGTTTTTTAAGCCTTGAGACGTAGATGGACGTCAACTGTGCAATTCTAGATTTGTAGTTTGTTCGTTGTTTGTAATTTGATTAGGAACCCATTCTGAAATAGTTTAAATAAGAGTTTAACAATATTTGATGAGCATGAAATTGTTTTATTTATTTAAATTCAAGTATGTAAATTGATAATAAACACATCAAAGCGTATGAATGTGTATTGACTATTGCAATTTATACTCAAAATTCTGTTATTTAAAATTCTAAAATGATGGCCAACATGGGTTCATTCATCTAATATATTGGTAATAGGCAACTATTATATGATTTTAGTATGTCTCACTGTCGGGTGGAAATCTTGTATGTCCAAAACGGTTCCTTTTCAGGAAATGGAAAACTGTGTTCCAGTGTAGTTATTATTTAGTCACAAGCTCTGGTTAATACTTTTGGTGAAATATTTATAAAATCCCCAGACACACTTAACCAGTCTTTCACTTTCAAAATGTTTCAAAATAGCAGAGCTTGTAGATCGGCTATTTTTGCTACTTTTGTGTGAAACTCTTGTGCGAAGAAGTGGAGCATTTTACAAAAAAACATCAGAAGTTGAAAAATGGGTATACTGGTTTCTGTCTGGTTTCTGTCCGACGGCGACGATATATTCTTTTATTATTACCCATAATCTTTTTTACATTAAATAATTATGCCCTGACCTCAGTTTTTATTAGTTTTCTGACAGAAATACTGCACAATATTTGTGTAAAAGTTTTCCTGCCCTCATTATTTATTTGTATGCATTTGAGAACTTCAACTTTAACTTTCTTTTATTTTTTGCTTTCTTCCAGCAACAGAGACCTATGGAAAACAAAATTTGAAACCGGTATTTTCCAGTGAATAGTGATAATTTACAGATGTTCCAGTGGAATTATGTTTTATTATGAGTCACAGAGTTGAATTAGATTATTAGCCTGTGGCCGGGGAGATGCAGTCTTTGGATTGGAGCAATGATTCATGCGCTTTGGGTGTAGTGATCAAATATTTATCGCTGTTTGCGATCTCTAGAAGAGCAGCACTTGCAAACCTTCGCACGCAATTCAGGGAAAATGAGGTCAAGGTAGACATGTTTTGAACATGAAGGTGATGGTTGACATTCTGTTTGTCTGGAGCATATTTTATGCCACAACCTTTGCGATGCTAGGGGCCCATTTTAAACCCTTCTTCTTAAGACCCTTCTTAATATAGTTTTGCTGTTACGAGTATTGTTTTCTTTTGGTTGGCTAGCTTCATATTACTTTGGTGCATATTCTCTGTCTAAAGAAAGTTCCACCTCTTTCAAAACAAACTTTTTGGAATGTCTAAGGCAAGGAAATTCACAACTTGTGATACTAACAATATTTAGCAAATTAGTCAATCGGTATTAGTGATTCATTTCACTTGTTGTTAGCTTGGTTTGGTTGTATGGATTCATTATAAAAATACCACAGATTCCTTTTCTCGTCGACAGGTGTCAGTCGGCGAGTCCCTTGCGGCATAACCCTGGACAATCTGCCAATGACATTGGGTTCAGTGCGGCCCGCTTAAATAATGCAGCACACTCGCCCCTTTTTTTTATCTCCTGCTCGCCATCTCTTCACCTTTCCTCCTCTGTGACGGAGAGAGCTGTCCTTACATTAAGGACTGGTTAGATTTCCCCTGCTGCTGTACATTAGCGGCAGTGCCTTCCTGCATGTATCAGTGGTAAGAGGAACATGGCACGGAGACGGTTGAATTATTCACACTCATAATCGGCCTTTATGTCCTGCCGCCCAGCCAGGCCCCACTGTTATTCTAGTGCATAATTGATAGCGCTCAGAAGTGGAAAAGTTAGAATAGCAGAAGTAATGCGAAGCGAAAGTGTAGTCAGGCGGCAGAGGGAGGGGAGAGGGGGATTGGCGGAGGACTGAGGCGGATCGAGGGATGGAGGTGGGCCCCTATAGGAGTTTTTACACAGGGCTTGTGTTAGCCTTTACCAGGCTTAGGCCCTGCTAGCGCGAGGATTGCGTGTGTAGCCCAGCCAAACCAGTCCAGGGGGGATGAGGAGAAGGGAGGGGGGGGGGGTAAGAGCGGGATGAAAGAAGGAGAGAGGGAGGGGAGAAGGGGATCTGGAGTAACGAGGCCTGACGCTGAGCCGGCCCAGAATGTGGTCCGTCTCCCCCTCAAAGTCACACTGGAGCTCCTCCATGAGCAAAAAAATATATCTGGAACTAAATAATAAAATGTCTCTCCTTTTTGCTTATTTATCCTTTTTTTTCAATCTGAAGGTTTTCTCAATGAAGGAATTCTAGTTTATTTTTGTTTGGCACAGTCTCTTATTATTATTATTATGAAAAATTCCCTCTTTAGATTCTGTCCAGCTCTGCACATTGACTGTGCTGTTACCTGCCCGGCAGACATGCACCTACGCTGGCGTTTGTTTGGACGCCGTCCAGTAGTCTTTTCACTACCTGCTAGCTAAGGCAGGTAAGAGAGAGGCATTGACATCACATTACAACCACGCGATACAATGATCGATAAACGGTAGCCTCCAGAGAAGAGTGGATATTGGCGCTGTTCCAACAGTAAAGAGAAGCCGTCCACTGAGAAATTGACTGAGACGACCTCCTGAAAATGTTTCAAGACAACAATGCCCTACATACATAAAAATAATCTACGGCAGTTACATTCCTCCTTTTTAATTGACCTGCCGTCATGTTTCTTCATCACTCTCTTATTTATCAGGGACTTTTATTTCGCCAGCGTGCGCCAAGGCTGCCGGGGGAAAATCCTTTGGTATTCCTGTCAGGGAGTAGTGTTTTTTTATGTTTTCCATTCTCTTATCCACCCTCCTCTCCGTGTTGGCCCCAGTCGAATACCGCACCTTTCCATGCAAGGGCTACCCTCTCAGGTGGAGGTGTTAACACGTCCCCAGGTGTTGTCTCTTTAACACCTCCCTGACCCTTGACAAAGCCATACTAACTGCTGCCTAGCTCCGCTTTTGTGTTCCATAACAAAGCTCCTTTAGCTTTTAATAACACCACACAGTGCCGCCGGTGTCAAGAGAAACCTGAGATAAGGTCCACATCAGAGGGTTTGGTGGGAACTGTTTAATCCGTTTGCTCGAAACCAAACCAACACATAACAGGCGGGGATCATGTTTGGCAAAGTGGCCTTCTTTGATGGAGAGATCGGATGGTGTGGCTATGAGCAACGGGGCTGATGGGAAATCGAGAGGGGGCTGAGTGAGCGCCGGTAGTCTTTTACAGAGCTGTGAAAAAGAACATCTGGAGAATAATGCAGGAAGCACACACATTTAGAGACACACACAGGCAGACACATACTCACACACACACACGCACGCACGCACGCACGCGCGCACACACGCACACGCAGACACCCACACATATCTGCATGCACGCACAGACGCAAGCACATATGCACTCAGCCACCCACATATGGACTTGCATGCATATGCAATTAATCTTCTTAATAACCCTAAATAGTTTGTTTTGTCTTGAGTTTGGAAAAACAA
>NC_139941.1:24165073-24185581 GCF_963454915.1 Gymnoscopelus microlampas
TGTGCGCGCACAGGCGTATGTGCACTCGCCCGCGTGTGCGTGTGTGTGTGTGTGTATGTGTGAAGGTTGCAATATCCATGCAGAGCTGAAACTCTCTGCAGCACTCTCTCTCTCTGCTTTAACCTTCCATTTGTCCCTTTGTCAGACGTTGAGAGACCTGGCCGTTGCGTCCACTGTGTGACGCTACGTTACAGCGGGGTCTGTGGAGGAGAGAAGAAGCTGCCGGGGGCTGTCAGTGCCCCCTCTGCATGCCCGGCGTACAGGGGCTCCGATGCTGAGGCTATGGCCCGCTCCCCCCGGGCTCTCCCCTCTCTCCTCTCTCCGCCGATGACAAATGACCCGCGTCTCCGGAACAGACACTAGGAGCCGCCGTGGGGGCGGGGTGAGGGTTTAACCCATTCAAACCCGGAACGCAACTCTGTCGTTTTTAAGATTTCTTTTGGCCATTCGAAAATAGCAGATCTGCAAAATATATGAGCTTGTAGTTTTGCCATTAATTAAAAAAATCATGAAAATGTGTGCAAATATTTGATTTTTTTTTTAAGCAGACATTTGTGACTCAAATCTTTGTATGGAGGTCAATGGAACAAAATATTTGACAAATGTTCGCTTTAAAAAATATATATTCCAAGATTTGCGCTATGAGCTTGTAGATCTGCTATTTTTGAATAGCCCAAAGACATCTTCAAACGACACAAACGATGCTTTCCCGGTCTTAAAGGGTTAATAGTGTAAAGTGCCCGGCTATATGGACTGAATTTAAAAAAGGTAGCATAAGCGGAGAGAGAGAGGAGTCGAGCGAGAGAGAGAGAGAGCGAGAGACGAATGACCCACATCCTAGCAGACGTGGTTCTCTCTCCAGAAGTAGGGAGAGAGGGGACCTCATTCATTGAATTACCGTTACTCTCTCCCCGTCGACTGTTGGGGAATGTACATGTCTCCTGCGCGTTCCACTGAATGGATTGTTGCTAAAAACCATATCACGATCATCAGAGTTGTAATGCTGGCCTCTATACTCTATTGTTGGAGAACGATTCCCATTAAAAAGGCCTTGCCTTCAGAGAAGCAATTATATAAGCAATTTGCTTACAGCCTGCGTGCACGCGCGCACACGCACACACACACTGTCACACACGCACACGCACACACACACACACACACACACACACACACACACGCACACACACACTGTCACACACACACACACACACACACACACACACACACACACACACACACACACACACACACACACACACACACACACACACACACACACACACACACACACACACACACACACACACACACACACACACACACACACACACACGCACCACAACATTTATGCTATACTGCTGCACAGTAAAATCCTTAGTGTTAGTTAAACTCTGGAAGTCAGAGTTAGATTTACACCCTGGGGTTTCACTGTGTGCATTCACACTGCACAAAGTGCAGTTTGTCACAGCGCTGTGGTTAGGGATCATTCCCAGTGGCTGGAAGACATCGTTTACAACTTCACAGAGGCCTGTTGGCTATTCATTACAATGAATACAATAGGTAGTCACTGGCTGTTCGGCTCAAAAAGAAAATAACCCCAAATTGACTGAGGTGCATTGCCTGGGTTATTTAGGCCTATTAGACTAGCTGCAGATTGGGGTCTCTATTATGTCTGGGCATTACGGAGTAAATGGCCTCTGATTCTGGGTTTGTCACAGGACAAGGGGGTCCCTATGGGGGGGGGGCTGGGAGTCTAACAGTTAGTCTTTGTGTCGAGACCCACAGAGTTTCATCAGGCCTTAAAAATCTCCATTTAAAAAAAAGACGGCAGCGCATAATTCGTCCCACATGGTTCAAAGCATTTTTCTCTCTTCCTCTCTTTTCTCTTTTTCTGTCTTTCAAGCTCCCTCTCGCTCTTTTTTTCCCTGTCTTTCCCACTTTTTCCTGTCAAACACACAGATACACAGACACACATGCACGGTCACAAGCACGCACACACGCATGCACGCATGCACACGCTGCCTTGTACCTTCACCCCTGGCTCCTTCTTGGCTGTACCTATCCCAGTCATTCAGCCAATGCTGGGTCCTGCTGACTCAGACAGCTGTCACAGCAGCATCAGGGACTGTGTGTGTGTGTGTGTGTGTGTGTGTGTGTGTGTGTGTGTGTGTGTGCGTGTGCGTGTGTGAGTGTGTGGGTGTGTGTGTGTGTGGGGGGGGGCTATTCGACAGGCACCATGTATAAGCCACACAGGCAGTTTGGTGTGTGTATGATTTGGTGGATGCATGGATTTGTGCACATTCATCAGGGTTCATGTCAGGGTTTTCAGCTCAATCCATTCTAAATGTAAAGAAAATCCATTGCTTGTACACACTGTACTTACGGTCATTTATGTGTGTTTCTATGAGTGAATATATATCATTTGGCGGGTTCATGGATTTGTGCTTCAGGCCAGGGTTGAGGTCAGTGTGTTGTCAACACAATCCAATCTAAATGCCAACTGAAGCTGCTGAAGGTTCATCAAAAGGCCATGGCAACTAAACCGTCAGTATTTTGAATTGTAAGATAATCCATGTGTACATGTACATACTCTTCTTATGGTCATAATTTAGGTGTATTTCGGTGTGTGTGTGTGTGTGTGTGTGTGTACGTGCACATTTGCTTTCAGTGTATATTGGGGTAGAGTAGTAGAGTGAACATAATTGGGTTGAAGTGTGTGTGTCTGTGCGCATGCGCGTGGATCAGTGATGTAAGACCAAACTCTTGTGATAGTTGATGAGGGTGTAGAGTACTGGGGGCCCTTAGATCCTGTGGCGCCCTATGTGGGGTGCCCTTCATAGATTAGACACCATCTGTTCACTGGCAGCCGCCATCCGCACATCCTTCAGACACACACACGCACACACACACACACACACACACACACACACACACACACACACACACACACACACACACACACACACACACACACACACACACACACACACACACAGAGAACGAGCCTCCATGCCTTCCTCTGTTCACCCGTCCCTCCCTCTTTCCCCCCAGTCTTTATTCTCCTCATCGCTGACTGTCGTTCCCTCCACCACCCTCTCCCTCTCTCCTCCCCTCCCCTCTGTTAACTCCCTCTATCCTGTCATAACTCCCTGTCCTCTCCGTGTCCCCCGGTCTCCTGTTTATTCTCCTCCTGCCCTGCACCCTGCATCACGCCTTCCTCCATTCCTCCGTTCCTACTTTTCATGTATTGTCCTCTCTCTTTCCTCTGCCCTTCCTGAAATCACTCCCTGTCCCACTCCCTTCCTCTTTTCTTCCCGTCTATACCAAATATCTTCACCAGAAATAGCAGATCTACAAGCTCACAACGCGTCACGCGTTGTGAGCTTGTAGATCTGCTATTTTTGCCAAACGTTTCCCCCCAGGACTATGGATGCTGGGGTTCAAGTGGTTAACCATCTTTTCCCCCTTCCCCTCCTTACTCATCTTTCTTCTACCGTTTCTTTTCTTCTCTCTGTCTTTCCTCCTCCTCCTCCTCCTCCTCCTCCTCCTCCTCCTTGTGTCTGTGTCTGGGTGTGTGAGGCCGTCATTAAAGAGATGCCCCCCCCCCTCCCCTGCTGGGTGTAATCATCTATGAAAGAGGACACATTAATGTTACCACTGTGTGTGTGTGTGTGTGTGTGTGTGTGTGTGTGTGTGTGTGTGTGTGTGTGTGTGTGTGTGGCATGTCTGTCCGCTGGCGTTAGCATTATGGCCCACTTTGTTTCACCCGATGCTGCTCCGCCCTTCTCACCAGTCTCCAAAATTCTCCCTCAAGGTCACAGACGCTCTGGACAAAATGTGTGTGTGTGTGTATGTGTGTGTGTGTGTGTGTGTGTGTGTGTGTGTGTGTGTGTGTGTGTGTGTGTGTGTGTGTGTGTGTGTGTGTGTGTGTGTGTGTGTGTGTGTGTCTGTTTGCATGTGTTGAGTGAGCAAGTACACAGTCAAATCCACAGTGTTAATTTCATTCTGAAGAGTGTTTGTGGAAACAAATGGACCCTTGAGGGTCCATTTGGGGATTCTATGTGTACTGGAGTGTGTGTGCTGTTGAGTGAATGAGTGAGCAACTGCGTGTGTATTTGAGTGAGTGAGTATACGTGTGTGTGTGTGTGTGTGCGTGTCAGTCAGTCTGTTCCTAAACTCATGTTTAGAACTGGTTCATACGTATACAGTACTTTTATTTCACAAACTGCCATATAATCCTCCATCCAGTTTTACAGGAACTGATGCTCAACTAAAGAAAGCACGATTGTTGGAGCGTGTGTGTGTGTGAGTCAGCGTGGGTGTACGTAAGCAAGTGTGTTTTGTAGCAAGCTCGCGCTCTGCTTTCGTGCCAGCATTGTTTTGTGTGTGCGCGCGCGCGAGCGGACGTGCGCGCGTGTTTGTGGTATCTCTGCGTTTCATCCTGCACCCCTGGGGTCCGAGACTCTGAGGCTATTCTGAAGGTCAGGGATGACACCATGGGAGAGGGGTCACTCATCATCGCCACCCCTCCATCCCTCTATCCCTCCATCTTCCCTTTCATGTATTCTCATCTATGTCCCGTGTGGCTCGTGGTATGTGGACTTTATTAAATTTTCCTCTGGGTGGGTGACGGGGAAGAGAGGAGGGGATCAGGGGAGTCATCCCCTCTTTGCAGCTTTCATCTGTCTTCTCCCTTTCATTCCGGCATGGGAGCGCCGGTCGCATAAGGTCCTCCTCGCGGGGGGAAAAGGTAGGCCAAGAATCCTCTGCCGTCTCCGGGCGCACGCTTTCCGCCACTGCAGCACCCTGATTCACTCTGGAGGTCAGAGAGCGGAAAAGAGATACAAAAAGACGTCTCTCTCTCTCTTTTTTCTCCTAGCAAACGTTCCCCTGACTCCACACACTGACATCATTGCCTTAAGCTAAACCAAAAGGTAAACAACAAAAAGAAAGCGTTTGCAATTTTGCTGCCCTTTCGATCTTGTCAATCTTCGGCGATCAATGTAAATTAGGAATGTTGTTCCGTAGCAGCGAAATAAGACACAGCCTGCAATTGGTTGCAAATTCACTTTGTCAGAGTGGGAACTCGTCTTTTTAATGAATAGGTCAATGGGTCTTGGGTTCTGCAAATGCACACACATTCTCACACCAGTGCAGAGTTACAGCCATTTGTGCACCGCGCTGTGTTTCTGCATGCACGCATGCAGACATGTGTGTGTCTTAACTGGGTGCATATGTATAGTTACGACGTCAGAGCTTTTAAGCTAATGAAGGCGTTACTTTTTATTCACTATCTGCGGTGATAAAAACGTACCCCCCTCGTGCTTTGCATATCCAGCTCTGCGTGTGTGTGTGTGTGTGTGTGTGTGTGTGTGTGTGTGTGTGTGTGTGTGTGTGTGTGTGTGTGTGTGTGTGTGTGTGTGTGTGTGTGTGTGTGTGTGTGTGTGTGTGTGTGTGTGTGTGTGTGTGTGTGTGTGTGTGTGTGTGTGTGTGTGTGTGTGTGTGTGTGTGTGTGTGTGTGTGAGAGAGAGAGAGGGTGGGGAGAGAGAGATAGAGAGGGAGACGGGGCGGATACTGGGAGCAGAGAAGGCAGTATAATTGACATTCTCTACTAGACTGAGATATATAGTGCAGAAACAGCCTTAGAACACATTCAATCTGCCTGGATCGCAAGAAGAAAAGAAAAAAAGAAGCCTTTTGTGAACTTGCGCGTGTATAATTTATTAACATTGATGTATCTACGTAGCAAATCTAAATTGCAGGATCGCCTATTGCCTCTCGTCTTCACTGTGTTTTTTTTACCCCCCCATTCCCCTTCATTGTGTGCACGGAGGCAGCGGTGATGCCACGGTCTTTTACCATAACGATCCATAACGGAGCCCGCCCAAGGATTCCTGGCCCACACCACCGCACTTACCGCCATGGGGAATCGAATAGAGCAATTGATTCGCTCAAATGCTGCCCCCCTCCCCCCCCCTTTTCCATCGTTGCTTCCAGTAGCTATATACGCCAAGACCCGGCTTCTTCACTTTGGCTGAGACGAAACAGTCCCCGTTCAATTATATACTTAACCGTGGCAGGCACTGGTGCTGCGTCTCACCGTTGGTTATACGGGAGAAGCTCAGATAAGAGGATGGGAGAGGACATGTTGGAAGAACAGAGGTGTCTGGTTTATGTGCCAGGACGTGCATGCAGGCTTCCATTCAGACCACAAACACTGCACTGGTTTATGTCCCTAATCGTCTACCCCTCTTCGCTCCTTGTATGCTAATTAAACACTTTAACCCTGATTTTGGGGGTGTATATTATAGCTGAAGATTTTTGAAATATCTTCTTAAATAAAAATGGCAGATCTACAAGCTCACAACATGTCACCATGCAACATGTTGTGAGCTTAGATCTGCTTTTTCGAATTTGTATGAAAACGGGGCTGGTTTAAATTAAATCAACCGCGTGAGGTTTTTTTGGGAACGAAACCCCTGCATACTTATGAATTGACACCACTGAAATCATAATTGTACAGCTGTACCTTTCCCACAAAGCACCACTGTTATTAACAATTCCTCTGTGCTCTTGTGTCATGCGGTAGGGACCTTCTGCTATAGTTTGATACAGTATGTATATATGTAGTTGATTATGTGGTGGAGCAATGCATTTGAAAGGTAAAGGAGGCGCTCGGCTCACCAAAGAGGGGAGTATTCTATCTGTTTGGCCCCTTGTTTTTTTGCGGGTAATGTGTTTAGTATGCAACTGGTGCGTAATGAGACCCGACTGTGTATTTCCTTAATGTAATCATGGAAAGGTCACAGTCATTGGAACAAATACATCCATCCCAGCGATGCAGAAGGAACCGTCCAAACCCAGTGATTGTGATTATACCCAGTAGGCAATTCATTCAAAATTCTCCCAAAGGGGAGGGGGGAGGCGAGGGGGGGGGGGGGCAGTGACATGTAAATTATTGCTTTCCCCTCCCATCGCCTCCAAACACCGGTAGAGGTGAATGAATTATGTGTGTTGGGATGCCATCTTTATACTCTCCTCGTACGACCCTCTTTCGAACGGCCCTCGCCACGACCACCCGCCCCGCCCCCCCGATCGTAGCTGACAGCTGCTCCTTCTGGTCGTCCTGATGTGACGGAGTGGCTCGGCTTCGCTCCCGCAGCCCCCATCCCTCAACCGGAGACGGCTCAGACCACGGGAGGGAGCAGATATGAGACCGAGGTGGAAATTCGTCATAGCTCCCCTTTGTACCGGGGGCTCATTTCTCAGCTCTAGATGGGCCAGTGCGTGGCGTCTTCCTGTGGTAAATGTGATTTATCCACTAAGCTGTTGCCTAACGGTGGCCAACGTGGCTATGTAGGCAGCCAGGCTCACAATTAGCGCTGATTTATCGGCTCGCTCCAATCGCTGCAGACTGAATCAGCACCGCCTGTAATGAAGGCTTCAGTTCCGACCCATGGGGTGGAGGTTTTCGCAGCGTTTACACCCGACTCAGAAACGAGGTGGTATCGGCCCCAGTATGAAACCATGTTAACCCATTAAGACCTGAGGCCGCGTCTAAAAAAATCTAAATCCTAAAAAAAAATCTGAAAAAAATATAAAAAAATAATTTT
Source organism: Gymnoscopelus microlampas (assembly GCF_963454915.1). Lineage (NCBI taxonomy): Eukaryota > Metazoa > Chordata > Actinopteri > Myctophiformes > Myctophidae > Gymnoscopelus > Gymnoscopelus microlampas. The sequence continues at coordinate 24,172,687 of NC_139941.1, forward strand.
CACGATTTTTCAAAAATAGCCAAAGACATCTAAAGTGACACGGATGCGTTCCAGGTATCAATGGCTTAAAGCAGCGATGGAAGAATTAATAACATGTTTTTTTGGTCACTGTCTGAGCACGAGTAAGGGTCAGTCTGTGTGTGTTTGTGTGTGTCACTCTGTCTGTGTGGTGGTCCGCAGCTAATCTCGCAAACCACTTGACCGGTCATCGCCAAATCTCTTGTGTACACTGCCAGTAGTCCAAAAAAGTACTTCTCTGCATTTTTCCCCACATACGCTTTATATGTTTTGAAATATTTAAGTGACATTTTATAATTGAAGTCAATGGGGCTCAGATCATACTGAAATCTTGCCCAGATTCGTAGTCATAGCTGTCATACATCTTGGATATGTCATGACTAACATCATAGGCTGGCCACATGAAGTCTGAGATCCACATTGGAGCCACGCGTTCCCATGTGTAACCTCAGATCCACATGAATAGATTTCTTTTTTGTATGTACGTTTGCGGTTTCCTCTGTAAATGTTAAAAGGCTTACAATCTCATGAACACTTAAAGAATGTCTACATCTGATGAATGATAGGCATGCTCCATTTGCCCCCTCACCCCGCCTGGAGTCCTTTTCGCCATAACGTTTAGTTTATACTCCCATCGTATGACCTTGTCACTTGCCGAAAACAGCAGATCTACAAGCTCACAAAGCTTGTAGATCGGTTATTTTCATGCAACGCGTATGACACTGGCATATGACAATGATGTATAAATCAGGCTTATTGGTGATGATAGCTCAGCCACACAATTTAACACAACACTGCACTATTTGTAACGTACTGCAGGCAGCTCAGACAGACGTTTAGCAGCGCCGTTCTAGACAGGATTAGGATGATACAGCGGAGAAAGGAGGTGGTGAAGATGACAGCTTTAGCCGCACATTTCACGAGGTGTCATTTTAATACCAAGCCCCTGCCGCTCAGTCACAATTAATTCAGCCATGATGACTTCTGCTCTCTTCATTCCCATTATTTATATATTTTCTTTACTCTTGTTGCGTTTGTATACCCCCCCTCCCCCCAGCTGTTTTTCCCCCGTTATGGCTGGGCTTTAATGGATTTATTAAATCCTGGGGGCTGCCTTTTTTCATTAATGTGTCTGGAATCCGCATACCGCCAATTTGCTGGACAAATTGCTCCATTTCATTTTGACAATTATCGACGCCAGGGATTGGAGGCCGGAGGGGAGGGTGTGCTGGGATTCGAGGGTGACGTCTCTGGAGGTCTCACTAGTTTGCTCTCTCGAAGCCTATATGGAAGACCAGCTCAGTCAACAAGCCTATAGCAAGAAACGAAGACACAGCTTGCTGTCTACCATCTAGACCACTGGTTCTCAACAATATTTAGGAACCAAATGGAAACTTTTGCACTCTGGGTCACTCTAGGAATCACTGATCTACTCTGTACTTGAAATAAAAATAGTTTACATATGGTGTAGTCAACTCAAACAACGTTGAACACATTTCAAAAGTGGTGAAACTCTGAAGCACAATGCTCTACAGAGTCTACAATAAACAGATGGACTGATGAGTTCTTGAGAAGAAGGAAGACAGTTGAGAAATGCCCCACGAGTGGTTGTGGTCCACATCGTTGTGTCATTACTTGTAAAATCCAAAGAACCGCACAAACCAGGAGCCATATTTTTATTGCATTGGAAGCCTCTGGCGGAAAGGCTTGGGTGAAAAAAAAAGGCACTTTTGTTGCCGTGGGGTTAGAGGAATGGTGGGATGGAGGGAGAGGGGTGAGGGAGGCTAAGGTCTTAGTCTAATCTGCCTCCAATCTGATGGCATGTGGAGAGACGCTGGGAGACGGCCATGGCTGGAGGTTAGGTCACGTCCCAGATGTAAACCCACAGAATTCTTCTAGCTCTAATGGCATATCGCCTTCGTGCCCACTGTGGCCTGGTTGTGTGGTGTGTGTGTGTGTGTGTGTGTGCGTGTGTGTTTTCACACTTAACCATATGAACTTAATTTTTCCATTGAGCAGCGTAGCACTGGGAGCAGAGGTCTCCCAAGGGCCCTGGGGCCCAACGCTAAGACCCTAATAAAGGACTGGGATGGTGGCCATTGTGTGGCGGTGTTGAGAATGTGTTTACGTCTGTCAAGAAGGGGCGCCAACAGGGCGCTCGCTCTCTCTCTCTCCGAGGGTGTATAATTCCAAGTGGACGTGTGAAGGAAGGATGAAGGGGGGGGGCTGGGGTTGGGGTCCTGAGATGCAGTGTATAAAATGGTTATTGTAGCTTAATGGGCGTGGTGACCTGAGCTGGAGTTAATATTGAAGAGTTTGACCTTTTTCCTGTTCGGGGGAGAGCTCAGGATTTGCCCTCCATCCGCTGCTGGGGTAGCGCTCTACACACGCACGCACACACATTCTGGCCAAAGGCCAAGATGAGGAGAGATGTTTATTTTCACGAATCTCTTAGTTACACAGTCATTGTTCTTGTGAAGCACTTTTGTACTTGAAGTACAAGTACTTGAAGGTGAAGTATTTTGTAAAGATTGCTATTTCAGCTTGCCCAAAGGAAGACGTAGATCAATGTTGTGAGCATCCAGCCAGCCTGTAAAGTGCAGTTTCAGACCCAGACAGCGCTACGTACTTTAAAGCTGATGAAACCCTTTAAAGGGTACATGAAAGCACTCGTACAACCTAACCAACTGACTATTTAAATCCCCTCCATGGTACAGACAAAGAAATAAAGGCAGCTCTCACCTGAGCTCATTTGCATATGAGAACCACCACACCCATGCCAATAAAAACCAAACAGGTCTTGGGTTTTTACTGCCCTGCCTAAGGGTTAGATGCTACTTAAAATGTTCTTTGTTAGCACAGGAACAGGTTGGCTATACTTCGCTCATCCTAACTCACTCACTCGCTGCCGTTGTTTTTCATGATCTGCTTTGCACGCACCCTTGGTCTCACCTTTGAAAAATCCTCCCCAGTAGTGGTTGGATTCGTGTTTGTCTCACTATACCCCCATGTCCACCGGTCCCCAGAGGGGAAATCCCAACAACATCCTGGCCATGATTGGGACTCCCGGGCCTGACTCGTATAGGCTGCTGTGTGCAGCCCACGCAGGGATTTTTGCAAGCTCCAGTGGCCCTTAGTCCTGCCAGCTAGGGAGAGAGATGAAGAGAGGCAGCGGCCAGCCAGACACGCTGAGACATCCAATGGACCATTGCGGGTCCATTTTTATGGACCTGCAAGAGAGAGAGAGAGAGAGTCTGTGAAAGAGTTAAAGTGAGCCAGAGGCTGGGGGTTTCTTGTCTACATTCCAGATCACAGGGGCCTGATCTCAGCAGGTAAATATTGTTCCAAAATCTGAACTTCTGGAATGCAAAGATACAGGCCCCCGGTATGCGAGTTCTCAAAACCCTCTCTCTCCAGCACACACAAAGCCCTGTCTGCCATGCTGTCCGTCCAGCGCGGAGCGACGCGGGCACACTGGGTCGCTGTGGCTTCAAAGGCCCGTCTCTCTGTCTCTCCTTTGTGCGGGGATAAGAACATGTCCTCTGTTAATAACAAAGCCGGATAATTGCCCCCCTTCTTGCGGTATTAGCATGGCCAACGCGATCTGTTTGGACACAGGCTGTGCATAATATGCACGCACGAGCCCCACGCATCTGGTTCGGTTCGGCGGTTTCGCTACAACAAGTTGCTTTAACTGAAACCGTCCCCGAGAAAGAAATGGCGTATAATGTAGTTTATAGCTCTGATATCCTGCACGATAAAATCCTCAGTGTTAATTCATCCATTTTTAACTCCGAGAGCGTAGGAATGTGACCAAATGGACCCTTCCGGGTCCATTTGGTCACATTCCTACGCTCTCGGAGTTAAATGAACACCGGGGATTTTACTGTGCGAGTACCTTTTTAGTTGAATGTATAGACTGTCCTGTAATCTTTTCTGCCGAGGTGTAAGCTTTCAGCGGTGACGGGCAGTCATACAATAGGTGGACCTTTCCGGGGCCCAGGATTTGAAAAGAGGGGTATTCTTATTGTTTAATGATAGACATCAGCTTCGACTATGACAGAAGAGTGAGGAAATATTACACCGGGCCCATTCACAGCTGAAATATACCTTATTACTTGTAATCTCCTAATCGCTTAAGTTCCTCTCGGGTGGAAATGGTGCTGCCTGTTGGCTGTGTCCTTCTCCGTCTTTGTGCGACGCATTTGCATGTGAGCCCTCGCTTTTATGTACTTAGGGATATATACAACGGGATTAGAAATCAGATGCTTGGGCCCTCAAGTGAACATTTGAACCCAGAAAGAGAAAAAAAGCACCAATGCTTGCTTTCTAAACTAGCCCGCAAAGCAAAGGAAATCCCAGTGTTTATGCCTGTGTCTTGAAACGGTCTCGGAATGATCCGACATCAAACTTTGAAGTCACTAATGGCATCGATCTGTTTGTGAGAAAAACAGTCGACGACGAAAAAGTTTCCGGCATAACGCGTGAATGTTTGGATAAGTGCCCGCGAGTGTTAGTTATGGAGCTCTGAGCAGGTCGCTCACATTTGTCTCTCTGACGGGCTGAGCGCCGCAGTGATATACTATGCTAATTTGTTTGCTGCTTAACGTTACATCAATCAGGACTAATTATGACATTGGAATACAGAAGAGTGTGTGTGTGTGTGTGTGTGTGTGTGTGTGTGTGTGTGTGTGTGTGTGTGTGTGTGTGTGTGTGTGTGTGTGTGTGTGTGTGTGTGTGTGTGTGTGTGTGTGTGTGTGTGTGTGTGTGTGTGTGTGTCTGTGCGCGAGACAGAGACAGAAGACGCCTCATAAGCAGCTCAGACCACAAATACATTATTTCTGCTTGAGGAATAATAGAATCCCCCTGAGCTCTGGGTCAGTGTCGTCACTGCGGTAATTATCCAGCCACAACACCAGTGAGCTGTACTGTATAGCCACTCTCAGGCCTCAAATAGTCATTCTTACATAAGGGCCCATAGTCTACCATTATGTGATCTAAACGCCATTGATATTGGGTGCTGCTTGTGTTATAGAGTGGAGAGAGGAAGCAAAGTGGGATCAGGCATTAAGAGTGGAAATTACCCTCTCCAACTGAGTCAGAGTTTCTATTGACTTGCAATTTTCAGCCCAATAAACGGATCGTGTCAGATTAGAATGTCGCATAGCTGGTTAGTGATGTTCATATGACAGTTTTGTTTTTAAGGACAGGTTCAGGCATGATGTCACAAAATGGAAAATAAATTCTTCGGTTGATTTACACGGCCGCCTTGGGCATTCTTTGATGAGCTCCCAGCACGCATGTGACAAACATTTTTGTCACATCATCAAAATGATACTTTTTTTCTCCTTTTACAGCAAATTAAAGACACTGACACACACACACACACACACACACACACACACACACACACACACACACACACACACACACACACACACACACACACACACACACACACACACACACACACACACTTAGAAAGTCCTCGACTGCAGTGTGTGACCTCCCGGTCGTTGCCAAGTGCCTGGGATGGGGGCCCTCTGGCTTGTGAGGCCTTTTAATGGACTCCTAGTCAGTCCATTCCTATTGTGTGTCAAGAACAACCCCTGTGAATGCAGCAAATTAATCACATTTGGACCCGGAATGGTTGGCACTTTTCTGTGTGAGCCCCCCCCCCCCCCCCCCCCCCCCTCGCTAAGGTGCAACTAGAGCGACCAGAGGGGTCAGACAGGCACGAAATGGAGGGCTGAGGGAAGAACAGAAGGGGGGAACTCTTTAGTTTAACCCCCAGCTGAAAGAAGAACAAGGCTGTCATTTTGTATTGCAGCATGCCCTCTCTCCTGCTGGCATTCTTATAATGCTGCTGTGTGGTGGTGGTAGTACTAGGCCTGTGTGTGTGTGTGTGTGTGTGTGTGTGTGTGTGTGTGTGTGTGTGTGTGTGTGTGTGTGTGTGTGTGTGTGTGTGTGTGTGTGTGTGTGTGTGTGTGTGTGTGTGTGTGTGTGTGTGTGTGTGTGTGTGTGTGTGTGTGTGTGTGTGTGAGAGATAGAGCGTTTTAGCTGTGTTGTTGGGGCAGAGGTCAGCTTGTAGTGCCAGCTGGAGAGAGACCTATGAGGCCCACTGAATAGACAGACTTGGAAGAAGAGGGAGGGAGGGAGGGAGGGAGGGAGAGAGGGAGGGAGAGAGGGAGGGAGAGAGGGAGGGAGGGGCGGCTCAGGGGGAAAGGGAGGAAGAGGAGATGTATGTTTAAGGAGATTCTTCACATCACCAATTTGCATTGTTGTGATATCAAAACACATTGCAAAACAGGACGGTGTTGTGGAAGTGAAGTACAACATTATGTACATGAATGGGATAGGAGAAGGAGAGAGAGAGAGAAGATGCAGAGCATGGACGATGTGGAAGGGAGGGGTGTTGAGGGAGGAGGAGGGCAGCGGGGATGGCAGACGGAAGGAGGAGGGATGGATGGATGGGGAGGTTGAGCGAGGGTGAAAGGGAGGAGTATAAAAAATGGGCTAAATGGGTGGGAAGAGGCCCCGGAGCCACCGTGGCCCCTGCTCAGCATGCAACCCCACCGCTGGGATGATAGTAGCCGCTAGAAGAAGACCATTGTTCCTCTTTAGGGTCTTCCTCTGTCTTTACAAAACAAGTTGGGGGGGGAGGGGGGGGGAGTGAAGAGGAGGCAGACAGACAGAAAGAAGGGAAGGGGTGTGGGGGGGGGGGGGGGGCGTGACCGGCTGTGACCGACCCTGACCCGCACACACCCGCCACAACCAGCGCTTTTGTCCCACGACTGAGCCCTCCCTGACGACCCCCCCCCTCCCTCCCTCCGCATCCATGAAGAAGCGTACCCCATTGCTGCCCCACAATCACCCACCCCCCCCCCAACCCCCATCATCCCCTTTCCCCCAACCCGCGACCCATTTGAACGTAGCAAGGTCAGGGTTCAAACACTGTCGGGGGGCCCAGAGCAGTCCAATAGGGCGAGGTGTGTGTGTGTGTGTGTGTGTGTGTGTGTGTGTGTGTGTGTGTGTGTCAGACATGTTTCGGAGCATGTGTAGCCTATGTGTGTGTCTATAGTTGTTAAAAATCTGTGGTCATGTAATGCAATAAGGGGTGGGATTGAAAGGAATGGCTCTCCTAGGGTTATAGAGTGGTAAAACTAATGGTGGGATTATGTTCTTTTCAACACCCCTTTCAGTAATTTTCTGTGTGTGTGTGTGTGTGTGTGTGTGTGTGTGTGTGTGTGTGTGTGTGTGTGTGTGTGTGTGTGTGTGTGTGTGTGTGTGTGTGTGTGTGTGTGTGTGTGTGTGTGTGTGTGTGTGTGTGTGTGTGTGTGTGTGTGTGTGTGTGTGAGAGAGAGAGATGAATTATTTGTGTTCCTTCCTGATCAGAGCTATAAATCATGATCATGTGTCCCTTGGTCACAGGGCAGTATAGAATGAGCCAGGTGAAGTGACTGTGAGTGTGTCCCGTATACTAGTGTGTCCCATACATGAACAGGGACAATTATTATTATTTACACGACCCCTACACCCCGATATGAACTGTTCCTCTGTCCAACATCATCAGCCCCCCCACACACACATACAGTATACACACTGTCTCTCTGCACTCCTTTGTCCATGTTGTCTCACATTTTCTCTCGCTCTAGTCTTTCATCATTGGTCTGTTTTGGCTGCGCCATAAGAAAACATAGTGGAATCAATAAGAGGAAAGTTTATATTCATTGGAGAGCCAATATACTACTGTGAAATCACAGGAGCCTGACTATTTCCATGTGTCGGGTTTTATTGCCGGTTTCCTGCCTCGCTAATGTGGATTTTATCAAGTCAGCATGTGGATATAAAACGCTGTCTTTTCATCTGTTCATTCTGTCGCTCTTTCTTTGCGATGCTTGAGAGAAAAGTAACGTTTCCTTAACGAAATATTTCCATCCAGTCGTTCCTGAAAGCTGTTGGTGCCCTCGAATTGTGCCCATCAAAATAAGAGTATGCACGCATGCACACGTGCGCTCTCTCACACACACACACACACACACACACACACACGTGCACTCGCACACACACACACACACACACACACACACACACACACACACACACACACACACACACACACACACACACACACACACACACACACACACACACACACACACACACACACACACACAGACACACGGAAACACTTAAAGACACACATACTACCTCTCTCTTTCAATTCCTTTCTTTCGAACACACACTAACACAAACACAGTCGCACACCCAGGGCCCATTGCGGAATAATAGTCTTCCAGGGCAAAATAAATCACCACCAGATCATACGCTTTAGCTGTCAGCTCCCTGGCTCTGAGTCCACCAATATAAACGTATTTCATAGATTTGGGTAGCGACGAAAAACATATATTAACATTTTCCTCTATATTTCAGGGCCCTGCCAATTGCAGGGGAGTGGACAGGATATGCAGTTGGTAAAACTTTTTAACAGGGGTGTGTTGACTGATGCTAGCCTACTTAAATGCAACGTTTACAGCCAATCGGGAGACGGAAAGAGAGAGAGAGAGAGAGGGAGGGAGGGAGCTTTGAGGTAAGAGGGAGACGCAGAAAGACAGATCCAGTGGTGGAAAGTAACTAATTACGCGTGTACTCAAGTACTGTACTTAAGTAAGTAGTAGTTGTTTTTTTTTACACTTTACTGGAGTTTCCTATTTTTAGTACTTTTACTTCTACTTCATTACATCTCAGAGGCAAATATTGTACTTTTACTCCACTACAATTATTTGAACATTTTGTTACTACGGTAGTTACTTTGCAGATATACATTATTACATTATAAAACCATTTGAAAGGCCATTTGAAAATAGCCGATCTACAAGCTCACAACGTGTCGCGCCGCGACGCGTTGTGAGCTTGTAGATCGGCTATTTTCAAACATTTTAGTACTTTTGCTTTTGGTACTTTACGTACATTTTGATACAAATACCTTTGTACCAGACTTTTTTTTCTTCTTCTCCATTTCTTTCATCTACATTGCGCTATTGATACTTTTACTGAACAAAAAAATAAGTGGAGTACGGACAGATCCATGGTTGGAGGGCTAAATGTGGAAAACATGGAGGGAGCGGGGCAGAGACACAGGCAGGCCGTCGTGCTGCAGGGGATCAAGGCAGGAATGGTTCGACATGACTCTGTCAAACCAGTGTAATTACTAAACACCCCAAATTACATACCCTCATTTAGCTGCACCCTGTCATTTACCCCCATCCACATAGCACTCCTTTTACGACATCTCTCTGTCCTGCTCTCTCTCTCTCTCTCTTTCTTTATTTCTCTCCCTCTCTCCCTCCATCGTTCTCTCTCTTTTCTTTTTCCTCTCGCTCTGCCTTCTATACCCCTCTCTCTCTCTCTCTCTCTCTCTCTCTCTCTCTCTCTCTGTGTGTCTCCCTCTCTCTCTCTCTCTCTCTCTCTCTCTCTCTCTCTCTTCCTCCACTTGTGGTTTTTGTCAGGCTTACAGTGTCGGATTGCATCCCAGGGTCCTGGGTGTTATAAAGATCTCATTTCCAAGTACACACTGTTTTTCCAAGGAGAGAAAAGTGTACACACACACACACACACGCACGCACGCACGCACGCACGCACGCACGCACGCACGCACGCACGCACGCACGCACACACGCACACACGCACACACACAAGCACACATACCACATACTTGTATGCGTCATGCGTGCATGCATACACGTATACACAAACACATAATTTGACTTATTCACACCCCTAGTCGTGCACTAAGAATATTTCGATCGGCGATGCGTGACTGAGTGAAGCCCCGGTTTATACTTTGTCGTACGATGGCGTTGTACAACGTACAAGCTCACACGCACACAGTTGAGCTTGTAAGTCTGTTATTTTAGGCACGCCGCGCCATCGTGCGATGGAGCATGACGCTACCGTCGGACAGAAACCTTGTAACTCCATATTTAAACGTTTTTTTATGTTTTTTCGTAAATGAATGCCCGACTTCGTCATGTAAGAGTGTCGCACAAAAATAGTGAAAATAGCTGACAAAAGTGGGGAAAAAAAGTGAAAATAGCTCACAACGGGTCGCTTCGTGACGCTTTGTAAGCTTGTAGATCAGCTATTTTCACTATTTTAAAATGTTTTTAAAACAATAATAAAAGAAGGAAAGGCTTTGGACGTACAAGGTTTCCGCCCGACAGCAACGATTAAGTGAAGCCTGACTGTTCCTCGGTGTGACCAAGGAATTCTCAGGGTGAACGCCAGCGAGGAGTGGGCACTCCTTGTCCTAATAGCAACCGCCGTTGTTTGTTTGGGATGGCTCAGGCCAACGCAAACCGAGACGTTTTCTTTTTTTTCTTTTCTCTTCTCCTTTTCTCCCACATGTTGGATTATAGAGCGCTGCTGTGAGTGTGAAGCCCTTATTGTGAGAACATTTATTTACATTTGTCCCCTGACAGGGGGAATGAAACAGCATTTCCATAAGCTCAGCCCTCTCGCGTTTCCACTGGGCGTAATGGATACACAACCATATGTTTAGAAATCAGGAGCGGAGGCTCGGGGCGAGAGAGTGCCCGCTGTGGGCTTGTTTGTGTGCACGCGTGATTGGATGGTTGCAGACGTGCATGGCCAATGTGCACGTGTGTATATATGTATGTGGGCATGTGAGTCCACAATTGGGGCGTGTGAGAGTGCTTGTGTAAACTTGTGAGTGTGTGTGTGAGAGAGAGAGAGAGAGCGCGTACTTTTGTGCAGTGGTGGAAAAAGTACCCAAATGTTTTGCTTAAGTAAAAGTATCGATACTGCAATGTAGAAGTGCTCTGTAAGTAAAAGTCTGGAATTCAAAATGTACTTGAGTAAAAGTACAAAGGTATTGGTATCAAAATGTACTTAAAGTACTAAATGTAAAAGTACTACATTTTTTAAAATAGCCGATCTACAAGCTCACAACCCGTCGCGATGCTACACGTTGTGAGCTTGTAGATCGGCTATTTTCAAATAGCCTATGTATAAAATAGGACTAAAGTGGTTAATGTATGTTTTATAATGTAAAAATGTATATCTGCAAAATAACTAGTAACTAAGTACAATATTTGCCTCTGAGATGTAAAGGAGTAGAAGTAAAAGTATTGGAAATTGGAGATACTCAAGTAAAGTACAAATACCTCAAAATTGTACTTAAGTACAGTACTGAGTACTGAGTTACTTTCCACCACTGCTTTTGTGTGTCCTTGTGTGTAGCTACTGCATTTAAGGGTGTGCTCCAGTATTAATCCCTGACGATGGCTCTGTTCTGATTGGGAACTCACCAGTTTGTTTGGATTGGCACCAAAGTTGCATTGTCAAACGGCAGAAAAGCTGCCGTGCCTCAGCCACAGAATGAATACCATGCTGAATGCCTGTACCCCAGTGTTTCACCCACACTCTGCAGTACATTTACTTGAGTACTGTACTTAAGTACATTTTTTGGAGTATTCTTTTATTTTATTTTTCACAAGGACACTTTCACTCCGCTAAGTTTCAAATAGAATTATTGTACTTTTGACTCCACTGCATTTCTAGGAAGGTACTCTTGGGACCCAAACTGACAAAAATGTATGTGAATTAACCACTTAAGCCCTACTTCAAATATAGCGAAAATAGCCTATCTATAAGCTTTACAATGTTTTTTTCTTACATTTCTGAAACCTTCTGAGAATTTCTGAAAATGTACTTTTGAAACGTTTGTCCTTTTGAATACTTGACTATTTACTTTAGTACATACTTGGTCCACCAATGTTTCCCTTTTGGCTTTCAGAGATCGCCTTTGGTGAACTATTTCAGGACACACTCTCCACATTGCTTTTCCTCCCATCGCCTTTTTGGCAGTGAATTTCAAAACACGTTAAAAGTCAAGAATAGTGTAGTTTGCCGAGGTTTTGCGAGTGTTTGCAGGACTGGAGACCTTGTGGACATATAAGTGAGTGTCGGGAACTCTTCGGCGCGCCATATCTCTTGCCGTGGCAGCACACTGATGATGTCATAAAAGTGCTCCAGCCCCTCTAGATCACGGCTGACATTTTCACTGCTGACGAGCAGCAGAACGGGGCAAGTAGCTCACATCATGGGAGGGATTCCATTACAGCCGTCGTAACTCATATAACTCAGTGTACACACACACACACACACACACACACACACACACACACACACACACACACATGGATGCTGCTCACCAGTGGTGCAAAGTAACTAAGTACATTTACTTAAGTACTGTACAGTTTTACTTTACTTGAGTATTTCCCATTTTCATTTTACTTCTACTCCACTACAATTATTTGAAAACTTTAGTTTCAGTTTTAGTCATAGTCTTTTGAAAAAAAATCATAAATCATATTTTATTCATGTGAAATGTTTTACTTTAAGCCTACTTTTAGTTGACGAAATATTATGAGAGTCTACAAGTTGATTTAGTCGACTAGAATGTATTTTGGCAGCCTAGGCCTTGATGGCGTTGTAATGCCTGATTTATACTAAGCTGCGTGCCGAAAATAGCCGATCTGCAATATCGGATCTGCGGATTCTGCGCCGATATTTTCAGAGCGTGACACCCACGCGCATAAAATGGCTTGTCTTATTTCTACTTTCTCCACTAGTCCTCCCTAACATTTTTGTCTAGTTTTTATTTTGTTGACGAAATCTATCAGTATATTTAGTATTTCAGATGTCTGTTTGACATGTTTTTTCCTTGTTGAAAGAAGGTGTCCACATCACTGAACAGGGCAGGTTACATATTATTTTCAGATCAACCACATAGGCAAAGTTAGCTACAGTAGCTCATGACAGAAAAATAACAGGCATTTGGAATGTCTCCCCT
>NC_139941.1:24190781-24211605 GCF_963454915.1 Gymnoscopelus microlampas
ATTGCCGTTGCAGGCATCACTGCAGGGTCACTGTTGGGTATTTAAATCTTACATTTTGAATGAAGATTTTGATTATATTAGATCGCTCAAGTGTTGTCGGAGTAAACTAACTCACTTTTGCAAAGTTAAATATGCCCACGTTATCGTGTGAGATCAATTTTTTTCTCCGTTTTAAATGTTTAGAAGTCACACGCCTACACGGCACCTCATGAACTCTTGCCCCTTGTGGTAAAAGCTGTTCCTGGATCAGTAGTTCCTATTCAGAGTCTCTCTTATGCACACAAGCCTTGATTTTCGGTACTGTACCATACATCTCAGCACAGTTTTGTTGTGAAAGAATTCTCATACGCAGACTGAAAGATAGGCAGATATTGACCTCCTCTCCTCTTCTGGGGTTAGGGCTGTATCACAGCCAGACCTCAATGCAATGTCATATTCAACATTCCGTCACGCACACACGCACACACACGCACACGCACACGCGCACACACACACACACACACACACACACACACACACACACACACACACACACACACAGTGTTGTGGTGGGGACTGTGTTGTGTAGCTGCAAAGTAGATATTGTATCCATATGTCATGGTAAGAATGTGTTGGCATGTGCGCGTGATTTTCAGTGAGCGGCCGGGTGGAGAGAGACACAGAAAGACAAGGAGAGAGACAGAGAGAGAGAGAGAGACAGAGAGAGAGAGGCAGAGACAGAGAGAGAGAGACAGAGAGAGACATAGACAGAGACAGAGAGACAGAGAGAGAGACAGAGACAGAGACAGAGAGACAGAGACAGAGACAGAGAGACAGAGAGAGAGACAGAGAGACAGAGACAGAGACAGAGACAGACAGACAGACAGACAGACAGACAGACAGACAGACAGACAGACAGACAGAAAGAGACAGAGACAGAGACAGAGACAGAGACAGAGACAGAGACAGAGAGAGAGAGAGAGAGAGAGAGAGAGAGAGAGAGGAGGGGGAGATCATGAGAGCAGGGTGCATTCCTCCGTAATAGCCAGCCAGTCTGCCAGCCCTTGTTCTTGTTTACTGTAAACACCCTCATGCCAATCATAATCTTTCTCTCTCTCTCAATTTCTCTCTTTCTCTGCACTGCGACTCCAAGCCTGCCCGTGATAGGTGCAGAGAGGAGACGGGACCCATGAGAGTGGGTCGGCACTCTCGGTACATGCATATCGTCGCTGTCGGGCAGGAACCTCGTATCTCCGTATTTCATCTTTTCATGTATTTTCAGCAAAAGTAGCCGATCTGGGATCTCACAATGCAATGTGTTGTAGATCTGCTGTTTTTTTTTGTTTTCAATTTCCGACTTTCAATCTTTGAACATTTTCGAAAAACATTTTGAAAAAGTATGGAGGGATGGATGCCAGTTTGAAAGTGGTTAATCCTGTCTGTGGGTTTTATAAATATTCAACCAATGCAACATATTAACAAGAGCTTATGATAAAATAAACACTACATTGGATCCATTGGAATAACAGGCTCCTTTTTTCCATTTCCTGAAAAGTTTTGGACTCACAAGGCTTCTTCTGCCTGACAGCGATGACATGAATATTTATAGGCATTGCCGGCAGCCAGTACACAGGCATACATACGCACACGCACACTACAGTACACGCAAGTATGTGAACATGCAAGGGCACACAGGCACACCTTTTTTTGCTTCCACAGGTATTGTGTTTCTCTTGCATGCTTGCGTGTTGGCATGCATGTTGGCGTGTCATGTTTGAAGCGGTGGTTGGAAGGGACACACGGAGAGAGGGCTCCTGGCAGAGAGCTGTGTGCGCCTTCAGTCTTATCCAGCAGTCAGTCACCTAATCGCTGGCCCCCGAGGGCTCAACCGTCCTACCTGCCTCTACTCTGCCACGTACCTCACCGATGGATGTGCCAACTCTGTCCTGACAGCTCCATCCTGCAGTGTTTGTGTGCTGTGTGTGTGTGTGTGTGTGTGTGTGTGTGTGTGTGTGTGTGTGTGTGTGTGTGTGTGGGGTGGGGGGGCGGGGTGGTAGGTAGGGGTGTCTGGTATGATATTCCAACTTTGTGTGGGCCAGGTGCATGATGCAGTGATGGAAGAAGTACTTTTTTTTTTTTTTTTTAACTTTAGTAAAAGTATCAATAGCACAATGTAAAAAATACTCTGTTACAAGTAAAAGTTTGGTATTGAAAATGCACTTGAGTGAAAGTACAAAAGTACTGGCATCAAAGTGTGCTTAAAGTAACTAAAAATTAAAGTACTTGTTGTGCAGATTGTCCCATTTCAAGTTTTCAAAATGTATAAAAGTCTTTTGAAAATAGCAGATCTACAAGCTCACACGTTGCGAGCTTGTAGATCTGTTATTTTCATATAGCCTAAGTATAGTCTATATGAGGCTGGAGTGGTTTATTTATGTTTTGTAATAATAATGAAAAATGATAAGAGTGAAATGTACAATATTTGCCTCTGACATGTAGTGGAGTAGAAGTAAAAGTATCGAAAATTGGAAATGCTCCAGTATAGATAGATACCTCAACATTGTACTTAAGTACAGTACTTGAGTACATGTACTTAGGTACTTTCCACCCCTGGGTGCGTGTGAATCAGAGATTGAGAAAGAAGGGGAGATCGAGGCAGAGACACATCCAGAAAAACAGAGAGAGAGAGGGAGTGACAGGTACAGGGACAGATGTACATGACAGATTTCCCTGCGAGCCAAGTTGCTTTTTATAGCCGTCTAGAAGTTGTTGTCGATCCGGCACAAGAGCCATGACGAACAGGAGGCCTGCTGGTCGCTGGAACAGGAGGGAGGGAGTGCTTTTCAACCGTTTTCTCAAGTCAAGGTCCATTATTTATTCGGCATTTGAGCCACGTTTGATGAGATTTAGCCTCTCAGACCCCAAACTTAGAATATTTTGTTGTCGTTGGATAAGATTTTGTCCACAATTCCATGCTGTGTTGATGTGGTACCATTAGGAGAGATGACAGGCAAACGTTGATCAAAATAACAATCCTTCTACAGTCTCTAATTGTGTAGACTTCTTGTAAACTAAGTAATGCAGATGTTTAACAATAATTTAACTCTTGAGAGCGTAAAATGAAACCAAATTTGGTTTCATTTTACGCTCTCGAGAGTTAAAGATCTATAAAGGGTCCATTTGGTTACCAACTCTCCATCATTTAGCTGGGGACCACCTGGAACCCCCTCAAGGACCACTGGTGGTCCCCGGACCACTGGTTGAGAACCACTAGGATGGAGTGTAGAGACTTTCCTGGTTCGATTCTCTGCTCTTGAGCAAGACACTGACGCCATGTAATGTGCAACATGTATCTGTGCCATTTGCGGCGTGTGAATGGGTGAATGTAAAAATACACGGTAAAGCCCTTTTGAATGGTCGGGAAAAGCACTAGAAAAGCACTATATAAATTCAGTCCTATTTACCCTTGACTTTGAGCCGACACCGAGCCAAGATTGAGAGCGGACACTTGGGGATATTTGTTTGTTTATTTCGTCCTATCCTCCGCTATGCTACGGTGAGTCAGCTCAGCGAGGCATGGGGTGTGAGGATTCTATCACAGTCTCCACAGGCCGGTGGGGGCATTTGTACTGTGTGACTGACTGACTGCTGACCGAATGGAGAGGGGGGGGGGGGGGGGCATGTACTCTTTCTGCGCAGAAACGTGCTCCTTTTTTGGAATGCTATCAAAAGAGAGAGAAAATACATTTCTGTGTATGGGGAATTAATCACATTCTTTTGTCCAACAGTCATGCTGAGATGGCTCTAAAGTACCTTGAAGGTAGAACATTGACAAAAGAATAGTTGGGATTCACTGTCAGTCCCTGGTTGAGAGTTTTGAAAGCTTTTTAGAAAGTATGGTTAGTGGTTTTGTTTTGTTTAGTTTAGTTTTTTTGTTGTTGTTTTGTTTCTTGCTGTGTGAACATAATGTGTTCACACAGCATCATTGTGTATCATCTGTCATATTATGACAGATGATAGCGCAATCATGTCGCCGGGCAGGTAAACCAACATTGCTGCTTAATTAGCCTGGCGATACATGAGCTAGTGAGCTGTTCTGTGGTTTACAGAGGGAACTGCAGCCAACATAATGACCTGCGGAGGATGATATGCGTTATGTGTACGAAGGTATGATTTCCCTTTACCTTATTCCACCTGCTAATATTCTCTTGTCTATAGTTTAATGTGGTGGAAGATCTGTGTGCTTGCAGAGTGAGAGAGAGAATCCTTAAATGATCATTAACTGAAGAATTCAATTTCATTACCAAATGTCCTTCCAGGTGTTTGTGCCCGGCCGATGCCAGATTTTTGGGCCTGAGGTCGATCCCAGTTTTGAGAGAGTCCTAGACAACCAATAAATGATGTTTTGACCAATATTTTGTAAATAATTACAAAATCTTTACATTAATTTGGAAAATGTTGATTTGGTTAAAGCTTCTATTTCAGAACATTACTTATAACAGAGATGATAGATTATAGAGACTATAACAGAGATAGAACATTTAAATTAAGTATATATCTTAACTTTAATTATGCAATGAACAAGCAAACAAGTAGATATAAAACACATAAACTGAACTTTAGTTTTATGCAAACACTTAAGCCCTATTCAAAAAGGCCTGTAGATGACACTTTTCAACATTTATGCCTGTAACGACCAGCCCAAAATAGGGACACCAGGTTGAAAGTGGTTGCATAACTGCATAACTGCCGATAACGATGGCGTAAAACATTTTAATAACGGCCAACCTATTGGCCAAACCGGTCGGGCTCTAGTCCTGTCCTTTTCACTGAGGTTCAGCTTCTACAGTCCATTTTTTTGCAGGATAGTTTACCAATAAGGCATCTGTATACACAGCAAAGGCCTCTTCTGGGGAAGAGGGAATTGGATTCTTCCTTTGCACTGCTGCTGAAGTGACTTCCTCAAGGACAGCGGCAGTACGCTCATCATTTACTTACTTCCTCCACATTTTTTGGCGCCGGTCCAGATTTCGGAGCCAGCCCCATTCATTTTCCCAGCTCGTTTCCCCTATGACTTTTTGGCGCATAATTCATCTTTGGTCACAGCTTCTTCAGCTTTAATTTGGAGGAGAAAAAAGAAGAATCACTGCTTGTCTTCTTAGTTGCACAAAGTGCTTTGGAGAAGTTTACTAGTCCTGCAGCTTGCCTTAGATCCCACCGTAGAATGTGGCACGAGCCCTGAAAGCCAATCTGAATCCAACGGGGATTAGTATGTGTAACAGCATTTATAACATCATTTTCTGTTTGTCCTTTGTTGTCCACTATGTGATTTACTTGCATTTAATTCCATTTGTCCACGCGTCTCTTCGGCCTTATGTTCCACATTTAAACAGTCTCCCTTCGGTATGACACTGTGTGACTGTCTCAGTGCCAAGAGAGGCTGTGTTTTAAGTGGTTGGTTATGGCTTCTTGAAAATAACTTTCAGCCTGAGCTGGAACATAGCGAAATGAATCCCCGAGGCCCGAGATCTAATTATTCCGTGTCCAATTATAATCTGATATGTAAATACACACCGAGGTGAAGAGAGAGAACGACTGAGAGCGAGAGATGCGCTATGTCATTAAGACACTGAAAATGATGGGAAGGATAGCCTTCCAATATTATCAGCGGTGGACCATAACAAAGTATATTTACTTGAGTACTATACTTAAGTAAATTGTGTGAGTATCTGTACTTTAGTTGAGTATTTGTATTTTTGGATTCTTATGACTTTGACTCCACTACATTTGAAGGAAGGGAAAAAGTAAATTATAAATGAACAACTTAAGTACAAATTTGACTGAGCAACGTTCACTTGTAGTTGTCTGACCAGGAGTACAGTGTCATCTATACATTGACTCTAGTAGGGTTGAGTATCTATACTTTGACTCTAGTACTAGGGTTGAGTATCTATACTTTGACTCTAGTACTAGGGTTGAGTATCTATACTTTGACTCTAGTACTAGGGTTGACCAGGAGTATCTATACTTTTACTCTAGAACTAGGGTTGAGTACTTGGTCAACCACTGCCGGCAGGAGTGCAACCGCTCGATGT
This sequence comes from Gymnoscopelus microlampas, assembly GCF_963454915.1. NCBI lineage: Eukaryota > Metazoa > Chordata > Actinopteri > Myctophiformes > Myctophidae > Gymnoscopelus > Gymnoscopelus microlampas. Next base: position 24,196,856 of record NC_139941.1, read on the forward strand.
GGGGATACCGCTTCACACATTTACATACAACTCTGTCAAGTGTGTGTGTGTGTGTGTGTGTGTGTGTGTGTGTGTGTGTGTGTGTGTGTGTGTGTGTGTGTGTGTGTGTGTGTGTGTGTGTGTGTGTGTGTGTGTGTGTGTGTGTGTGTGTGTGTGTGTGTGTGTGTGTGTGTGTGTGTGTGTGTGCGTGCGTGCGTGCGTGCGTGCGTGCGTGCGTGCGTGCGTGCGTGCGTGCGTGCGTGCGTGCGTGCGTGCGTGCGTGCGTGCGTGCGTGCGTGCGTGCGTGCGTGCGTGCGTGCGTGCGTGCGTGCGTGCGTGCGTGCGTGCGTGCGTGCGTGTGTGTGTGTGTGTGTGTGTGCGTGTGTGTGTGTGTGCATTTGAGTATCTAATGAACAGTAATTTCATTTAGGAGGCAGTTAGATGGGCAGCGTGATCAGGCATTCCATTTCAAATCTGTATCCCCCAGGTCTCTCTCTCTCTCTCTCTCACACACACACACACACACACACACACACACACACACACACACACACACACACACACACACACACACACACACACACACACACACACACACGCCACAGTAGCCAGTGTGCGTACAGAATAAATGTCTCCTGGCTGCTATCTGGCTATCTAATTATTCCTTTTTTCATTAAATGGGTAAATCTGATTCTAATTAGCTAGGCTGTCATTCAGCGGCCAGGGAGCTAGAGATGGTGAACACTTATTGGACATTATTAGTGTGTGTGTGTGTGTGTGTGTGTGTGTGTGTGTGTGTGTGTGTGTGTGTGTGTGTGTGTGTGTGTGTGTGTGTGTGTGTGTGTGTGTGTGTGTGTGTGTGTGTGTGTGTGTGTGAGAGCATATGCTTTCTCCTGTCCCCGGGGCGAAGTAGAGGTCCGTGGTAATTACTTTTGTTACACAGGAATGAATGCTTGTGGAGAGCAGCAAGGAAGGTGTGGAGCACCAATCAGGTGCCGGAGCACTGATTGAAGCTTCCTCTGCCTATCAAGAAGGTCAGTCTTTCATAGGGCTGCCAAAACGTCCCTCGCAATAAGGAATCGTCCCTTATTTGGAAGCTAAAAGACGCGTCTCAATTTTTTTTCCGTCTAGACACCAAATCTCTTGGTCACAAATAGCCGCTTGCGACGCATTGTGAGCTTGTCGCTCTGCTATTTTTGGCCAATGTTCCCCCCAGAATATGGATGCTGGGGTTCAAGTGGTTAACCATCATGCCATCATTCCAGGTCTAAATGGGTTAAAACACGGCATGTATTCCATCTTCACTGTTCACTGACAAAAGCAATAACGATGCAAAAAAAAAGAAAACTGATACGGTTCGGTACGATAAACAAGTGAAAATAAAAGCACACGCGCGTGTTTCTTCTCTAGTGTCTTTGCCAAATTATTCACGAGCAACGACTATCACCCTCCAATTTGCTGCCTTTTTTTTTGCCGTACATGTTTTTAGTGGTGGGTTGAGAGGGGGTTATCAGAGGAAATAAAGCAGTGAAGAGGGGTTTCTGTAACATTAGCCATGACTCTACTGACTAATTGGCCCTCCGGAGACACACTGCGGAAAGAGGACAACCCCCCCCCCCATTCCTGTCCCGTGAAGGGACACTCTTGAGTTATTGCTCTCAGTGCCTCTCACCAGGAGTATAGGAGCTCAGGGTTAAGAGAGCTTTGGACCATTAACCCATTCAATCCGGAAAACGCATCTTTGTCATTTTTCAGATTTCTTTGGGCTGTTCAAAAATAGCAGATCTACAAGCTCTATACAATATTGTGAGATGGGGGGGTCAGTGGCCAAATACATATAATGTTGGGGGTCCTTGACATGAAAAAGTTTGAGCACCACTGATATAGAAACATACGTTAAAAAAAAAAACTGTTATGATTTAGAAGACATTGTTAGAATCGGCCTCAGGTCTTTATGGGTTAAGGGTACAGCTTTGTGCGAGTCTGTGTGTTACTCTGTGTGTGTGTGTGTGTGTGTGTGTGTGTGTGTGTGTGTGTGTGTGTGTGTGTGTGTGTGTGTGTGTGTGTGTGTGTGTGTGTGTGTGTGTGTGTGTGTGTGTGTGTGTGTGTGTGTGTGTGTGTGTGTGTGTGTGTGTGTGTGTGTGCTGCTGCTGCGTGTCACCGTGGGATGTCTCACTTTGTGCCGCACTGCTGTCTAATCTAAATCTCAAACGAATTAGCGGAATTGCTGTTGAACACTTCAGAAATTACTATCTCCTTCCCAGAGTAGATAAACACCAGCTCATCAGGAATTCCTTCGGCACAGCCAGGCGGACCCTTGCCAAAGTTCCCGTCACCGAAACCCTGCGCGCAGAATGTCAATGTCGCTTTCCCCCGCCGATTGGGATTCTGCTCCTGTCCTGGGCCCCCTTTGCTCCAGGGGACCGCTAAAGATTTGTTTGGGAGGCTTTTGAAATTTGCAGGATCTTTGCGTTGGCTGCCTGCTTTGTGCCTGCCTGGCGTTTCTAAGTTTTAATTGCGGTAAGGAGAGAGGGAAAAAGAGACTGTGGTGTTTACGTGTGTGTGTGTGTGTGTGTGTGTGTGTGTGTGTGTGTGTGTGTGTGTGTGTGTGTGTGTGTGTGTGTGTGTGTGTTATAAAGTCTGTGTATAGGGCTGGTGAAGCAATGCAGTCATGTACGTTATGTCCCATCATGCAGTTGAACCTGTGTGTCTTCAGTGCGTGTCCCATTCCTTGGTGTGCGTGTGTGTGTGTGTGTGTGTGTGTGAGAGAGAGAGAGAGAGAGAGAGAGAGAGAGAGAGAGATGCTGTTTGTAAGCAGTGGTGGGAATTTGGAGTTGTTCTAAATGAGAACAAAAGCATTCCTGCATAATGTTTAGTTCTGAGCATCACCACACACACACACACACACACACACACACACACACACACACACACACACACACACACACACACACACACACACACACACACACACACACACACACACACACACACACACACACAGAGGCACAAACGCTCTCACAAGTTCTCTTCAAGTAGCTGTAAATAGCACAGCTGGTGGAGGGGAAGTTTGTATGGGTTCAGGAGTGCATTTAAGGGGAGACATTCACCAAAATTCCTGCTCCTTTTGTATCATGAGCTACTGTAGCTAACGTTGACTATAGTTCTGAAAATAATATGTAACCTGCCCTGTTCAGTGATGTAGACACCTCCTTTCCACTGTGAACAACAAGGAAAAACCATGTCAAACAAAAGCATCTCTGGTACATCATCCATGCCTTTAGGCCTGCACTTGTTCTATCACCGTGCTGCCTCCAGCCTGTTTGAATCGTGTCTTTTTGAAGCTTACCCCTGACGACTCTGCATGGTAGTTTCTTGCACTCCGAACAAACGTTAGTAGAGTGTTACATAACTAAATATATTTGCTGGATGCAGGTTTGACGCAGGCCACCCAACTCGGATGGGGTGTGATGTCACAGGCCGAACTAAAGGTGTGGATCAAAAGTGTAGGGATGAATATTATTGGAGAGTATTACATGAATGGGATTGCGAGGGTGTACCACATTAGCATATTGATTGTATAGAGTTTATTTATGTACAGCAGGAAAAGGCCCTGGATTGCGTCTACACGAGAATGCTCCGATTAGCACTTGATATATCATGGGCGGACCACGTCAGAAACGTGGACCTCTACGGAGGCCTCCCATGGGTCACAGACAAGGTCAGCCATATATGTTGTATGTTATATATGTTGCCATACTAAATGAGGGCAAAGAGAGGGGTATTCTAAAGCTCCGGGAGGGATGCTTTTGGAGGGAGAAAAATTATTGGCATGCCATGTACGTACATTTATTGAACGAGATGATTTAAACCACACCAGGGGGACATGGCGAAGGGGAATTGAAAATGTTATTCGATACCATCTCCGTTACTCTGAAAACCATATGTTTGGCAAGAAAGTCTCCAGCAGAAGTGTGTCTGTCTGTCTGTGTCTGTCCGTGTGTGTTTGTACTGCATGGAGCACCTAATCCCTATGACCCAGACAGATTGTGTTTAGATAACGACACCTACAGTACACACTGCGCAGCGCTGTGTATGCTGTGGGTATGTGGGTTTGACAAGAGGACACTGTATATCTACAGTGGTTGACCACACAGCGTAACAACCGGGAGGAGAGAGCAGTCGAGAAGAAATAAGGCGCACTGCAGAAAACTGAATGGGCCCTAATCGAACAGATGCCCTTTGGAAAGTGGGCAAAGACTACTTTGGTTCAGACTCTTTGTTTTTTTGTTTTTTTGTTTTATGTTTCTACTATTTTCGGCAGTCAGGGCTTTTCCAATTAATTTCTGAGTAAATGTCACTGCTGGATTCCATTGGATTTGACTAAAGGATGCTTAATTTCTGGAGGAAGCCTGAGGAATGAATGGCTAATCAGTTGAATAGTTGAATAGAAACACCATGGCCTTCATTAGCCTGCACTCATACTCATACTGTAGTCACGCTGCAATGCATTGTGAGCTTGTAGATATTTCACCTTCTCTTACTGCTCACGTATGACACCATGACTGAGGAGGACCTCTTTTGTGATGTGTGTGTGTGTGTGTGTGTGTGTGTGTGTGTGTGTGTGCGTGTGCGTGCGCGTGTGCGCGTGCGTGTGTGTGTGTGCGCGTGTGTGTGTGTGTGTATATAACCACTCTTCCCTCATTTTATAGAAGATGAGACTGAGAGAATGAAACGGAGAGAGAGAGAGAGGAAGACCAGAGCTATGGCACTCACCCTTTTCTTTCTGCTCGCTTTGTTTATTCTGCCTCAGTGTTTACCTTTTCACGGGTGGCAGAAAGCATGACAAATATCCCTCTGTCTCTCTCTGTCTCTCTCTGTCTCTCTCTCTCTCTCTCTCTCTCTCTCTCTCTCTCTCTCTCTCTCTCTCTCTCTCTCTCTCTCTCTCTCTCTCTCTCTGTCTCTCTGTCTCTCTCTCTCTGTCTCTCTCTCTCTCTCTCTCTCTCTCTCTCTCTCTCTCTCTCTCTCTCTCTCTCTCTCTCTCTCTCTCTGTCTCTCTGTCTCTCTCTCTCTGTCTCTCTCTCTCTCTCTCTCTCTCTCTCTCTCTCTCTCTCTCTCTCTCTCTCTCTCTCTCTCTCTCTCTCTCTCTGTGGGTGTTCTGATAGCCAGGCCACTTCCACACATCTGGGCACTGTTTGAAAAGACACTGTTAGTTCAGCAATTAGGCATTAAAACAAATAGTGTACACTTTCAATACGTAATGTACACACACACACACACACACACACACACACACACACACACACACACACACACACACACACACACACACACACACACACACACACACACACACACACACAGGAACCCTGACGGTGTCTGGACCCCACTTTGAGAGCCACTGGTCTACATCACGCATAGTTGTCCTTTAAAAAGGTCCTCATCCGTGCGTGTGCTTCTGTGTGTGTGTGTGTGTGTGTGTGTGTGTGTGTGTGTGTGTGTGTGTGTGTGTGTGTGTGTGTGTGTATCCGTGTGGACAGACACCCAGCAGGTGCGTGTTAGACGTGTGTGTTTCTGTGTGTTGTGGTGTGTGTGAAACACTATGCAGCAGGCCGGTGCGGTATCCAGTATACAGTGAAGTTTTATCAGTTTGGGTCCAACACATCAATCACAGCAGATTAGCTGACACATCTACCCACACTCTGCTCTGCTTCCTGCCTGCCTGCAGAGGCCCTGACAGATAGGTACCGCCAACACACACACACACACACACACACACACACACACACACACACACACACACACACACACACACACACAAGGACTCACGTATAAAGGTCTGCTTACACAGACACAAACAGATACACGCACAGACACACACACACACACACAAACGTGCGTGCATATACAATGACACATGCAAGCAGCCAGCAGGCCCACAAACACGCACGCACTCATGCACGCGCGCACTCATGCACGCACACATCGTCTCTCTTGACCATTTTCTCCTCTGTTTTTCCTTTGGCTAGCTAGATTCTTCTCCTGCTGGCATTCTATTTTGGTGTATAGGTCTCGGGTGCATGTTAGCCAGAGACGCAGAGCAAGTGTGTGTGTGCGTGAGTGAGTGCGCAAGTGTGTGTGGTTTGTTTCTCTTCCAGCCTCACGGTGTATATCCATCCCTCTTTCTCTGCGGTGGCGTAGAGCGCCCGCTGAGCCATGTATCAGGCTGATCAAAAGCATTGCGCCCCGGTGTGCCTGATCACACAGACACAGGAGCGGACCCCCCGGTGATACCGGCTCTAGATTAGAGTCTAGCTTTGTGGACCACCGGCCCACTCGGACCCTCCAGCTCTGTCCAGCTCAGACTGAGACAGACAAGATAGACGGATGGACAGATAAGATACATACGCTGTGAAATCCTCAGTGTTTCATTTATCTATTTGTAACTCTATGTTGAATTAATGAGGATTTAACTGTGTGTGTAGATGCATAGATACAGGCAGGCGGTTAGACAGGCAAACGCAAGCGGACACACACACACACACACACACACACACACACACACACACACACACACACACACACACACACACACACACACACACACACACACACACACACACGCACAGTCTTACTCCTTGCTTGCTTTGGTGTGGCTGAGCAGTAATAGGGCAAGGCGTGACGTGACTAAAGCCTGATTTATACCTGGTTGCACATGGTGTCTCGCCCTGATATTAGCAGATGTACTGCATGTGTGCCTCGTTGTGGGCTTTGTGTATCAGCTGGTTTCGGTGTGAGACACCGGCGCGTATGATGAATCAGGTACCAGGGAACCGGTCTTTTCACCGTGAGCCTCAGTTCCACTTTTCCACCACTGGGTCAAAGGGGGGTGCCACTGATATGCCGACTCCGGGTTAGAATCCGGCTCCGGTCTTTGTCTCGCGTGTAAAGCGAAACATGCCCAGAATATAAGACCTAGAGGTAGTTGTGTTTAAGGATGCCCGTTGGCCTGGCAGTCTAAAACCTTTAGCTGGAAACAGAATGAAACGAGAATCACAGAAATGTTGCTTCGAGGGTATCATTATAATGACAAATAACACACACACACACACGCGCGCGCACACACACACACACACACACAAAGAGTAGTTATGTTTGGCCAAGTGGAGGAAGCCAGGCTTATCCTCTGTAATATCCTCCTACAGTAAAGCCTGATTCCTATACTCATTTGCACACCGGACCGGTGTCTCACAACAAAAGCAGCAGATCTACAAGCTCTGCTATTTCCGGTGCTGCCGATTATAAATCAGGCATAACTCGTCCTACTAGCATGAATCATACTGTATTGTTTGCGTGTGTGGGTGTCTATTGATGCATGGGGCGCATGTACAGGCATACACATAAAGACACACCTACGCAACACACACACACACGCGCGTGCACGTGTAAACATACACCTGTAGACTGTGCTCTGGGAGAGCTCTATTGTGTCTGAATGGGTTCAGTAGACCAGTGGTATCAGCCCATGGGAACATGTAGAATTGGCAGAGACCACACAGGAGGAGATGCGTCAGCACTCTACCTCCGTGCGAGTTGTGTACTGTACGTGTGCACTTAAGTCTATGTGTGTGCCCATGGGTGTGGGAATGTGTGCACGTAGCGGTATGCTGCCTCTGTGTGTGTGTGTGTGTGTGTGTGTGTGTGTGTCACGCTACTGTACCTTTTCTTGATTAATGGAGTGTGAAGGGATTATGCTGATTCAGTTCATAACTGGGGCACAGTGACACAGTCATTACACAGGTGTATATGTGTGTGTGTGTGTGTGTGTGTGTGCGTGCGTCCGTCCTTATATGGCACACACACACACACACACACACACACACACACACACACACACACACATACACACACAAGCGCGCGCGCACACACACAAGCGCGCGCACACACACACATACACACACACACACACACACACACACACACACACACACACACACACACACACACACACACACACACACACACAGGCAGGTGTATAGAGCATGTGTAAACGTCCCAGTCCTTTTGTCCTTCGTGCCAAAGGCAAACATGGCAGACAGCTCTCAGTAATCCTGCTCTTCTGGCCTTATCTAAACTACACCTGAGAGGAGAGCAGACGATGGTGAAAGGACAAGATGAAACATAACTGAGGGCTCAGAAGGAAGCAGGTATATTGCAGGTAAAGGGGAAAACTGGTACGCGTCGCCGTGTCGGAGGGAAGAAGAGAGAAAGAGAGAGAGAGAGAGAGAGAGATAGCGTGCAATTGTTGTGACTTTAAGCGCTTAAATCAGACTGATAGATTTAGTCGATGGTAATAAATCAATTAAAATGTTGTCATGTCGATTAGTTGATCATATTAGAAAGCGTTTCTCGATTATTCGATTCATGGAAGAAGTTATCGATAGAATAAGGAAATAATAATGTATAAATCAGGCATGACTGTTTATCCTCAGACACAAAAAGGTCCACATGTAACACTACTTGCAGATTCCTTGATGATGCTGATGGACTGTCAAAATGCAGGTCTGCTGAGAGTAGTGCTGAACAAAATGAATCAAAATATAATCAAAATCACCATACGACTCCAATTTGCAAATCACAGAGGCTGTAATTGACTCCTGGACCAAAATGGATTCAAGTGTTTTGGTCTGAGAGTCAATTAAAATATTAATTTTACAGGTGTAAAAGGACCATACGTACATGTTTAGCTCACTGCCTAGAATTCATGTACGATATACAGTATTCATAGAATACAATACTGCTGACAATTCTCCCTTTTCTTGACCTTCCACGTACTTACCAACTTATATCAATAACATCCTGACATGTACCTGTAAATCAATTTCCCAATGTTGCACCTGTGTGTGAGTGACAAACAAACCCCTCTTGATTCTCCCAACACAGAGCTATGACAGACAGTACACGGCGGTGCTGTGCACGTTGAATTAAACAAACGAGACTGCCGCACATTACCAGTGGTGGAAAGTAACTAAGTACATGTACTCAAGCACTGTACTTAAGTACAATGTTGAGGCATTTGTACTTTATTTGAGTATTTACAATTTCCAATACTTTTACTTCTACTCCACTACATCTCAGAGGCAAATATTGAACTTGTACTCCACTACAATTATTTGAAAACTTTATGTATTAGTTACTTTGCAGATATAAATGATTACATTATAAAAGATACATTAACCACTTTAGTCCTATTTCATACCTAGGCGCGTTGTGAGCTTGTAGATCTGCTATTTTCAAACTTTTCAGTACATTTTGATACCAATACTTTTACTTAAGTAAATTTTGAACACCTGACTTTTACTTGTACTGTCTACATTGCAGTATTGGTACTTTTACTTAAGTAAAAAATTAGAGATAAATAGTGCACTAAAATATGTTTTAGTTCTTTATGTTTCCGTTCGGCGTGCCTCCTGACGTCCTTCCTGCCAGTGGAGCAGCGTATAAAAAAGGGATAGATTATCACCCCGGGTTCCCAGAGGCCGTGGAGGACAGAGGATGGATGGGAGGGACAGACAGAGGACCAGAGGATTAGAGAAGGGGTGAGGCAGATGGTAGACAGAGAACAGAAAGGATGTCCTAACCTCTGACAATACATAAACACTCCTCACCGCCCTCTCTTCCCCTATCTCCCCTGCTTGTACACCATGCTGTGTGTGTGTGTGTGTGTGTGTGTGTGTGTGTGTGTGTGTGTGTGTGTGTGTGTGTGTGTGTGTGTGTGTGTGTGTGTGTGTGTGTGTGTGTGTGTGTGTGTGTGTGTGTGTGTGTGTGTGTGTGTGGAATGCCTTTAGACACAGCCACTGTTAAAAACAGTGGCTGTGTCACGGGCATTTTTACACAGATCAGCACCTGTACACACCCCACAAAGCAGGCATGTGACACACACACGCGCGCACACGCACACACACACAGTTGGAGCACTTTTGTGGAACCCAATAAAAACAGTCCCAGCTGTCCGCCTGTCCCTGTCTGCCTGCTCTCCAAAGCAATAATCACACAGAGCTACTTCTTTGCTTCAGGAGGGTAGTTTGTCTTTGTGTGTCTGTGGGTTTGTGTGCGTGCATGCTTGTAAGTGAGTGTGTGTGAGAGAGAGAGAGCATGTGTGTGTGTGTGTGTGTGTGTGTGTGTGTGTGTGTGTGTGTGTGTGTGTGTGTGTGTGTGTGTGTGTGTGTGTGTGTGTGTGTGTGTGTGTGTGTGTGTGTGTGTGTGTGTGTGTGTGTGTGTGTGTGTGTGTGAGAGAGAGAGCGTATAATGTGAGTTTGAGTGACACTTTCTCTCCGGCCATGGACCATACGACAGTAACCCTCTGGCAGATGAATGGCCGTGGAATATCAAGTCTGCCCTGCAATGTTTTGTGACCGTGTGTGTGTGCGCGCGCGCGCATGTGTGTGTGCACTTTTCTTTTTGCCTATATTTGTCATTTGTATGTGTGCATGCGTGCTTGCATGTGTGTGTTGTTTGGAATACTTTATTAGGAATAACACCTTGAGATGTAGCATCGCAGACAGTAATACATTCTAAACACACATTCATTTATGTACTTTATATACTCACTACTATTTATAATCAGGTTGTATTATGAGTTGCTGGTCGGGTAATACACTGGAATGTTTTTGTTTTAATTGATGTGTCTGATAATGCCATGTGGGATGGGTCAAGCAATCATCCTGACACGTAGATAAAATATTAATTCATTAATATACAAAACATTTAACAAAAAAAAATAATATAAACCAGACAATCAAGCAAACCAAAACACAAGACAACACATAATCTGAGTATTAGATATGGATAATTTGTTCAAAATCAAATATCATTGTCCGTGTGGATGTCAGCGATAGCATACAGTTGATTTAGAAATATAGTTAGTTTTAGTTATTATAATGAAATATAAGTAATTATGTAGTTATTCATTATTTATAATGGTGTAATAGCCTAGTTATGGACATTTAGAGGAAATCATATAAGAGGGCATTTTTGAAAAGATGATGTCGGTAAATTGTTCCAATCAGAGGTTGGAACACAAACAGTGTGTGCGTGTGCGTGCATGAGTGTGCCTTTGTGTGTGTGCGTGTGTGCGCGTGGACTACCAGGCTAGGCAGTTGATGGGCCATATGTCCGTGTAAATGGGCTCTTTATTTAATAAGGCCAGTGATCTAAACTGTCATTACTGTCTACATTTAACCGTACCCCCCCAGCCAGATGGTATTTGGTAATTTGTTACATTGTTGAGCTCTTTTAGATTACCCCTCCCTATATGAATGGACCCGCACCAGATTAGATGATTTTTCTCTAGATTTTAAGACATTTACTCTTAGATCAGTGTTAAGATACTGTAACTATTGAAATGACAATTTCAATAGTTACAGTATTATTATAATTTTTACAGTTATTCTTAGTGTAGGACACTCTTCAGGTACTTTAAGCCATTGAGTCATTACTCATAGATTACTCTACAACCACTTAAATCTTTTACTTGGTTGACCAGGGTCGCCCAGGGCGCTACACTTGGTCGCATTTTTGATACGTTGTGAGCTTGTAGATCTGCTATTTTTGGCGAGGGACTGATGGGCTTCGGGCGGGGCTTGTAAGGAAAACGAGCGCTCCCCATCCCTCACACACCATCTGTGCTGGATTCTCGGCTGCAAGGCTAAGTAGCTAAGCTAGCCGTTTACACGGGAAGTTCACAGACATAGCTAAATCTGGCTTTAAAAAATTGTGAATTTCTATTGAATATAAGTTTTATGTGTTTGTTTGGGAAAGGTTGACATCTAACATACACAGCTGGCTGGACTGGTCTCGGTCAGGAGGAAGTTGCTCTTCCTGGTCTTCCGGGAACTCTTGTAGAAGTTGTGCTTGCACAGTTTTTATCGGTGTCTATGATTTTCATGATGCCATATGTGTAACCATTTTGGAAAGCAATAAGCCACGCAAGGTCTCAGTTTACCTCTATTTCATAATGAGGGTGGGAGGAACTCCGCTAGCGCGTCAAGCTTCACTATGCCCCTCAGCCATTCTTGTTTTCTTTGTGAAGCACTTTGTAACCCAGTTTTGAGAGGTGCTATATAAATAAAGTTGTATTATCATTATTATTATTGTAAAATACTCTGTAAACTGCGACCTCTAGTGGCTTATTGCTTTTTTGCGTAACCGGGTGGGGCATGCATTTCCAACTTCTCGAACTTGCATCGTTCCTAGCGGGCGTCGGTCTAGTTTCGATTAATGTGTAGATTAACATGAACGTTGGATCTCCTAGATTCCCAAATTCCGTTTAGATAGATTTAGGAAATGACCTGTCTGTCGCTCCCTCACATCGGTTGTGTGCAGGTCAGAGGGATGTGTTGCTCAGCAGGCGAAGAGGTTCCCTGAGATGAAAGACCTTGTGCCTTTTATTAAGCAGAAGACCAACCGGACAGCCCGCTCGCTCGCTGGTCCCTAGAGGCTTCCGTACAGATGAGCACTGCTCTATTACAAGCTACACTTGAACATGGAACCAAATCAAGGCCACTGCTATAATGTTATTTTCTCCAAGCATCCCCAAGAAGGATGGGTTTGATATTGTGAAGGCAGGGCAGAACCATTTCTATTTCTGTCATAAACCGCAGCTCAGACAGACTCCCACTGTGTTTATGTGTTTGTGTGTGTGTGTGTGTGTGTGTGTGTGTGTGTGTGTGGGGGGGGGGTTGTTTGGGAAAAAGATGAGTAAAGCACAGGAGGGAAAATAGGGGTGGAGGTATTCACAATGAGGCGGTTTTGCACCAGAAAACAAGGGGATGAATGGAGGAGAAGCAGATGGAGGCTAGTAGAGGAACAGGCACGGCATGAGGGAAGGGAACGATTGATCGAGTGAAACACAAGGAAGAATGGAAAAAGGGAGGTATATGTGTGCCTGTGTGTGCCTGTGTGCCTGTGTGTGTGTGTGTGTGTGTGTGTGTGTGTGTGTGTGCGTGCATGCTTGCTTGTGTGCGTGTGCGTGTGCGTGTGCGTGTGCGCGTGAGTGTGTGCGTGTGCGTGTGCGTGTGCGTGTGCGTGCGTGCGTGTGCGTGTGCGTGTGTGTGTGTGTGTGTGTCAGTGAGTGCACATGCAGTGAGCTGCATTGACTGTGTCCTCCTGCCGCCAGTCAGGTTTATCAAAGCGTCTGGCACTCAGCAGTGTTCCTGTCATCCCCCTGCTGCTGCTGCAGTGTGTGCTTGGATGCATGTGCGACAGTGTGTGTGTGTGTGTGTGTGTGTGTGTGTGTGTCTGTGTGTGTGTGTGTGTCTGTGACTGTGTCGGTGCATGTGTGCGCATACAAAATACAGCACGGCCAGACAGCCCAGTACATGGGTCCTTCCTTCGGCAACTGCTTTTACCCCAGACATAGAACACATTACACATTATATATGTGTCTTTTCTGGGGTTGTTTTTTTTTTTTTGTTCGCCGGTCAATTTGGAAGGGGGGGGGGTTTCTCTCTTCAGCTGGGTCCACTTCCTCTTCTCTCTAGTTTGGCGTCTCTATTGGAAAGAGACACTCCACAGAGAGAGAGAGGGAAAACAAATGGAGTGGCTCCAAAGCTACTTCCTTGTTCTTGTTGTCGAGGGGGGGAGGCTTAAGCTGTTTCTCACCCTGCGACAGAAGAGTTCCTTCACAGATTTAATGGCTCAGATCAACAGGCGAGAGATTTAAAAGGAGATAGATAGAAAAAGGAAAAGGAAGAGAAAAGTTCTTTTTTTGTGTCTCCGTGGGAGAAGCTGCGGGGAAATGAAGATGGCTAATGAACTTGATAGAGGCGTTTTTTGTTGTTGTTGTTTCTACTTTTTCTTTTTAGCGGCGCTAGCCACTCTATACCTTTAGGTATAGAGCGGATCCTGCTCTATACCTGACTTTGTCCGTGTTCACCGTCAACGTTCTGATTGGTCAGGTCCGTCAACAAAGTGATTGGTCAAGCTTCACGTGACACATGGCTATAAACACATTATAAACACATATCGATGACAAAATGTATCAAAGGCGCCGCTACCTTCACACAGGGTGTGATTTTTTACAATGAAAGTGGTGTCTGAACTGGAGGCACTCTGAAGGCACGGTGGGTTGACACACCGCAGTTGGACTTCATTAAGACACATACTGGAGACAAAGGGCCATTGTGGAGCGTCCGAGTCGTATGTGTCAGTTTTGATTGTCAGTGTATTAAAAGTCTACTTTTCCCCTCCACCGGTCCAGGTCTGTCACTCTTAAAAAGGACCGCATGTGGAAAGACTCAACAATGTTTCCAACCTCCCTGAGAAGATAGTTAAACCTTCTCTTTCTTTCTTTCTTTCTTTCCCTCTCTCCCTCCCTTTCCCTGATGGAGGTTAAGTGCTAGGGGGTTAATTTGCGGCCCAAAGTGGAGTCTCTGGTGTAGTTAAGAGAGTAACATTTCACACCATTCTCTATTTTCTCTTTCATACCATCATCCTCTTGTCCTTTGGAGTTGTAAGGACCCCTGAGGGAGTAATGGCGGTATACCATTCTATCTGTCTGTCTGTGTCTGTCTTTCTCCATATCTCTACAGTATATCAATCCATCTCTATCTATCTCTCTGTCTGTTTGTTTGTTTCTAGCGGTGAGCTAATTGGTTTTTGAATAGGCCAGAGTATGTATCTGTTAGCCTACTATGTATTTGGGGAAAAAAATGAAAAAAAACACCACTAGAAAAAGGGAACAGAAGCTGTTTGTCGATTTAAAATATACT
>NC_139941.1:24211805-24214305 GCF_963454915.1 Gymnoscopelus microlampas
TCTCTCTGGCTCTCTCTCTCTCTCTCTCTCTCTCTCTCTCTCTCTCTCTAATTCTATTCATGAGAACTGCACACTCCATCATTCTGTCTCTCCATATCTCTGTCTGCCCTTCATTTTCTCTGCACCTCTCTGCACTAGAGAGAGACCTAGAGAGAGAGAGAGAGAGAGAGAGAGAGAGAGAGAGAGGAAGATGGACTAGAGGGAGAGGGTGACTAGAGAGAGATAGAGAAAGAGAGAGAGGGGGTCTACAGAGGAGAGAGAGAGAGAGAGATGGACAGATTAGGTGACAGTGATAAGCGATCGATCTCAAGGCCAAGCGCCATAGCCTGGGAGGG
Organism: Gymnoscopelus microlampas; assembly: GCF_963454915.1. Taxonomy (NCBI): domain Eukaryota; kingdom Metazoa; phylum Chordata; class Actinopteri; order Myctophiformes; family Myctophidae; genus Gymnoscopelus; species Gymnoscopelus microlampas. The sequence goes on from NC_139941.1 coordinate 24,212,141, forward strand.
ATGTCCCTCCTCCTCCCCTCTCCTCCCCCTCTCCTCCCCTACCTCCCCCTCTCCTCTTCCTCGCTTCTCCACTTTCCTCTCCTCTTTTCCCCTCTCTTCAGTCTTCCTCTCAAGCTGACAAGGGTTCATTAAGGATCCACTGCATGTGTGTGTGTGTGTGTGTGTGTGTGTGTGTGTGTGTGTGTGTGTGTGTGCATGTGTGTCCACTTTTGTCTGTCTTCCTAGTTGATAAGTCATGAGGGATGGTTCCCTGAGGTGCCCCTAAAGAGCTTTTAGTGCCTCTCGATCTCTCTCTCTCACACACACACACACACACACACACACACACACACACACACACACACACACACACACACACACACACACACACACACACACACCACACACACACACACACACACACACACACACACACACACACACACACACACACGCACACGCACGCACCCACACAATCCTCATTAGATTAGAGCTGCACACGAACGCATGTTTCACTCTGTGCGTGTGTTTATTTGTGCGTGTAATGGTTTCCCAGGTAGCTTTGCTTGCATGTTTTTTCTTACATGCATGCGTCAGTGTGTGTCGTACATGTGTGCTCAAAGTGTTTACCTTGGTCCCATGCACACGCCCTTGTCTCTGCGCGTTCACTGCACACGCCATCAGCAGAATGCTAGCATGACCGAGAAACCCCACCCCCTACTACACACACACGCACACACGCACACGCACACGCACACGCACACGCACACGCACACGCACAGTCAGTCAGAATTTGCCCGGTGCAGCATATTACCCTAACGAGCTTGTCCATTGATCAGCTGATGCTCTTTGTTCTGGACATCTAAATGGACCTCGGGACGCTCTCTCTCTCCACGGGACCCTTTATGGGGTCTGTTATTGCCTTGGCCTGATTACAATAGGGGCACTTAAAGTGCCCGGCGGCTGATGTTTTATGCAAGACCACGCTTAGCGTTTTGGAAGTGCGCGTTGCTATATTACGCCCCTCCTTAACCCATTGAGACCTGGAACTGTCTCATTTTTAGATTTGAGCTAAAAAGCATTGTTTTACACTTTGGGATATTCAAAAATAGCAGATCTACAAGCTCATAGCGCGGCACCGAGTGCCGCACTACGAGCTTGTAGATCTGCTATTTTTGAAAAATCGTGAAAATGTGTGCAAATCTTTGAATATATATATATTTTAAGGCAAACATTTTTAACTCAAATCTTTGCTTCTGGGGGTCCCTGGAACAAAATATTTGATGGGGGTCCGCGGCCAAATACATATAATTTTGGGGGTCCTTGGCATGAAAAATATTGAGCACCACTGATATAGAAACAAACGTTTTTCAGAAAACTGTTGAGATTTAGGAGACATGTAGAATCGGCTTCAGGTCTCAATGGGTTAAGTGTGTGTGTGTGGGTGGGTGGGTCTGTAGTGATTTTTTCTTTTCTTTCTCTGGGGCGTCGGCCCAGCGGTGCTCACTGCTCGGTCGGCCCCTGGCATTTGTTGCTGACGTGATGTTTGAGTGATTTTTTTTTCCTCTTTACTTCTCCTGTAGGTGTTGATGATTAAATCAGTAGAAAGGATCTAAAGTAACTGTTTTCTCTTAGAGTGCTCGCTCGTGGGGGTGGATACAGAAGATAATAACACATGGCCATACCCAGTGTGTGTGTGTGTGTGTTGTGCGTGCGCTCCTGTGTGCGTTTGTGGGCGCACGAGCGAGCGTACACGGGCGCTTGCCTTTGTGTTGCGCGTCTGTGTGTGTCTGCCCGCGTGTACACCTGTGTGCTGGTTTAATTTAAGGCCAGCCGACCGTGACCGGGGGAAAGGCTGTGGAGATATTACCCACAATCCCCCATCTTCTAAATCCTGGCAAACCTCACTGTCTTCCTGATAGATAATCTCTTCCAGCCTATCATTCCCTCATGACGTTTTGTTCACGGTGCCGCCGCGCCACCATATTTCACCATTCATTGGAAAGACATTGAGGCCGGTCTTATCAATCACAGAGTGATTCTTGCGTCTCGCAGATCATCCGTATTGTCATTGTGAATTTGGCGGCCACCTGTTTTGGTGAGCGCAGATCATCTCTGGTGTTCCTCTGATCCATTGTCATCTGTCAAATTGCCTAAAATGAGATGTGCAAGTGCTCCCTGTAGTT
>NC_139941.1:24216805-24231805 GCF_963454915.1 Gymnoscopelus microlampas
AGAATGTAACAGTTTATAATGCATCGACTACAACCATACCGTATATAGTATGTGTATCTGACAACACCCTTGAAACTCACATCGCTAAATTGCTACTTTATTATCAGTAAGTAAATGTTTAGCTGTTTAGAAATGCCTGTTTAGCAACAGGATATGTTTTTCCCTAATAATAATTTGATAAACTTAAACCTCTAGCCACATATCTAGGCTTGTTTTTAATCATTTCCCATTTACGGCTGTTCTCTCTGCCTGTATATATTGAATAGATGGGATAGCCAGATACAGTGCAGGATTTGTTAATCCAATAAATACATTTTCTGTACATGAGAAAAACGGAGCGAGGTCTCCCTGCAGTAAACAGAGGGCTTTGGAACGTATTATGGGTCCAACCCCGTCAGCTTGCCTACAAAAACAACGTGTTATCCAATAAGTTACGAGCTTAACAAATCCTATCTCTGCAAATTGCCTTTTCTTTCCAGTTTATTGTTTCAGTTTCCTGGGCTGCCTTGGCTGGTTCAAAAGTTCATGAACCCGCAGTTGGGAGTGTGAACAGAATGTAGCTTGTGCCCTCCAAGACCTGACCCACAGGCCCCTTTTCCCTGCCAACACCTTCTGTGTTGTGTCCCTCTACAGAGAGTACTCAACTAGGCCAATTAAGATGGAGAGTGGAACTAGTTCTGGTTCAACAAGCATCAATCAGAGCCTGTATTATCAGAGGGCTGCTTTTAGGGCAGGGCGAGTACACAGGCACAATCTGGATTGTTAAACCTGAAGTTATACTTGGTTGCATGTCATTTCGCTGCACTGAAAAGAACCCCTTCTGCCAAACTCACAAGCCCGTGAGCTTGTAGGTCTGCGACACACATCGCATCGCGTGGGCTTGTAGATCCTGAACACTGGTGTGCAACTGAGTATAACTCAGGCTTTATTCTGAGTTACTGTATATTATCTACAGGATCAGACAAAGAAATGCATATATGTATATACATGGCACAGACAGACAGACACACACACACACACACACACAAACACAAACACACACACACACACACACACGCACTAAGATCTTTATGGAGGAGCTTGTAGATCGGCTTCATTACATGTTTACCTTTTTTTTTTTACACTCTTGGGTACACTTTGGATTTTATTGTCTATGTATATCGAACACGCGAGTGCTGCAAACGCTGCATACATAATTGTGTATGCATGTGGAGGTACTTTTTGTCGTTATTACTGTATGTTTTATTCAGGACAGAGCTTAAGAGAGGTTTTTTTTTTGTGCTGCTGTGTACAAAGCAAGGTGACACGCGGATGCTCATTTCGGTGTTCTTCTACAGTATGTATCTTTCATCCCCACTAATGAAGCTGCCATCACTGTGTTTTGAAAACCAAGCAATTAAGAGGGGATGAAGCAAACATAGTGAGTCATTACGCTGTGTAGTATGCGCGCGCACACGCACACACGCACACACACACACACACACACACACACACACACACACACACACACACACACACACACACTTGCTTGTGTCCCTCTCTCTGGGACAGCAGAACAAAGGCGTGCAGAGCGTCTTTTGGTTTGTCTGATGTGACACAAAGCGCCGTTTAGCTGACAGGGTTCCTGCACTGTCAAGCTGGGGCCTTTCTAAACGGGGTTGAGCCGGGATCAAAGGCAAGGACAGGACTGACTGCTCCCACTTTGTGCGGTTTGATCGTTGTTTCGCTCTTTTCTCTCCAACGCATTCTCTTTAGAGAGCGTACTGAGAACTCAGGGAAAAGTTTGGGAAGTGTTGGAAACAACGTGCCGCTGCTGCGCCCATCATGGCTGGCTGTTTGAAGAGCCTTGTTGATTCAAAAGCGGGGTTTGGAGGTCGTTTCGGCTGGAGTCCAGTGTTTATTCAAACATGTTACAGTCCAAAGAGAATTGCAACACTCTGATATTAAATTGTAACATTTTCTTTCTATCAAGGGTAGAACTTCAGCTGTCTAATATACATAGTCAATGGAGTATGGATTGAAATGGTCACACAGTAATGTCCATAATAGAAATCTAATAAGGGTTGTTACGACCCCCTGTCTAGGGTAGGGGAGGTGACATAATAATGGAGGACAAAGTCGCTTTCAAAAATGAATTGTTTTTATTTCCTTTTTTTATGCAGAGATTTCAAACTCTTTTTGTCTTTTTTTCACCAGTGCCAAAGAACTTCAGGGTGCCGGTTTACATTTGTAAAAGGCTGCCTAATAAAGAAAATACCCCTAACCTAAACCTAACAAAAGAAAAATATACATTTACTAAACTTACTTACCTAACTAAAGAATATACAAAAACAAAGTGGTTTAACCAACAAAAATACCAAACACCCCTACAAGGCGAGTGAATAACTAAATACAAGAAATAATGGAAGTGGACAAATAGTTACAAGATAATGCTTAACTCAAAATAATACTGGGCAAAAAAGCAACAAGTTTAACTATAATTAAATTATAGATTAAACTAAGAAACTGAAAAGTATAACTGAAGGGCAAACAAAAGTAGCTAAAGAACAAACAAAATAACTGATTGAATCAAAAGTCACTGATGGACAAATGAACAAACAGAAGGCAAAGAAACAGAAACAAAACAAAACAGAACAGATCAGACCAGGCTACATGGGTTCGGGGAGACAGAGGGATTGAATCTCTGCAGCTCTTTCAAGTGAGAGCAACCAGTCCCCATGACAGACAGAGCAGAATGAGCTTTTGTAGGTGAGCTTCAGAGAACAGCCAGCCCTGGCTAGGGCGGAGACAAAGGGGCGACGAATGGGAGCAGGAGAACAGGGCCAGAGGCTGGACCTGTCAATCTGGACAGCTGGAAGGCAATCACTCACTCACTCATACCAGCACCACACCCAGACTCAGACTCACAGCTTCCACCACCACTTATGACCTTATATGGAACACAGAAAGACAACAATATAACACAAGCCACACATAGCACAGACATATAACCAAAATATAACCACACCTAATATAACCATACGGCTAGGGCCGTAACACCCCCCCCCTTAAAGAAAACCTCCCCCCCCAAAAAGAAGTTTCTTAAGCTGGGGCATAAACACGAGAAAGGGCATCTGCCAAGACATTATCAACTCCTTTCTTGTGACGAATCTCTAAGTTGAAATCCTGTACCAGTAATGACCATCGCATGAGCCTTTGATTCGAATTTTTCATCTGTCTCAGAAAAACCAAAGGGTTATGATCAGTATAAACAACTACAGGCAATGGGCTAGATCCCACGTAAACCTCAAAAAATTGCAGAGCAAGCAATAAAGAGAGAGCCTCTTTCTCAATAGTACTGCAATTACTCTGAGGTGCATTAAATTTCTTTGAGAAATAACAGTTTGGATGGTCAATACCTACGTCATCCTCCTGCAGCAGTACTGCTCCGGCTCCACTTCCACTCGCATCCACCTCCAACTTAAAAGGCATTTTGAAGTTTGGGGCAGCCAGGACAGGAGTGCTGCAAAGAAGAGCCTTACAGGACTCAAAAGCATGCTGGCAAGCAGGCGACCAAACATAAGGCTTTTTCACACTGGTCAAACTGGTAAGGGGAGCAACTACATCAGCGAAATTTTTACAGAAGGCACGATAGTAGCTCGACATTCCTAGAAAACGGCGGAGACTACGGCGTGACGTAGGTACAGGGTAGTCCACTATGGCCTTGACCTTGGCATCAATGGCCCGAACTTGACCCTGACCTACCTCTTTTCCCAGATACGTAACGGTGGCACGACCAAATTCACACTTTGACAAATTTAGAGTCAGATTAGCGCCCGCCAACCTGCCGAAGATTAAACCAAGAGTGTGCATGTGCTCAGGCCACGTATCAGAAAAAGCAACAACATCATCGAGGTACACCTCACAATTTTCCACCCCAGCTAACACATTGTGCATAAGCCGTTGGAACGTAGCAGGTGCATTACGGAGTCCGAATGGCATCACAGTATACTGATAGAGACCATCGGGGGTAACAAAGGCAGAGATATCTGAAGCACGAGCAGTTAAAGGGACCTGCCAGTACCCTTTAAGTAAATCAAGTTTTGTAACAAATTTAGCAGCACCAACACGGTCTACACAGTCCTCCATGCGAGGCAGAGGATACGAATCAGGTTTGGTAACATTATTTACCTTTCTGTAATCTGTGCAGAAGCGTTGACTGCCGTCAGATTTTGGCACGAGCAGACAAGGCGAACTCCATGCGCTAGAGCTGGGAATGGCAAGGCCATTATCTAGCAAATACTCAACCTCCTTCTTAAACAATGAGCGTTCAGTAGGATTTACCCGATAAGCATGTTGTTTAATGGGAGGATTCACACCTACTTCCACATCATGTGATAGGACAGTAGTGCGGGAAGGTATGTCTGAAAATAAAATGGGGTTATTTTCAATCAAACTAACTACGTCTGCTTGAGCCACAGAATCCAAGTGCTGCAAATAATCAGGCAGATTTTTCAGAATTTCAGAATTTTGCATCCGAGAGCCAGCCGAGCTCTTTGAACGCAAGCCATCACTCTCTGGGGAATATAGAGAAGGCACGACGGACACTACTGAGGCTACCGGGGTGGGTAGAACTGAAGGCGCAACACTCTCAGAACGATCAAAATAGGGTTTGAGCATATTAACATGGCACACTCTGGTTTTACTCCGGCGGTCTGGGGTCGCAACTACATAATCAGTATCACTAAGTTTTTTTTCTATGACATATGGGCCACAGAATTTTGCCTGAAGGGCCGAAGTGAGAAACGGGAGCAACATTAGCACCCTATCACCCACATTAAACTGGCGTGTCACCGATTTGCGATCAAAATGTTTTTTCATTTTCCCCTGGGACGCAGTCAATGCGCTGCGTGCGAGGTTACAGGCATTGTGCAGGCGGTCTCTGAATTTAGCTACATAATCCAACACATTTGAGGATGGAACAGTGGATTTCAATAGCAAGCGATCACGGAGCACCCGGAGAGGACCACGCACACTGTGCCCGAACACCAGCTCAGAAGGGCTAAAACCAAGTGACTCTTGTACACTTTCCCGCACAGCCATGAGCAGAAAAGGTAACCCCTCATCCCACGACTTGCCCGTCTCAGAACAGTACTTTTTCATCATTGACTTGAGCGTTTGATGGAACCGCTCAAAAGCGCCCTGAGATTCAGGATGATAAGCACTAGACTGTATGTGTTTAATGGACAAGGACGCGACAACCTGCGCGAAAACTTTAGAGGTGAAATTTGTTCCCCTGTCCGATTGAATGGACTTGGGTAAACCAAAAATAGAGAAAAAATTAACCAGAGCTTTTATTACAGTTTTGGCCTTTAATGTGCGCAATGGAATCGCCTCCGGATACCGAGTGGCAGCACACATTAAAGTCAACAAATACTGATGACCTGACTTCGTTTTGGGAAGTGGGCCAACACAGTCAATAATGATATGTTCGAAGGGCTCTCCCATCACCGGAATAGGTAATAAAGGAGCAGGAGGAATAACCTGGTTAGGCTTCCCCATCATTTGGCAAACATGACACGAACGGCAAAAATTTGACACATCAGATTTAAGCCCTGGCCAATAAAAATAACGCAAAATGCGGTGATACGTTTTACGAATACCTAAATGACCAGCCAAATTGTCATGTGCGAGACTAAGGACTTGAGAACGAAAAGGTTCAGGTACAACAACCTGCTGAACGGAGTTCCACCCGAGGTTGCCAGCGCCGGGCGGGAACCAATTGCGCAACAAAATGCCATCCACTACACTGTACGCACTCTGCGCATCCTGCGCATGAGCGGCCCCCCAGCAAACAGCGAGGGATGGGTCATTTTGCTGTGCCGAAACGAACGTGTCTTTATCGACATCAAACACAAATTCAGTCTTTATTGGCATCACATCAACCATCTTCTGCTTAACCATGGCGGCAGGAAGATTCACTGGTTGCTCAGAACACATAAAAGTGTCCTTCAAACTAATGTTCTCATCACAGCCCTTCCTTGCCTGTGCACGGGTCACAGCGCAGGCAGGGAACAATACCGAGGTGCCCATAGACTGATCCAAATCGATCACAGGATTCTCGACAATTTCCGGCGTTGGGAAAACTTTCTCCCCTGCCAACACTGGGTGAAAAAGGTGATATACCTGGATACTTGGGCAAGGCATACACCCACCAAACATAAATGATTGGTGGAAGTATTTCAATGAATGCGGGAGAGGACTGTTTACCTTAAAATGCCTTTAAGATACCTGGATATGCGTCTCTCTTTTCTCTGCTAGGGAATCTCCCTTACATATGTAAATTAGAGGTTTGTTCAAACAATGGGAGGTGTGGGGTTCAGAGTGGGGGGGGGGCTCAGAGAGAGAGAGAGAGAGAGAGAGAGAGAGAGAGAGAGAGAGAGAGAGAGCGAGAGAGAGAGAGAGAGAGAGACAAACAGTGAACCAAAGTTGCATTGTGACATTCAAGGAAAAGCTAATACAAATATTTAAAAAAAAATGTGTTCTTAGGTCTTGCATAGGTGAGCAGTGTTAGTTTACAGAAAGGACATACGAATAAAGCATGACACACACACACACACACGCACGCACACACACACACACACACACACATACACACACACACACACACACACACACACACACACACACACACACACAGATCAGAGTGTGCAGTCTTGGGGCAAATATTGTACTTTTACTACACTACAATTATTTGAAAACTTTAGCTACTAGTTACTTTGCAGATATAAATGATTACATTATAAAACATACATTAACCACTTTAGCCTTATTTTATACCTAGGCTATTTTCAAACATTTTAGTACTTAAACACATTTTGATACCAATACTTTTGTACTTTTACCAAGTACGTTTAAGGGTCATTAAATGGTTAAAATTATATCACAAACAAGGCTTACTTTATGTGTGTTTTCGTGTGTATTTTGGGGGGTAGAGATTTACATGCAGGCACAACATTTGCATGAAAGGTGTTGATGGTTTCAGTGGCCCTATTGTCTCAGGTCTCTCAGACAATAGGAGCTCCACCTCTATCACCATATTAACCACTTTAGCCCTACTTTATACATAGGCTATTTGAAAATAGCCAATCTACAAGCTTGTAGATCTGCCATTTTCAAACATTTTAATACTTTCACTTTTGGTACTTTAAGTATATTTTGATGCCAATACTTTTTTTTAACTTTTACTCAAGTAACATTTTGAACACAGGCCTTTTACTTGTTTAATATTTTTTATATTTTGTTTGTATTTTTATATTGTGGTATTGCTACTTTTATTGAAGTAAAATATCTGAGTACTTCTGCCATCACTGCCAAAAATACAGGTTACCACCAGTCATGTGGTTAATAAACTATTTAGTTTGTTTTCTAGTCTAGGCCCAGTAGTGCTCAAAATAACAAAATGTAATGGACTTTTCTGTACCAAGAAAGAGCATTTCTACATTACACTATTGATACTTTTACTTAAGTATTCTTTTTTTGTGCTTTTTGTTTAGTGCAAAGCATTAGTACCTCTACATAGTAACGTTTAACTTGTTAAAACTAACTAAACTAAGTAAATAGTTTATTTCCAATCTCTCTCTCTCTCTCTCTCTGACTGCCAACATTTAACATGCACATTCAAATGGTGGGGAGGGGAACCTTGTGTCTATCCAATCAGATGTGTCCAAACAGAGTTTTCAAACATTCGACCTGTTTGGGCGGTTGGGTGAATTCATTCTTCTCCACCATGTACTGCTGGCCTGTTGGTGTTTTCGGACTAGCTTTGTAAATGGTAAGCTGCTATTTTATCTAATTGTAAATCATTAGTAGGTTATACTGTTTATTGTATTTACTTTGATCAGTTCTCTACAGTCTGTTTGATCAGTTGTAGGCTAGTGTTCCTTTACCTGTATGAGTTCAGATTGTTTTAAAACATGTGGCCTAGTCAAGTAGCTAGTCAATTCATTTGCCATGATTTAATTTGTCAGCATAATGCAGTATAGTAAAATACACAGACTTTATACATTTTAGTAACTAAAGTTGGATTGCTTTGTAGTTTGTCTTTACTGTGGCTATATTGAATACAATGGCAAAGCATTGCTTCATCCCACTAACCCCTAAAATGATATTTGCAGGGAGAATTCCATTGATTTCCCCACTGTTGACGAGGAAGTTTTATAAGGTACTACACACCCACACTCTTCATTTAACTTTTTTTTTGTGCACTCCTGTTTCAGTTGAAGTTTTCTGAGTTGTAATTGCTGTTATATATTTTACAGTTGTTGGCATCCAGCGGGACATGTGTGAGGACCTTTCGGAGTTTTAACAGGTAATCTCCATAAATTGCAATTTGCATGTCAACAGTCAAAGGACAATGGCTTGGTTTTCAGCAGAAGATTCAGCAGACAGTCAGCAGGCAATACACACACACACACACACACACACACACACACACACACACACACACACACACACACACACACACACACACACACACACACACACACACACACACACACACACACACACACACACACAGTAATGTGGTAGAGTGTGGTAATTGTATTAACATTGTTGTGTTCCGGTTTCAGTGGTTTTGTGGTTTAATTGTAATTCTTTTTTTCTTCTTCTGTTTTTCTTCAAGGCTTCAAGGACTGCCATTTTGGATCTTCAGCCCTCCAGCAGTCCAAAGTTCAGGAGATCATCTCCAAAACCTCATACCAAAAGCTGCATTCTCCAGGACCCAATGCTTGAGGACACAGAGCAACTCCAAAGATGGACTTCCATTTTGGATCTTCAGCCCTCCAGCAGGAAGAAGTTCACAAGATCATCTCCAGGACCTTGTACCAAACGCTGTGTTCTCCAGGACCCAATGCTTGACGACAAAGAGCTTGAGGACTATGTTTTTAGTGCGAACATTTTAACTCAAATCTTTGCTTCTGGGGTCCCTGGAACAAAATATATTTCTTTATTTTCTGTATTTCTTCCTGTGGATTATACCAGGGACACATGACTTGGATTTAGCTCTTCCTTGGCCTCACCCACCGTGGATTACATGAGTAGCCTACAAGGGACTTTGTTTTCCTTTTCCCGCTATTTTTCTTTGCTCTTCCTCATGGCACTACTTGCTGACTATATGTCAGTCTGTGTGGATTATGTGGTCGACACACACTGACATTTTGCACCGTAATCCTGTGTATAACGCACTGACTTTTGACTTTTTTTCCCCAAGCACCTTAACTAACGTCCATAAGTATATCATGCACAGTATACATTGCTGCTATGTTCATGCACATATCTTATCTCAGGTACTAGTGTGAGTATATAGACACAAATTTCACCCACTTTTTTTAATTAAACCTGTGATGTGACAATAAACCTGATTCTGATTTAGAATATTTGAATATATATATATATTTTTTTTTAGAGTGAACATTTTTAACTCAAATCTTTGCTTCTGGGGTCCCTGGAACAAAATACTTTTCTTTGAAACAGTTTACCTTATCTGTGTGCTCCTGTTCCATTGTTTTGTATAAATTTATTTTTCTTGATCAATAAACATAATTACATGAGTTCTGCCTATGTGTTTTTCTATATTGTTTGTGTGTGTGTATATATATATATATATATATATATATATATATATATATATATATATATATATATATATATATATATATATATATAAAAATTAGTGCAGGTAGTGGGGGGGACTATAAACCACCCCTCCCACTGGGGGGGGGGGACGACAAGCCACAGCCCCTGGGGGGGGGGGGCTGGGGGGGGGGCTATAAACCACCCTTCTCACTGAGGGGGGGGGGGGGGGGGTATAAACTAGGGGGTTTATACAAGAATTAGCATGCAGAATGTGGGGTGGGTGGGTGGGGTTATAAGCCACAGCTTCCAATCAAATGTAGTTTTCTGCACATGCTCAGAAGTGGTTGGGGTGGAAGGGTGAGAGGGGTGGGAGGGGTGGGTGTGTGAGGTCCTTGCTGGGAGACACCACAGGGGGTAAATGCAAATGAAGGTCTCAGAAATGGTACATACACCTGAATATGTGGGAGGTATGTGGGAGGTGGTACATTAATGAATGAGGGCAGCATACACACACATACTCCCTTAAGTATCAGGGGTATGCCTGAGGGATACCCTCCCAAAATCATTGCTTTTCACCCAGTGCAAGTCATTGCCGAGAATTAACGAAACGCCGCCGACTGGTAACTGAGCGCGAGTACCCACCTGCACAAAACCGGAGACCAGGGGCGAACGCAAAAACACAGAGTGCAACGGAGCGCGTAATGAATTCATCTCCACCCCCAACAATAGAGCATCAGATCCACAAAAGGAATTATTCGAGAAAGGCAACACATCATATAACATGAGAGATTGTGACGCTCCCGTATCACGCAGGATTGTGATCGGTACCTGATCTTTATCCTGACCTGACAGGGACACTGAACCTTTCAAAAGAAAGGGTCCAAAACATTCCTCCATTTCATCTGACACAGGCGCCCCTGTGTCAGAGGAAAGTGGAGGAGGAATGGACCGAATGAACCCAACTGCTTTTGATTTTTTTGGACTCTGAGTTTCTTTTCGTTGTAGAGTGGGACATGCCGAAATGAGGTGACCCTTTTCATGACAATAGAAACAATCACGAGTCTCTGAACCAGAGACAACATTAGAACCAGAACGAGGCGGGCTTTTTGACACAGAAAACTTTTGATTCCCCCCCACTCTGCCGCCCATGGGATTGCGGCGTGCAGAGGGAGCAGAAAACACAGATCGGTGTGTCAAAATGAACTCATCGGCACACACCGCAGGTTTAACCACATTATCCACTTTCTGCTCGTTTAAGTAGACAACTATACGCTCAGGTAGACAGGATTTAAATTCCTCTAATAATACCAAATCACGAAGCTGGTGAATAGTCAATACCTTGTTTGCAGTGCACCATTTGTCAAATAAGACACTTTTCTCCCTGGAAAATTCTACATAAGTCTGGTTGGCAGTTTTCTCACAGGACCTGAACCTTTGGCGGTACGCCTCCGGCACTAACTCATATGCCCTTAGTATGGTTTCTTTTACCACCTCATATTTGCGGCTCTCCTCAACAGTTAAGGCTGCACACACATCCCGAGCTTTTCCCACTAATTTGCACTGCAGTAATAAACTCCACATGTTCTTTGGCCACTTCACCGTGGTTGCAATGCGTTCAAAAGTGTCAAAGTACGAATCGAGTTCTGTCTCTTTAAAGTGCGGTACCAAAGGAATATGCTTACTGATGTTGAAATCCTGAGAGCATCCCGAAATCCTGGGCTGGGGGGCAGGTGACCTGTCGAGCTCTGCGGCCCTGATGCGGAGTTGCATCAGCTCAACCTCCTTGGTTTTTGTTGCGAGTTCCACCTCTCGGAGGCGGAGGGCCAGCCCTAGACTATGTGAGTCCCCCCCAGCATTGGTACGAGCTATAAGCGGATCTACAGTGGGTGACCATTGACTTTGTCGCTTTTCATAAGAGAATCACTTCACTCATTTGCCTCACCCGCTTTGCAGTAAATTTAAGTTCCAAATACTACCACAAGGTGCCGCTTTGGAGTCACTTTTTTTTGTGACAGAGAGACAGACAGACAGACATACATACAGACAGACAGACAGACAGACAGACAGATAGATGTCTTATATTAATAATAATAATAATAATAATAACTAGCAATAATTACGTGTGCTTAGAGCGTTTAAATTGGGTTTTCTGTTCAGCGTCGGGCAGTCAGGAACGCATCTCTGTCATTTTAGAAATGTTCAGACACACATTGGTTTCTGTCTGTCTGTCTGTCTGTCTGTCTGTCTGTCTGTCTGTCTGTCTGTCTGTCTCAAAAGTCCGTGGAGAGAGAGAGAGAGACAGACAGACAGACAGACGTCTTATATGTTTTTTTTTCTCGCATCAATTTCTGTATAGTATCATTGTACCTCTTTCCTCTGTGAATGAAATAGTCTAATTAGTGTAGCGGTTAAAACTGATGTCGCGTGATTTTACGACCCGGGTTCGAATCCCACGCTATAAGCATGCTGATGTGCTATTTTTACTTTTACTTCTACTCCACTACATCTCAGAGGAAAATATTGTACTTTTACTCCACTACCATTATTTGAACGCTTTGGTTACTAGTTACTTTGCAGATATAAATCATTACATTATAAAACATACATTATTTGCCCTATTTCACATAGTCTATTTGAAAATGGCCGATCTACAAGCTCACAACGCATTGCGACGCATTGTGAGCTTGTAGATCAGCTATTTTCAAATATTTCAGTACTTTAAGTATATTTGCCAATACTTTTGTACTTTTACTTTGATTGAACTCAAGTAACATTTTGAGTTCATCCATGACCGTAACAGACGACCGTCATGTGATCCATGGCCAACAGCGAGGCGTTTGTTTTCATTCTTATAAAACCGCGTGGCTCATTTATATGCACGTGAAAGTAACTAAGCGGAAAGTAACTAAGTACATTTACTCCATGTCCACTTGTTGCTGACGGTGCGTGGTAGTGTAGGAGCAGCGCTGTAAAAGCCCCAAGCTCATCGGTGCAGGAAAGATGCGTATTTGGTTGTACACACGGAGACGCAAGGGTGGCGTTTTCAGTCGGAATTCAAATCATGATGCAACACTTTGTGAGCTTTTATGGGACACTGTTGTACAACAAAGTAGAATTCATTTGTGAAGAAAGAAAAACCCATTAACAGTTGAAAATAGCCTACACCCTACACCATTTCTGCCCATCCCTCTAACTTCATGTAGGCGCATTAAAAATATCAAAATTGGCCGCTCTGAATTTGTATCTGAACAAATACTTTGATAGAAGAGATAGGCCTACAGAGGTACTGTAGGGGGGAGGGGGAACCTGATAGCAGAGTTCCTCACTTGGCTTATTTGGAATAGGCTGCATACATTAACATAACCGGTTTGGCAAGAGACTGGGCCAGTGTTGTAGGCTAGTGCTAATTTTGGAAGTGGGGGAGCGCGGTTCTTGAGCGGATTGGAGTTTTTTTTGTTACTTTATTTCGGTTTTAGGGTTAAGCTCTGATCCACCCGTCCCCCCCTCCCACGAAAGCCCCCCGACCCCCCGCACGCAACCACTCCGCCGCGCTGCGCCAGGCCGCGCTGCGCTAAAACGCACTGTCTGTGCCTGTGGTGGCCAACTGAAAGCTATAATAACATAGTAGTATGACAAGGGTGCCATTATATTCAATGATATTCAATTGTTTTGTGGAAAACACATGGCTCATCATGCTTAATTAAAGAGAGACTCACTTGCCTTTTCTAAGTGCTTTTCATTGTTTGGACAGAAGAAATTGTAAACATTTAGCCAATATTCGATCATCATTAAATAACAGACAGTGAACTGGTAAACTGGAGACAGCATGTCATGGATAGCACATTAATTCTTAAACAATATTGAGGAGGAAATAATTATAAACGAGGAAATAAAATAAAACAAACCAAAAAGACGCCAATAGACCCCTTAACAGACGACGTCATACTGGCTGCGTGCAGCCAGTATGCGCGCAACGAAACCCATTATATCAGGTCTCGTTAGGACGCGTCTCACTAGCCAACACACACAAGAGGGGGTTGGGGTGTGCTGAAACCAGTGCACCCCGAAACAGGTTGGGAATTGATTGCGTGAAACAATCACCTGTGCGTCCAGGCTCAATGTTAGTAAACAAATAATTGGTCTATAACCCCTGTCTTATAAAAACTGCCAAAGTGGCTCGGGGTTATCTGACATGACAGGCTGTGCCACTTTGGTTTTTGTGCTTTCTGCCGTGCGATGTGCTCGCAGCCAAGTCTTGACATAAGGCTCTGGATTCCAGGACCTGAGCGGAGGTCCATGCTGTCTAATAAACATCAGAGCCGACACACGTTCTGTATGCAGTCGCGAACGGAGTGATGTTATTATGAGGTTCAATGTTCATCAAACTAAAGAGAGAGAGAGAGAGAGAGAGAGAGCAGTGTCCCATAAAGTAGTAGTGGAAATAGCCGATCTACAAGCTCACAAAGTGTTGCACCATGATGCTTTGCGAGCTTGTAGATCTGCTATGTTTTAAAATAAAAGTCTGTCTGTTGGTTTTATGAATATTAATCCATTATACATACATTATATATATATAACGCACTGGCCAATACAAACTAATAGACGAGAATGAATAATTTCTATGATCATCGCGTGGGATTCGAACACGGGTCGAAAAATCACCGGACATCAGTTTTAACCGCTACACTAGCTGGGCTGTTTCATTTATAGAGGAAAATGTTGAAATATTACTACACAACAATTGATGCGAGAAAAAAAAAACATATAAGAAGTCTGTCTGTCTGTCTCTCTCTCTCTCTCCACAGACTTTTGAGACAGACAGACAGAAACCAATGTGTGTCTGAACATTTCTAAAATGACAGAGATGCGTTCCTGACTGCCCGATGCTGAACAGAAAACCCAATCTATTGGCAAGAGAAAAAAATACGTTTATTTTCCCGTCTCGTTTTATCAATTAAGACGTTAAAATTAAACTAATGTTAAGCTCAGCATCATGCTATCTAACTTTATTTGCTTAATATTTTGCTTAATATAAATGTCACATCTTGTACTGTAAGCAACATACAGGATCTTTCTCTGTCTTTCTAGGAAAAACAGTGCCTAAAAAACCCCAAACAAACAATTTTGCTATTCAAATGAGCTATTGGCATGATAAAACATACGTTTACATTTTCCAAAGCAAGTGTCAAAACATAATACAAAAGTGTAAAGTAATGTATGTACAGTTTGGAGAGGATATACAGTAACTAGTAACAAATATATTCTTGCTGTCTGCTGTGGGCTGTAGGCAGTAGACCGCTGCTGCCCCTAGTGGCACAGAGTGGAAATCATACATGCCCTGCATGAAACGCATGAGAAGAATGAAAAAAAACGACAAAGTCA